>NW_028270177.1:33693141-34028346 GCF_037043375.1 Chiloscyllium plagiosum
TAAACATCTCACAAGTGACTCCAAAAGTTCCATTCAACTTTACCTGACCGCAGCTGAGGGTCCCTTTGAGTTTTGCTGGAAATATGAGAGAAATCAGGAAGTGGTGACTAGAGCATGCCAAGTTCAAGTTATAAAATTCCGATGACTTTAGGAAAGACAAAAAGAGGTGTAAGGATTTTCATACTTCAGAAATCTTGGCAAAAATAGACTTGGAGTCAAACTGTGCAACATTGGGAGCAGGAAGTCTGTGAAGCACTGGGGATTGTATATATTTTTCTTAATAAAAAAAGTAATCTGAATGCATACATCTTCAATACCACGTGAGGAATAAACTGTCAGGATCAGAGTTTCACAGGAGTGCAAAAGGTTGCCTGACCGGGTCAGTTTCAAAGTTGGTCACCAGGTCAAATGGAATGAAGCAACTGAGGAAGATTTTTCTTGTGTGATGCAAACAGAGATTAGAGCTAGTGACGCTTGGTATGTGATAAAGGTCAGCTTTGTTTGAACAGAGACAGTAATTGCCTGTCAGAAAAGAAGCAGGGCAAAACGGAAGATTCATGCAGGTTGCAAGATGACTTTGGCAAAGGGCCAAAAGGAGTACATGTTGGATTTTGGAGGGCTTTTTCTTTATTCCTAATTCTTTCTATCATTATTCATATTAGCTACCGAAATTTTGTTTTGAGAAATACACCATGCAAAGAGATAGAGAAGCAGTGATGAGTGTTAGAGTTCCGAATGTTCCATTGACTTCCAATGGAATATTTGTGTTAATGGAAATGGAGGGGTTAGCCATAGACAACATTAATCCCCCTCCACTCCATTACATACTCCTGCCTCTCTCCCCAGCCCCCTTATCCCAGTTGTCCAGGTAGGGAGTTGTGAGCCAGACTAACAAGCAGTTTGTGCAATAACGGAATTTGTAGTGATCTGAGCACAGTTTGCTGGATGTGAAACCCATTAAAGAAATGCTTCAGCCTACTTTTTTTTATTATTCATTCCTGTGACATCGACATTGCTGGCTAGGCCAACATTTATTGTCTATTTCCATAATTGTCCAGAGGACAGTCAAGAGCCAACCATTTTCTGTGGGCCTGGAGTCACAGGTAGGCCAGACTGGGTAAGGATGGCAGTTTCCTTCCCTAAAGTGCACTAATGAACCAGATGGGTTCTTATAAACCATTGACAATGGATTCATAATCCTAATTTTAGATGCAAGGTTTGTAGCTCAGGTTGAGGTTTAGGGTGTAGGTTTGCTCGCTGAACTGTAGGTTTGATATCCATTAGGTTGGATATCAAACCTACAGCTCAGCAAGCAAACCTACACCCTAATTCTAGATATTTGGCAGGATTTGAACTCTGTTCCCCATGGCTGTCCAGCAATAATACCACCCAGCCACTGCCTCCGCTTGACATGAGTCTTTTTTTTAACCCTCTCAATACCTCTGCTTCACACCAGACAGTGTCAAAGACATCCCAAAGATGTTACTGTAGTTTGATGTTTTCATGTTGGCTGCATCAATGGCCTCACTGTAGTTATCTCGGTGCCACAGATCTGTCCTTTCCCAACACCAGTTTACATCTGGCACCACATCAAGGAATTCACTAAGCATCCAGCAACAGTGATGTCAGTGAGCGCTGTAATCACTGTGAAGTATTCCCACTCAAAGGGAGCCACAGCGAGTGAAAAAATGAATCACCACTTCAGTTTGAATTTTCAAAGTGTAAAATAAGTAATGAATGGACTTAGAAGCTAAAAGGAAGCAAAGGAAACTAACTTTTCAAGTTCTTGGGTCAGGGTGGGGGGGGGTGGGGGGGGGGGTAGAAGGTAGAATGAGGCAGATGGACTGGAGAGAAATCATTGCAATGGTGCAGTGCCCATTTCCCAGTAGATTGTGACCACAACATGCGGAAAGTGCTGCGCAGCTATGGGGCATTGAACTATGGGGCATGAATGGCCACTAAAAGGCACCTTCCCATTGCCTTAGGGATTTTTCCAGGTGGCAAGGGGATGCCCATACCAAGTGTCCAGAGCATCCAGTAAAAGCTATTGGCCCAGGGACCAGACAGTGGGGAAGGAGGTTGGGGATACGGAGGAGTGTGTGCCCTCTGGTCGGCCCCCTCAAAGTTTTCTGAAATCCTGCATTTCCTTGACTTGCCAACCCTGTCAACTCTGCACTCTTCCCCTCCTCACAGGGGTTTGCCAGCACTCCCCCCCCCCCCCCCCCCCCCCCAGTGAGACCCTAGATTCATCATGATTCTGATTGCCCCACTCTAGGGGACTCGCTGCAACCTCATCAGGGGCCACCATTCCTGGAGGTGCCTTTGAGGCAAAAGGACTGTTTTATAATAAGTCTACAACTCTTGGAGGAAAGACTTGTTTTTCAACATGGATAGGTATCCTCCATTAATTCAGCCAAAGATCTGGCAGTCATTATGTTTCTGCAAAATAAGATCATCAAGAGCAAGTGAAATTGCCCCCTAACCTTTACCTGAGGGAGTTGGGGGCTGGAAGTATCCAACTCTAGTGGAAAGTTAATCCCAAACTGCCACAAGAATTTAAATATGTTTGATTTATTTGTCATAAGACAAATAAAACTGCATGTGTAATAAATAAAAAATTAACTTTGTCGGGCTGGTGAGGATTGGGAGCTCAAATTTAATGCTGGAAATCCTGGTACACCTCATTTTACATGGTTTGACTTTCTCAAGGGTTTTAACACAGAGATTAATTTATCTATTTGGTTGTTTAAAGGGATATGGGTGTCCTGACAAGACCAGCATTTGCTGCCCATCCCTAACTGCCCTTGAACTGACCAAGCTTGCTAGATAATTTGAGAGTTTAGTTAACAAGTCAATTTGAGCTGCATATCAGCCAGAATAGAAAAGGATGTCAGACTTCCTGCTGTAAAGAACATCATTGAATCATAGAGTCATAGAGATGTACAGTACGGAAACAAACCCTTCGGTCCAACCCGTCCATGCTGGTCAGATATCCCAACCCAATCTAGTTTCACTGCTAGCACCCAGCCAATATCCCACCAAACCCTTCCTATTCATAGATTGGTGTTTTGTTCACAGTTGATTAATAATATAGTGTCAGTCCTGAGGGCCTCTGGATAATTAGTTTAGTGATATTATTATATACCCTCATCTGTTTTCCATATGACTCCAACACCACCTCCAGAACTGTGAGAGAATACCATCAACGGTGTTTGAGAGGATTCTCTGCATCAACTTGGAGGACAGACGTACTAACATTAGTGCCCTTGAAGCAGCATCGAGGCTTTGATCATCCAAGATCAAATCTGCTGTCCTGTATTAAGGATGCCTGAGTTCCAATTGCCAAGTAAACAATCTTCGCCCAGCTCAAAAAGGCACTTGAATGATAGGAAAACAGAAGAACCGTTTCAAATACTTAGAGGTTTATAAAATCATAAGGGGCATGGATTATAAATAGTCAAGGTTTTTTTCCTGGTGTGGAGGAAGTCCAGAACTAGAGGGCATAGATTTAGGGTGATGAGGGAAAGATTTAAAAGAGACCTAAGGGGCAACCGTTTCACGCAGAGGGTGGTGCATGTGTGAAATGAGCTGCCAGAGGAAATGGTGGAGGCTGATACAATTACAACATTTGAAAGTCATCTGGATGGGTATATGAATAGGAAGGGTTTAGAGGGATATGGGTCAAATGCTGGCAAATGGGGCTTGATCAATTTAGGAGATCTGTTCAGTTGGACTGAAGTGTCTGTTTCCCTGCTGTATATCTCTATAATTCCTTTAAAGCTACCCTTGGGAAATGCATATAGATGTTAATGTGTGGGACACCCAAATCCAAAAGAAACTCTCTTGGAGGAAGCTCAAAAGAAACTCTCTTGGAGGAAGCTCCAATGTGAAGAGACTTAATTCTTCAAGAACATCTTTCAGTAACAGGAAGTATGGAAAAGGAACAGGAGAAACGAATGCCAATGTTCTCTAGGCCAAAGACCAATTCCACCTCCTGAAATCCTGGCCAAACGTGTAGTTGGAGATTTGGTTGTAAGATAGGGCTCATTAGCCATGCAAAGATCCACACTGAACCCATGACCAGTAACATGGAATTTCCTAGATGGAAAATCATACTCATTAATAAATGTTTACTGATGTTGGCAACACCCTAATCTCCCCAGAAGTGAAATGGAAGTAAACGCTTGTCAATTTGCTTTTTTAATTGATTCATGGGATGTGGATGTTGCTAGCTGGTGTCCCTCATTACCCTAGAGGTTGTGAGCTGCTGTCTGCAGTGCTGTTCCGGAGGGAATTGCAGGATTTTGACCCAGTGGTACTAAAGGAATGTTGATATGTTTCCAAGTCAGGATGGTGAGTGACTTGCAGAGGGTCGCCTTCTAGATATAAGTGGTTGTGGGTTTGAAGGATGTTGCAGTATGAGATGACTAACAACACACTCTCCATTTTGAAGAGGAACCACTGATCACAACTTATGGTTTTCTCCATGTTCTGCATATTTCGCAAATTCCTGAGGTTGCTGCCAATTTCAGTGGAGTAAATAGTTTAGACAGTTTCTCCTTTATTAATACTGAAATTTCAGACTGTGTATTGTTATGAGCAAATTTGTCAACTTGAGATAATTGCTCACTTCCCTCCGCAGATGCTGTCTGACTTTCTGAGCATTATTAGCATTTTCTGTTTTAATTTACTAAATCTTTATGCATCCCATATCAATTGGTGAGTTAGTAGCACATTTAAGGTTTAGAAATGGAGTTGCTTCAAGTGTTTTTGGCAGGATGATTTCTCAAGGATAGCAAGATTCTTTTGGCAGTAGTCTAGAGTCAACCATCTGTTGATGATTCCCTTTTCACCTCTCTGCCATATGCTATTGACAAAATTAAACATTTATCTTCAATTCACAGAAATTCACTAACTTCCAACTATAACCCCTTCAGAGTGATTCTTTCCATATTGCCCAAGGTAACAAAACATTTTGCTTTGAAGGCCGCTGTTGATATTAGCTTGGCTCAGACTTTGTATTGTTGTCTTTGAGTCAGAAGGCTATGAATTAAGTTTCCACTTCAAGATTTCGACACGTGATCTAGCCTCACACTTCAGTGAAGGACTAATAGGAGTGCTGGATTCCTGCAGGAATCTTAAATTGAGACACCTCTCTGTAATTGAAGTGGACTATTTAAAGAGCAGTGCAAATTTCTCCTTCTTGATCAACATTTGCTTGTGGAATTCTCTGCCACTGAAAGTGGTAGAGGCCAAAATGGTGAACGTTTTCATGAAGGAAATAGATATTGTCCTTGAAGATAAAGGGATCAAAGGGTCTGGGATGAACTGGGTAAGAGAGTATTGAGTTGGAGGATCGGCCACAGTCATATTGAACGATGGAGCAGGTTTGAAGGGCTGAATGGCATACTCCTGATCCTAATTTCTACATTTGCCCATCAACCATGATAAATGAATTATTTATCTGACAGCTGCTTGTGGGACTTAGCTTTGTGATGATGTGATAAATAGAATTGTTGAAACTTTGACATCTCCCTGTGCAAGCAGAGACAGTCTCAATTTAATGCATCCTTGAAATGACAGCACCTCTTCAAATGCCACGTTCTTTTAATGCTGCACTGAAGTCCTAGCATAGGTTATGTACTCATATGTTGGTGTGGGACTTGAACCCATGAACTTCAGACTCAAGAGTGTTACCGTGGAGCCAGGGTTGACACAGTGATCCCGAGCTATGCAGCCAAATTGGCTGCACATGCATCTCTGGAGCTGAGGAGACCATGCCAAGAATTAAACAGATTCAGTTGTGAGAGGCTGGGAGTGGTTCATGAACTTTTGCATAATGTAAACAGCAATTGGCACTGAGGAATCTTTTACATTCCTAAGGTTGAGAATTATCTGATTCCATTGATATTGAAAAAACTGGCGCAAGGCACATATGGCCCATTGACACTGAATTCCAGGTAAAATAATAAACTGAAAGCATCCAGTTCCTCCAGGAAGAGTAGACATTGGTACAGCAATGGAGGGTATCTTCAAATTGGTAGCTCAGATCTTAGTGATGTGTAATACTTGATACAAGTCATGAGGTTGCAACCATCATGAGAGAGCATCAAACTATAGCTCCTCAAAGGTAGTCAGTTTTAAAAAATAATCTCCATAGACATCAGGACTATCATCCAAGGAAGTATCTCCATGTGGGGCTGGTTATGACCTGGTTAAGCTTTTCTCATAAGTTGTTCTTAGTGCAGATTCTACCTTATAAACCAATGGCAAAGATCTTCCACATTTGAAAATACAAACATGTGCCTGAAGATTTTGCCAGGGAAACCATCAAGCCTGTTAGCAAACTAATTTGACTCAATGGAGAAAACTGTCTGAGGTATTGTGGTGTCTGTAAGAGTTATTCATACTTAAGGGGATGGCAGAGTCGAGTCACAAAGTGTATTCCCTCCCTTCAAATATTCCAATTACCTACTGGGAATAGGAGACCCTTGAAGGGGAGGATTATAGCTTAGGTGAAAAATCCCTTCTTAGGTGAGAAAACAAACAACATTACATCTAAACATTTTGTTCAGAGGATAAGGACAAACCTAGCAAGACCACATTTGTTGAACGTGGTTAGTTACCCAGAGAAAGTGAATTTTCTGCTTTGAGCCACCTTTGTATGAGTCCTCTTGGTATTTGCACGATTGTGTTGGGTTGGAAACTGGAGGATTATTGGCAGAGTTATTATGAAGGTATATATCCAATGAAGGGTAGAATGTGGCCTTGAGAATAACCTTGAGCCATAATTACTTTGAAATCTAGGGTCAGGACAATACTTGATTTACATTAGAATAATCTAGTCAATGAAGATAAAAATAGGCACAAACTGTGCAGTTCTTGATAGATCTCCAGAAATGCACTGACATTTTGGATTTTCGATAAAACAATAAGTAACTCTTGCCATTTCTTGGTATTTCTTCAGATTGCCTGATCCAGTGAAGAAATTACCTTATTGCAGCATATCTGCTGAAATGTCTCAACTGAGCATGCAACTTTCTCAAGCTTGTTTTATTAATGGATGTGTGTCTTTTTGGAGACTTATGGAGGGGGTGCAATTTGCCTCAGTTCTAGTTGATCAGCTAGCTGGTAATTAAAAGTTGACATCCATTGCTTTGTTGATGAGGCCACAGTTTACAGATTAGGTAAAGTAAGTTAATAAGCTATAGTTTGTGAAAGAATGGAAGCACCTCCTTCTGTTAGAGAAAGACCATTGTTCATATATGTGAAGGGCACCACTCCACAGGCCATGCCTCCATATCCTGTTTATTTCTCATTCATTCAGGAGATGTTAGCATTACAGGCTAAGCCAGCATTTTTTGGCCTTCTTTAATTTCCTGTGAGAATATGGTGGTGAGCTGCCTTTTTGAAGTGCAGCAGTGTATTTGGTGTAGGTACACTCTCAGTGCTATTAGGGAGGGACTTGTAGCATTTTGGCCCAGCCACGCTGAGGGAATGGCCAAACGTTTCCAAGTCAGGATGATGAAAGGCTTGGAGGGAAACTTGCAGCTGGTGGCAATCCCATGCATCTGCTATCCTTATCCTTCAAGCTGGTAGAGGTCATAGATGTGGAAAGAAGCTCTGGTGACTTGTTGCAGTTTATCTTGCAAATGGTGGAGAAAGTAAATGTTGAAAGTGGACAGGGTCTCCTTCAACCAGGATGCTTTGTCCTGGATGTGTTAAGTTTCTTTGTGTTGTTGAAACTGTACTCATCCAGGCAAATGGAGAGGATTCATTGATACTTCTGTACTAAAGATGATGATAGGTACTGGGGAATCCAGAGGTGAGTTTCTTGTGGTAAACTCCCCAGCCTCTGACTTGCTGTTATAGGCACAGTATGTATAGGACTAGTCAGGAGCAACCCTCAGGATGTTGATTATTGGGGGATTCAGTGATGCTAAATGTCATTGCCTGGCACTTGTATGACACAAATTTTATTTGCTGCTTCTCAGCCCAAGCCTGGATGTTGTCCACGTCTTACTGCGAATGAACAAAAGCCGTAGTGAATGGTTTTGAACTTTGTGCAGTCATCAGTGAACGTTCCCAATTTTGCCCTTTATGATAAAGGGGTGGATGTTGATGAAGCAGCTGAAGCTCTTTGGGCCTAATGCATTACCCAAAGAATACCTGAAAAGATATCCTGGGGTTGAGATTATCGACTTCCATCAGTCACAACCATCATTGTGCTATATATAGCTCTCAACCAATGGAGAGTTTTTCCCTGATTTTCATTTACTCGAGTTTTACTAGAGTTTCTGATGCCAAATGCTGTCGAATGGTCTCAGGGCACCTCGAGATTTCAGCTTTTTTGTCCATACTTGACTCAAGGCTGTAATTGAGGTTTGGATTTGAGTGTCTCTAGCAGAACCCGAATAGAGTGCAGTGAGTGGGTTGTTGCTGAGCTCCTGCTAGCACTGCAAACAATCAAATCTATCACTTGGCTGATGATTGAGAGTAAACTACTGTAGCTGCAATTGACTGGTTCAATTTTTTCCTACCTGGGCAATTTTCCACATTGTTGGATAGATGCCGGTGTTGGAACTATATTGGAACAGCTTGGCTATGAGTGTGTCTAGTTCTGGAGACCAAGTCTTGAGCTCTTTGCTGGAATGTTGTCAGGGCTCATAGCCTTTGCAGCATGTGGTGTCTTAATATCTCATCTCATGGAATGAATTAGTTGAAGGCTGGCACCTGTGATGCTGGAGGAGACTAATATGCATCATACATTCAGGACTTCTGGCTTGAAAGTAGTTGTAAATGCATAAGCCTTACCTTCTGCTGAGCACTCCCATCATTGAAGAGAGAGAGACACACGCATGCGCACGCACGCGCGCACGCACGCACACACACGCGCGCGCGCGCACACACACACGCGCACACACAGAACCTATTTCTCCAATGACTTGTTTCACTGTCAACCACCATTCATGACTGGATGTGGTAGGACTGCGGAGCTTAAATCTGATTGGCTAGTTGTGGGATCACTTAGTCCTGTGTATTTCATCCAGCTTGCACTTGTTTGGCATGCACACAGTCGCCTGTTGTAGATTCACTTTTTGGTATTCCTGGTGCTGCTCCTAGCAGGTTGACCTGCACTCTTCATAGTACGAGGTTTTGTTGCCTGGCTTGATGGTAATGGGTAAAATGTGCTGTGCCATGAGATTACAGATTGTGGTTAAATACAATTCTGATGTAACTAATGTGGCATGGTGGCTCAGTGGTTAGCACTGCTGTCCCACAGCATCAGGGACCTAGCTTCAATTCCACCCTCGACTGTCTATTTGGGGTTTGCACACACTCCCGTGTCTGTGTGGGTTTCCTCTGGGAGCTCCAGTTTCCTCCCATAGTCCAAAGATGTGCACATTAGGTGCATTGGCAATGGTAAATTGCCCACGGTGTCCAGGGGTGTGCACGCTGGTGGCTAAGCCATGGGGGAATGTTGGATTGGGGAGATAGGGTAGGGGTTTGGTCCGGCTGGGGTGCTGTTCGGAGGGTCGGTGTAGACTCAATGGGCCAAATAGCCTGCTTCCACACTGTAGGGGTTCTGTAATTGATGATCTAATGCCCCACAGTATCTCTTCAATGCTCATGTTTGAGTTGCTAGATCTGTTCAAATACTCTACCATTTAGTACGGTAGCTCCAATCAATACAATGGAGGAATCCTCAATATGAAGATTGGGTTTGTCTCCAACCTGACTTCATTGTAATCAGTTATACTAATACATGTCACAGACGCCTCTGTCCATGACAGTAGGTTGGTGAGAATAAACTCAGGTACTACCTTCCATCTTGTTGGCTCCCCTACCACCTGCTGCAGATCCAGGTAAGTAGCCATGGACTTGACCAGCTCAGTCTGTAGTAGTGCTACCAAGCTATTCTTGTTGAACATTGAGACCTCACAGAACTTGCAACACTTGAATGTTCCTTCCAAGTGATGTTCAACGTGGAGAAGTACTGATTGATCAGCCAGAAGGTGGAGGGCATTATTGGTAATCAATAGATTTCCTTGCCCAAGTTTGACTTGGTGCTACAAGAGTACAAGGTCCTGAGTCATTGTTGAGGACTCAAAAGGACACTGTGCTGGCTGCTCTGGTGATGGTGCTATCTAAGCTGCTATCTGAAAAGTATGATTATGGGAGTATGATTGTGTCAGGCTGTTATTTGATTCTGGCACAGGTGTCTAGATTTTAGTAAGGAAGAATTTACAATGTTGGCATGGCTTTGTTTACCATTGTCATTTGTGTGGGTTAAAAGTGTGGTGCTGGAAAAGCACAGCAGGTCAGGCAGCATCCAAGGAGCAGGAGAATCAACGTTTCAGGCTTAAGCCTTTCATCAGGTATTAGGTGAACGAATTGTCATTTATATGCCAAGGTAGTTTCCAGTTGGGCCTTCAAATTTCATCCTTGCTTTAGGCTTGGCTGAGGATTTGTGGTTTAGATTCACTTGAATGGCTTGCTAAGGCTGCTACACTATTGCACTAGATCTCGAGTCACATGTAGACCAGAACAGATAAGAATAATGGATTTCCATGCATAAGGGATATTAGTGGACCAAATGACTTTTTACAACAATTGACGATTGTTACATGGTTGACATTAGAATTCGTTTATGCTAGATTTACCTTACACACAATGTCCCAGACAATACTAGCATCCCAGGGTGTTTAGTTCTTTTTTCTGAGATCCTTACACATTGATGCAACTGCAATATGCCAACTTCGGTGAACAACCAAAATTTTATTAAGCACAGTACAATACAATCTTTGCGGAGAAACTTTTAACATGCGCCTCGCGGGGCTTGCAAAGTCGTGTCAAAGCTCTCCCTGAACAAAGGAACAGTCCTTCCTTTATACTAAATCTTTACATCAGAGCTAGCAATGCCAACAAGACAACCCCCAGCCACTCGCTCACAGTTACATGCCACTCAAGACACAATGCATTGACCACATCATCTCCAGAAACCATGCAGTGCAAAGCATCCCTTAATGGCCAGATCTAGTGTGAATTGTATTTTTTTTGTAACTGTAGGGTGCGGTCAGAATTTCATTGGAATGTTCCAACTGACTTCTGAATAGGTGAAGATGATGCAAATGGCTCTGAATGACAAGGAAATGGCCATGTAAATGCCTCTGAATAATAGGAGGTGATAATGTAAATTTCTTACAATCTATCTGTAAGTCAGAGGCATCCTACTCTCGCCTCAGCACATAAAATTTCCTGCAGGTTACCAGAGCAAGTTAACTTTTAATGTCACAAGGGTATGTCAAGCACAGTTCCTGACTATTTAAAAAAGGATGTGAGAGTTCTCCCTGCTGTCATGATTAATATTTATTCCTCCACCAACCCAATTAGAGAAAATGCAACTAATAATTGATCCAATTCATGTTTCTCGAGATTACTGTACACAATTTGGCCCATTTCTTTGCCATAATAGTGATAAAACATCAGCTTCAGAATTGACTGAAAAGTCTTGAAGCTGTGAAAAGTACTATATAAATGTAAGGGCTTTCTTCTCTGTTATAGAGCAATTAATTTATATTAATATGTTTGCACTTAATAACAACCCAACAAGCAGGACTTGATCAGTTTTCTATTCCGTACTAGAAACCTTTTGAATTTGCATTGTGATTTTAATACATTTGAGCAGTTGTTCTATAAAAAAATCATTTGTGCTATTTGTTTCATGTGACCTACTACAGTAATGATACCTCACTGCATGAGCACCATGATATATGCATCACCTATTAGAAGTGATACCTTCTAGAAGGAGTTGTGTGCATAACTTCTGAGAGGTCAATGAGCAACAGATTGCATTTCCTTTCTTTACATGTTGCAATTAAATGGCTTTACCTTCATACCAATGTGTTCTGGCTGGGCAGGTCATACAGTTGGGGATGCTGTTTCTCTATCAGTTGCTAAATTCCATGTACTGATAAGCAGAGGCAGAGTTTGAAACCACTGCCCTTGGGGACTTCTGGTCCAGATCCCTTTGCTGCTGACCCAAGCATAGTGGCTTCACCCATGACTCTAGTCAAGCAGAATTCCTGGATCTCTGAGCCCCTGATGTTCTGTCTCGGACACTGCTGATAATTTTTGTTAGCAGTACTGTGCAAGCTGTACACTTGTTCCTGTGCTTTTTGGAATTATAATTGCTGGCGGTCATATTGTGATGCAGATCACTAATTTCTGATCCTGTTTTTGCTGTGAGACCAAACAATACCAATTTCATAGCAGCTCTGATCAAAATTTGCATTTATTACATCTTGGATTTTGCGTTGTGGTATTTCAGCATAATCTCCTTGAATTTTCCTGAGATGGTTGATCTGTATTAATTGGACATCCGGAACAATAAGTGTGGAGTGAAACTGCACTTAGTATGTCTGCATTGTCCATCAGAGAAGAACACCCCTCTGGGTGCTCCAGTTTCCTCCCACAGTCCAAAAATGTTAGGTGAATTGGCCATGCTAAATTACCCATAGTGTTAGGTGAAAAGGTAAATGTAGGGGAATGGGTGTGGGTGGGTTGCTCTTCGGAGGGTCAGTGTGGATTTGTTGGGCCGAAGGGCCTGTTTCCACACAGTAAGTAATCTAATCTAATGAGTGCGAGCAGTTTCTCCCTTTCTGCTCTATCCAACTGGCAAAGATTTTGAAAACTCTCGATCAGATTCCTTCTCAGCTGACTTCTTACCAAGGAGACCAGCTCTGACTTCTCCAATCTATCCTCATAATGAAGTTTCTCATCTCTGGAACCGTTTCCATAAATCTCTTCTGAATGCTTTAAATCCTGCCTATCATATGGCGCCCACAAATGTACACCATACAGGTGGTACTTGTATAGCATGTGTTCCAGCAGCGCAATTTGCCTATAACATCACTGAAGAATTTGGGAAATAGTATTTTCGAGAAGCTTATCCCTGAAATAGCACGACTCCAGCACCGTATGTTTTGCGTGCTTTGTTCTGCTCATGCTCAATGCCAGCTGCCATCAGAGCACGAGAAGGGTGTGGGACTGTACGTTGAGCAGTTTGATCTCAAAAACTAAACCAATCAACGTTCATTGCTCTCCCTCTGGGATGATGATGTTCATGTACAATTCCTACAGGACTGCATTACTTTTACACATACCTTTTGCTTTCTAATTTGTGTCCTGAGGGAAATTGAGGCGCAGTTGTAGCTCTTAGATGACACCTGATTACAGTGCAGAACACGGTAAGGTAGCAGTTCATTCAATAAGATATCATCTGAGACCCTATGAATAACTTCTGCAGGACAGAAGCAAAACAGCAAAGGAGCAAAAACTGGATGTCTTTTTTTATACCAACCCCCAAGAAACAGTCAGAAGACAATTAACCACAGCCATCCACTTCTGCAAACCACAACTGCACCTGACGGTGGTGATGATGACCCTCTGTCCCTGCATTAACAATATTTTTTCAATATAATGTGTTAAATTTACTTTTGTTTCACTAATAAGTATAGTTTAAACCCTCATTCTGGCAGTGCTATACTTTGCGTTAGGCTTTTAGCTGATGTTTGAGTGATCGTGAGTGATGTTTTCTGCTGGTCTGCCCCTAACCCCACCTTTCCCATAGGCCACATTATTTCTATTAAGCGAGGTTTTGCTGAAATGCAACTATGGCATTACAGGAGAACTACCTGTACTCCAGCTGAGATGGGTGCTGGATAAAGTAACATAGGATTGTGAGGAAACACCAGGGAAGCAGATGAATTCTTGTTTCAAAGAGCCAGCACATTCATGATAAGCTTCTTTTGTGCTCTAAGATTTTATGATACACTGCATGTGCAGTGACATAGCTATCCTTCATTACTGACTGACATGGTGCAGGTGATATCTTGACAGTACAATGAAAATGACTTTGTCATCAAATTGTAAGCTTTAGGGCTTTTATTGTAGTCTAATTGTTGGAATTAATACTTGCTCTGCACTGAAATTGTCAATTGAGCAGCAACAAAAACAGTCAAGTGAAATACAGGTTGTACAAGAAGTCCCATTGTTAGGCAATGTGAAGATGCCCCATTTCCCGACCAGGCAGAACTATCCAAGGATGATCAAGGAGATGTATCTAAGGAGACCAAGACTTTTTAGTCTAAATGTGAGTGAGCTGTCACCTACTTCAGAAAGGCATTAATAAGATATATCATCTGTCTGACATTGCCAGTGAGCATCAGTTGTATACATTAGACACTTTCTAGTTTAGACTGGGAATGTGTGCAGTGTTGTCCAAATTTCCTCTCTGTATGAACATGAGTTAGGAGCAGAAGCAGGCTATTTGACCCATGCTCTGCCATTTAATAAAACATTGATGTGATGAATCCCACACACCAAAAATTATTTTGTCCCTGTCTGCCTTGCCTATAAAAATATTCAAAAACTCTGCTTCCTTTTGAGGAAGAGAGTTCTGCAGAGAGACAAATTCTCCTTTTCTCTCTATGGATATGTTAACATGTAGGGCCAATAAACTTCCTCATGATCAGTACCACCAGGATGAAATGATAGAGGTCTGGCTATCTTTTACTCCATGAAGTAATTGATTACATACATATTATTAATCAGAGACATGCACATTGCTGTTTTTTTGACTCAATGAATAAGGATTTTCTTTTCACATTCTCATGAATCTATTCTAATTAGTTTGTAATGTGGACACCAGCTGTTTAGGCCAGTCACTTATCTCCTGAAAATGGGCAATATATTAAATTTGAAAATGCTGCTCTTACACATAAGTAGTATAGGTGGAGGAAGAGCTACTTGGAGAGCTTGGCTTATGGCGCCATTACAGGGGAAGCTGTATCTAGAGCCATTATTGCACATGACATTAGTCTGTTAAAAATTTGAATGGTCAGGGAAACAGTACAGGAGCAATGCTTAATAAATTGCTTTCGTCTGCTGTCTGATGAATTATGTTTGCTCTGCCAAGAGACATTACTTTGCAAGATCAAAAGCAAGATACCAAAGTCATAGTGGAGTGCAGTGATAAAAGCGATGCAGGAGTTAGCTGCTGGACTATGAATCGTAAGGATCAAATGCACTGGATATTGGTTCAAGGTGTCTTTCAGTGAATGCCAGAACTGCACCGCTTCTTAATGTCACAACCTACATTCATGAAATAACCTTCCATAATCTATGTTCTTGTGATATTTTCAGGCATAGTTCGTCAGATATTTTCAATGTTTACAGAAGGGTGTTGATACCCTCTTTAGATACTGATATCCCTAACATACGCTGTGGAAGAATCTGCAGTAGATGTCTGAACAGAAACTGTCTCACATGCCGTTGCAGTTAGCCATGAATTAAACATTTCTGCATAAATATTGGCACTAAATCCCCCTCTTCTCTGAGATATGGGTGTCATTGGCAAGGCCAGTATTTATTCCCCTTGCTGAAAAGCCCTTGAATAGAAAGGTCTGCTCAGCCATTTCAGAAAGCATCTAAAAGTCAGCCACATCTGGAGTCATGTGTAGTCCAGACCATGTAAAGATGGCTGTACTCCCTCCCTAGGGCATCATTGAATGAGATGGGTTCATAATAGTTTCATGGTAACCATTAGGGAGACTAAGTTTAATTCCAGATTTTACTCATAGAATTTAAATTTCACCTGCTGTCATGGTTGGGTTTGACTCTAAGTCACGAGACCATTAGCCTTGACCTGTGCATTACTAATCAAGTGAGAATACTATGATATGACCATCTCCCCCAGATGTCCAGACTGAAAAAAGATTACACAGGTGAAAGTTTTTAGAAGGTATGCACTGTTTTAAGCAGGTCACAACAGGACTAAATCTTTTAGTGCTGCTGGAGAATCTCAGAATTCTAGCAACACAGGGTGGATATTTGCCTCAACAAGTTGGGAAGTCTTGTAGAGGTTATATAGGACTTTGGTGAGGTCGCTTCTGGAGTACTGTATCCAGATCTGGTCACCCACTTATATGAAGGATATTATTAAGCTGGACAGTGTACAAAAGAGACTCACCAGGATGTTGCTGGGTATGGAAGGTTTGAGTTGGAAAGAAAGGCTGGATCATCTGGGACTTTTACTAGTGGAGCGTAGGAGGTTGAGAGGCGACCTTCTAGAGGTTTATAAAATCATGAGGGATATAGATAGAGTTAATGGAATTACAATCCCGACAGTTTAGGAACAGGCCCTTCAGCCCAACAAGTCCACACCGACCCTCCGAAGAGCAACCCACCCCAGACCCATTCCCCTAACCTATATTTTCCTCTGACTAATGAGCTACACTATGGGCAATTTAGCTAACCTGTACATCTTTGTATTGTGGGAGGAAACCGGAGGAAACCCACACAGACACGGGCTAATGTGCAAACTCCACACAGACAGTTGCCTGAGGCTAGAATTGAACCCGGGTCCCTGGCGCTGTGAGGCAGCAGGGCTAACCACTGGGCCACTGTGTCACCCACTTTGGAAGTTACCTTTTCCCTCAGATGATTTCAAGATGCGGGGACACATTTTTAAGGTGAGAGGAGAGAGATTTAAAACAGACATGAGAGACAAATGTTTTACACAATGAGTTGTTTGAATGTTGAGTGGTGAATATGGACACAATTACAATGTTTAAAACGCATTTGGATAAGTACGTTAATAGGAAAGGTTTGGAGGAATATGGGCCAGGAGCAAGCAGGTGGGACTAGTTTTATTTTGGGGAACTTGGTCGCCATGGTCTGGTTGGACTGAAGGGTCTGTTTTATGTCTCTATGACTCAAAAATAAACTGGCTGTCAGAATGTTCATCATGACGTTCTGCCTCTCACTTGCCTTTCCCTCTTAACTGTGCATGTTCTTCCTCTTCAGATAATTGTTTACTTCCCTTCTGAATGCTTCAACTGAACTTGCCTCTATTGCATTCTCAGGCAATATCTTTCATGCGACAAGCAGTCACATTTTTATTTTTTGGGTCTATGCATTGAAGTGGAAGTTAGCCTGCTATGCCATTAAGTACCAGGAAGGTTTTGCAACTTGAAAATAGAGTGCTTCCAGTTTCCAGTTGTGTCATGGTTTCCAGTTGTGTAATGCAGTGTTGCTTTTCAAAGCAATGTGAGGGGGAACTCCAGATGGAGTGGTACAGAGTCTTTTGAATCAAGGAAATTTTGCCTGATGACAAGCCTCTGGATTGAACTGAAGAACGTGAGAAGTAGTAAGTGCCAGGATAGCAGAGAGAGAAACATCTGGAGCCCGCAATCGGAAAGCATCCATATCCCTCCCTCTCCCTCTTTGTGGAGGGAAATAGAAAAAAAAGCTTTAAGTTCTAAAATGAAAAGACTGTGTCTACCCAAAAAAAACTATCAAATCAAAGAATGAGCATTACCTTGGAGACAGCAGCGTCACATCTGTGCTAGAAATCACAAAAGCCTGTGAGACAATTTAACTCTTGAAATCTAGGCTTTGAAATTTTGTTTCTCTCTGTGCTACTTTTTAGTTTTAGTGTCAAACTGTGCCTTTTGACTGTCATAATTGTGAATAAGTGTGTGTGTCTTTGAAGGGTAAAGTTTAAGTTCCATAATAGTAAATTAGAAACCCTTTCTTTTCTCAAACATTTGTTAAACTTCAATGTGCCACAATAAATAGTTATTTTTTTGTTAATGATAAAACCTGGTGTGAATTGATTTTGTCCTGAATAGCAATCAGTAAGGCAAATAAACCATATTATTGGTCCATTTGAGTGTTTATACATTTTGAGGTGGCTTGGAAAAGTGAAACTTGATCATTCCAGATATGTTGTACCAATACTTGAAACATGTTTATCTACATGAGGCACTTGCTTCTTCTACCAATTATTTTAAGTCTGTGCCCTCCTATTCCTGACTCTTTCACATGCGTCACCAGTTTCTCCCTGTCCTCTCTAGCCAGACAAAGATTTTGAGTACCATAGTCAGATCTCTTAACTTTTTCTTCCAGGAACAGAGTCCTAACTTTGCTAATCTATTACCATAACTGAAGTACCTTGTCTATAAATATCATTCTTGTGAATCATTTTTGCACACTTTTTCCAATCCCTTCATATCTTTCCCGAATTGTTGTGTCCAGAACCGACTCAGTACTCCAGCTCAAACAAAACTAATGTTGTATGCACATTCAGTATGACTTCATTGCTCTTCTCCCCTCTTCTCAAAGCCCAGGATGTCATCTGATTTATTAATCACTCTCCCTCAACTTGTCAGCCATTTCCAATGACATTTTGACATATGCACCTTAGTGGTTTTGCCCCTGTATCCCAAAGCGTTGTGCCCTTTTATAATTATCTCTCTGCATTCTTCCGACTAAAATTCCTATTTTATGGAAAGGAGAATGGACTTCAACAACTAAGCTCATTTACTCCTTTTACATGTCCGACGTGGCTCAATCCTGGACACTCAGATCAGTTCCTGTAATATGTATGTATTACTTTCTGGCCTCCGATGTGAATCAATTGTTTGTGAATCGGTCTGATTGCTTCCTGGCTAGCTTAGGTTCGCTGGCTGTAGCTGTTTCTCCTTTCATGAAAAAGTATACACATACAGCAAAATTTAATCTTCGTCAAAACTTTGCCCTTCCACAGTAATGTTTGGATTTACTGTCATTGTGGTATATTCTATGTGAAGTTACAGTTGCGTGTGTCAGCAGTTAGGTAAGAACAATGCATCCGTTCTGGAAATTAATGTTTCCAATGTGGAATTTCTCAGTACAGAAGGAGTTGAATGGAGTATATATCCCTGAATTTCTTATCTGCCATTCTGGTACATGAGCTTCTGTTTTTGGGTGATGTAGGTAACCATTGTCTTTCAAACATTCTAAACATAGCAACAGTACGTGACCTCATTGATGGGTTCTGCTTAAGACAGTTTTCAATGTGCATCCACAGCAAGTGAAGTTTTCACACAAGTGGTGTCAACCCCATTCACACTGTTGCCTTGATAGGTATTGTTTGTATTGACCGTATTAGACAAGATTAAAGTGAAGTATTTTCCCATTGGCTTCCTCATATGTGTTTGAAGAGAATAGAGACTCTTTTCGGAGAATCCCCTGTCTGCCACACAATGTTCCGGGCAAAGTGCTAGAAAATTGGGTTAGAATAGTAGGTGGTTATTTCTGACTGGCATAGACTTGCTGGGCTGAAGGGGCTTTTTCTGTGCGGTAGATCCCATGATTGAATTTGGTGATGTCTGCAAACTGTGATATTATGCCTTGTGTACCTGAGGCAAAGTTATTAGTGTAGACCAAAAGAAGCAGTGGACCTCAAGCTGATCCTAGAGAGTACCACAGTATGCTTTGTTTCATTCCAAGAAACATACATTCTCTGCTTTCTGTTACTTCGCCATGCTGCCACTTCCTTTCTAATCCCACGGGCTTTACTTGTTCTAAAACATCCATATAGCAACCCACTCTGGCTGTCTGTTTTCTACTTGCTTTAAAGAATTAAGCTGTTTGCTAAGAGGGCCTCCTTTTTACTTGGGTACTCGGGGAAGTGTTTGTCTTGGAGAGCAGAATTCCTGAACTCTGACACCTCCTTGATGTCC
This sequence comes from Chiloscyllium plagiosum, assembly GCF_037043375.1. Lineage (NCBI taxonomy): Eukaryota > Metazoa > Chordata > Chondrichthyes > Orectolobiformes > Hemiscylliidae > Chiloscyllium > Chiloscyllium plagiosum. Next base: position 33,712,713 of record NW_028270177.1, read on the forward strand.
TTCCAACTCCTGCAGGTGCAGCAGACAGGATTCACACTTTCTGCTGTTACGTTCCCCCATGTACAACATCAGGGGAACAATCTACTGTGTGCATGCTTCCAGCAGACCTCCAGTGCCTACTCTGCGATTCCACTTTTCTAACCCTGGTGTGCTACATTTCACAGTAGTCAGTTTAACAGCTGACCTTCCTTCCACACTGCTATTTCAGCTGTTTAAATGCCTGCTAATTGTGGTTCAAAACTGAAGTTGAGTGTTCCCCTTCATTGACTGGCTCACTGTTATGTACTGTTTTAGTACATGTTTTAGGCATCCACTTTTTCAAAATTACTGTCAAAAACTATCAAAAAAAATCTTAATTCAATCCACCATTAATGCACCAACTATAATATGTTTTAAAAAGAAGGTATGCATTTATAATGTGCCTATCATTTGGCATAGTATGTCCCAAAAGACTTTGCAGCGGATGAGGTAATTTTCAAATTATAATAGTTGTTGCATTATGAGAAACGTGGCAGCCAATTTGTGCACAGCAAGTTCCCCAAGCAGCAGGCTGTTTTGATAGTGTTGAGGGGTAAATATGATGGTGATATTTTGGAGAACGTGCCTGCTCATTTCAAACAGTGCCAAAGGATGTCCTTCAAGAATAGTTGGCACTTTATTGTTTACAGAGAACATCAATTGCCATTGTCTCCAGAACATGATATGGGCTAGGAATTCCAACCTCTGCTCATAGTGTCATATATCACAGAAACAGACCCTTCTGACCAACCAGTCTGTGCTGACCATAATTCCAAACTAAACTAGTCCCACCTGCCTGCACTTGGCCTGTATCTCTCCAAACATTTTTTTACTCATGTATTTATGTAAATATCTTTGAAATGTTGTAACTGTATCCAGATCTACCACTTTCTCTGGAACGTTATTCCACACATGAACCACTCTGTGTAAAGAAAAAAATGCCTTTTGTCTTTTTAAAATCCTTCTCTCACCTTAAAAATATGCACCCTGGTCTTGAAATATTCCACCCTAGGGAAAAGGCACCTGCCATTCACCTTATCTGTGACCCTCATGACTTTATAAACCTCCTATAAGATCATCTCTCAACTCCTGTGGTCCAATGAAAAGCCCCAGCCTATCCACCCTATCCTTATAACTCAAACCCTCCATACCTTGCAACATTCTGATAAATTTCCCCAGCTTAATAATATCTTTCCCAGAACAGGGTGACTAGAATTGGACACAGTACTCCAGAAGAGGCCTCACCAACACCTTGTACAACCTCAACATGGCATCCCAATTCCTATAATCAAAGGCCTGAACAATGAAAGCATTGGAGAGCTGAAGAAAATAAGAGTTTGCTGCCAAGCTGTATTCATTGTGTCATAGCAATAATGAAAACGAGCTCATAAATGAAAAATCTTCTCATAGTTCTGGAAAGAAACGACTTTTATTGTGTCTGTTAATTGTTGAAGTATGCTGGGTCTCATTTTCATTTTCTTTCTTCTGTTTTCCTGACTTAAGAGGGCGACACGGTGGCTCAATGGTTAGCACAGCTGCCTCACAGCGCCAGGGACTTGGATTTGATTCCCACCTCGGCTGACTGTCTGTGTGGAGTTTGCACATTCTCCCCGTGTCTGTGTGGGTTTCCTCTGGGTGCTCTGCTTTCTTCCCACAATCCAAAGACGTGCATTGGTGGATTGGCCATGCTAAATAGCCCATAGTCAGGGTAAATATAGGTTAGGGGAATAGGTCTGGGGTGGGTTACTCTTCGGATGGTCGGTGGATTTGTTGGGCCAAAGGGCCTGTTTCCATACTATAGGTAATTTAATCTAAGACAGCAAATTCAACCGTCAAAGCTACTTGAGCAGACGATAACTGATGGTTAGAATTGAGAACAGGGAAGAGTGAGGCATGCAAAGAATAACAATACACAAATGCTATTTACCTACTGGTTGCAAAAACTGCTGCTCCCATTTTTGTGAGCAGATACCGCGGGTGAATGACTTGAGATAGAAATCTTCACAAGGAAGTTTTGTCCATTATTTACAAGCTTTGTCTGATGTTGCCAATGATGCTCCGAATCCTGTTAAGGAACAGATATGTTTTGTGGTGCTTGAGGGAAATCATTTCAGAAAAACAAAATAATGGGTAAAAATACAGGCTCTTCCTTTTCAATAAAACAAACTCATATTTTTGGAAGAAAATTGAGATTATTACAAAACATGCACATCAATTAGGTTTAAAGGCAACATCACAGATAGATGAAACCTGTTTTGCACTGAAGTTTCATGTTTTTTTTGAACGGATGAAGCTCTTGTGACTCTGGAGCACTGTTCATGATCACCGAGCGTCCGAAAATCCCTTTGCAGCCAAAGTACTTTTGAAGGTATCATCAATGTTATAATTTATTAAATAAAACAACTAAATGAGTATTTTGCATCAGTATTTACTGTGGAAAGGATATGGAAGATATAGACTGCAGGGATATAGATGGTGACATCTTGCAAAATGTCCATATTTCAGAGGAGAAAGTGATGGATACCTTGAAACTGGTAAAGGTGGATAAATCCCCAGCACCTGATCAAGTGTACCCTAGAACTCCGTGGGAAGCCAGAGAAGAGATTGCTGGGCCTCTTGCTGAGATATTTGTATCATCGATAATCACAGGTGAGGTGCCGGAAGACTGGAGGTTGGCTAACGTGGTGCCACTGTTTAAGAAGGGTGGTAAGGACAAGCCAGGGAACTATAGACCGGTGAGCCTGATGTTGGTATTGGGCAGGTTGTGGGAGTGAATCCTGAGGGACAGGATATACATGTATTTGGAAAGGCAAGGACTGATGAGGGATAGTCAACATGGCTTTGTGCGTGGGGAATCATGTCTCACACACTTGATTGCGCTTTTTGAAGAGGATTGATGAGGGAAGAGCAGTAGATGTGATCTATATGGACTTCAGTAAGGTGTTCAACAAGGTTCCCCATGGGAGACTCATTAGCAAGGTTAGATCTCATGGAATAAAGGGAGAACTAGCCATTTGGATACAGAACTGGCTCAAAGGTAGAAGACAGAGGGTGGTTGTTTTTTAGACTGGAGGCCTGAGACCAGTGGAGTGCCACAAGGATCAGGTCTGGGTCCTCTACTTTTTGTCATTTACATAAATTATTTGGATGCGAGCATAAGAGGTACAGTTAGTAAGTTTGCAGATGACACCAAAATTGGCGGTGTAGTGGACAGCGAAGAGGGTTACCTCAGATTACAACAGGATCTTGATCAGATGGGCCAATGGGCTGAGAAGTGGCAGATGAAGTTTAATTCAGATAAATGTGAGGTGCTGCATTTTGGGAAAGCAAATCTTAGCAGGACTTATACACTTAATGTAAGGTCCTAGGGAGTGTTGCTGAACAAAGAGACCTTGGAGTGCAGGTTCATAGCTCCTTGAAAGTGGTGTTGGAGGTAGATAGGATAGTGAAGAAGGCGTTTGGTATGCTTTCCTTTATTTGTCAGAGTATTGAGTACAGGAGTTGGGAGGTCATGTTGCGGCTGTACAGGACATTGGTTAGGCCACTGTTGGAATATTGCGTGCAGTTCTGTCTCCTTCCTACCGGAAAGATGTTGTGAGGCTTGAAAGGGTTCAGAAAAGATTTACAAGGATGTTGCCAGGGTTGGAGGATTTGAGCTATAGGGAGAGGCTGAACAGGCTGGGGCTGTTTTCCCTGGAGCGCGGAGGCTGAAGGGTGACCTTACAGAGGTTTACAAAATTATGAGGTGCATGGATAGGGTAAATAGACAAAGTCTTTTCCTTGGGGTCGGGGAGTCCAGAACTAGAGGGCACAGGTTTAGGGTGAGAGGGAAAGTTATAAAAGAGACTTGAGGGGCAGCTTTTTCTCACAGAGGGTGGTACATGTATGGAATGAGCTGCCAGAGGAAGTGGTGGAGGCTGGTACAATTGCAACATTTAAGAGGCATTTGGTTGGGTATATGAATAGGAAGGGTTTGGAGGGATTTGAGCCAGGTGCTGGCAGGTGAGACTAGATTGGGTTGGGATATCTGGTCGGTGTGGACGGGTTGGACCGAAGGGTCTGTTTCCATGCTGTACCTTACCATTAAGTGTATAAGCCCTGCTAAGATTTGCTTTCCCAAAATGCAGCACCTCACATTTATCTGAATTAAACTTCATCTGCCACTTCTCAGCCCATTGGCCCATCTGATCAAGATCCTGTTGTAATCTGAGGTAATCCTCTTTGCTGTCCACTACACCGCCAATTTTGGTGTCCTCTGCAAACTTACTAACTGTACCTCTTATGCTCGCATCCAAATAATTTATGTAAATGACAAAAAGTAGAGGACCCAGCACTGATCCTTGTGGCACTCCACTGGTCTCAGGCCTCCAGTCTAAAAAACAACCACCCTCTGTCTTCTACCTTTGAGCCAGTTCTGTATCCTACCTTTGAGCCAGTTCTGTATCCAAATGGCACAATAAGATAATGGCCACATAATCTATTTCTCATGTTAAAACCAAAGTGTTGGAAATACTCAGCAGGTCTGGCAGCAAGTGGATAAAGGCACAAAGCGTGTTACTGGTTCACAGCAAGTACAACTTCAGAAGACTTGTATTCATCTCAGAATGTTAACTCAGTTTTTCTCTCTCTCTTTACAGATGTTGCCAGACCTGCTTGAATATTTCAGCACTTCCTGTTTTTATTTCAGATTTTTTGCATCCACTGCATTTTGCATGTGTTTTTCATGATCTAGGCTGAATGCTGTTCTTTGAATACTGCTGTTGAATCTTTAACATCCTCCTGACAAGGCAAATTGGACTTAACCAAATTGGCAGAAAAGTTGAATATTTTGGGGATGGGCACTTAACCTATATGCAAATTACTCTGAAGAAGCTTGAAGTTTGAAATTTGGAGGGTTCTAACTCATTTTGAGGTTGTTAGTTAAGCTGTAAAAGTTATGAGATTAAAAACCTCCCCTAACTCCTGGGAAATATTAAACTGAACCCCCAACTCACCACTGACTATAGCCAACTACACCCACTCTGACCCTGACAATACCTAAAGCCACATCCCTCCTTTCAGATCCAAGACCCCTGCAAGAGTTGACATTTCCTTCTTCCATAACTAATCTGACAGCTCCCCTCAATTCCTGTCAGAATGACCCCAATCAAATGCAGACACCTGGACCCAATACTCCTTCACCCTCTCTCTCACGCGCACACACACACACCCATTAACCCTGATTCAAATATTCCCCATCGACGCGCTCACTGCTAAAACAATAAGGGACTCGATATTTTCTTGCTGAGAGCATTCTTAGATTGGCCTCTGATGGTTTTTTAACAGGAGGCTTCAGTCCAAGAAATTTGGATGTAGAACTGATCAATTTTGTTGTCTTGTCCATCGAGGTCAGAAATAAGGTTTCTGGCCCTGATCTGAAAATCTGAAGGAGAGCAGCAGGTTGTATTGATTCTGTTTGAAGCCTATAGCACACAAGTATATAGACATAGTCCATCTTATCTGAGAAACTATGGAGATAAACACTGAGAAATATGAAACTGAATTTGCAATGTGTGTTGTTCTGTCAAGGGAATATTTGAAGGAAACGTAACTATATTAGAAGTGGAGCAGTGTTCTGCAGCCTAAGTGCAGATTATCCCTCATTATTGCTACAGAACTCAAGTGAAGCAAGTAATGCCATGGCACATTCTTTCTTTTCTCAAGTTATCTCATCTTGAAACTGAACTCTCAGGATCCACACTGTTGCCGTGATTACTCCCAGTTTCTTTATTTTTGCTTGAATGACTGAACTTTCAGGAATATTTTGCTGCAGAATGATGGAAAAAATATGCAGCATTGATGTTGTCATTTCATATTAAGCTGGTTTAGATCAGACACAGCTAATGTAAATGAGAAATCAAGTACTGAGTGCAACTCTTCTTTCGGAAAACATATATCCCTTTCTTTTGACACTGATATTATTGGCGTTGACATCAAGTTGCATGTTGTGTATATAATCCATCTGGAGCAAATTTGTATTTTCATTGTCCTTTCACATTTCTTTCCCATTTTCCCTTCAAAATGAAAACATTAAAATAGAGAGAAAGAAGCCAAATGCAACTGAATCTATTAATCTTGCCACCTTCCAATTTAGGAAGTCCACATTTTAAAAAAAAAAGACAACATGCATCCAATTTTGAAATTCTATTACTTTCACAAATTCCCATTGCCTACCTACACCTAAAGTGGATATAAAAGTTATTGCTCGATTTAAGTTGCCCAGAAAATGTTCTGATCAGAATGCAGCAAGCATTCAGTTGTATTTCTGATGCAGCAAAATAGATATTTTGTTCGATGGTCATTCTGGGATTGATTTACTTAAATCTGTCATTGTGCTGAGAAATTAAATCCAGCTTCATTCAGGAAAATTCAGATCAAGCCTAGCTTGATAAAACATTGTGGTGGTTTGTTGGTAACATGGCAGTTCACCTGAGGGAGCAGCTGGGCTACTCATGTCCAATGTAAACACGGGATTAAGAAACACCAGCGGGAATGAAACCAAATAAATTCCAACTGAAACAGTACAGTAGCCCTTCACAGGAGATGTGTACATGCTATATGCTATGGGCTGGATTTCATTGTGCGGCATGTTGGTAATGGGTGTAGTCAGGATCTGCAGGGAATTCCTGGTGAAGAAATTTCATAGCTTCTGGGGCCAGGAAAGTGTGAGGTTTCGGGGAAGGAAACGATCAGGCAGCCGAGTTAGAGGGACACAAGGTTTGTGGTCCAGGTTTTGGAGGAGATTGGAGAAGGGGAAATGCCTGTAATGTGTGCGCTGCATAGCACTGTAGATGTCATCTCGACAGGGGACAAAACATCTGCAAACCAAGCTTCCAGTTCGGCGAACATACCCAACAACTGCTAAACATCACACAACATCGGGTTATAGTCCAACAGGTTTAATTGGAAGCACTAGCTTTCGGAGCGCTGCTCCTTCATCACCTGATAAACACTAGTGCTTCCAATTAAACCTGTTGGACTATAGCCTGGTGTTGTGTGATTTTTAACTTTGTCCACCCCAGTCCAACACTGGCATCTCTAAATCACAACAACTGCAGTTGGCACCCGAACTACAAATCTTTACACAAATCTTGAATAGAGCAAAGTCCTAACTGTATTGTGGGAGCACAAGCACCTGAGATGGAATGCAGAGCTTCAAGAAGGGACCATTTCAAGACCAAATAGGGCAACAAACAGTCAAGCTAGCGATGCCTGCATGCTGTCAAAGAAACCTTTCGAAAATAATGTTCAACCAGAATCTTAGTAATTGCATTCCAAACAGAAAAATTGAACTCCTTTACTTGGAAGTCACAGATGGTTGCATTACTTAGCTATGCCTAGAAAGAGGTGAGGTTGAGAAAATATTATGGCCCTAAAAAGGTTTAAAAATAATCCTTTTTAGAAAATTTAAAACAATCACTTTGCCACACTCTGTAATTCCATTCCATTTGTTAGTGGTTGACGCAGAAACTGTTGAATTAATGATTGGGTTTGCTAATCAGCTGAGGGAAAAGATGAAGTGATGGGGAAAAAAATGGATAGCATGCTGAAGACTGCTAACATGAATTTAAGCCCTGACTGGTTAGGCAAATGGGTTTATTTTCATGTTGTGACATTTTATATGCTGTGTGCTTTGGACTGGATTTCATTGTGCGGCATGTTGGTAGTGGGTGTAGTCAGGAACTGCAGGGAGTTCCTGGTGAAGAAATTTCATAGGAAAGTGAGAGGTTTCGGGGAAGGGAACGATCAGGCAGCCTAGGTAGAGGGGCAAGGGGTTTGTGGTCCAGGGTTTGGAGGAGATTGGAGAAAGGGAAATGCCCGTAATGTGTGCATTGCACGCCATGAGCACCCTCATCCTTCCCTTTTTTTAAACACCAACTGAATTATGGTGCATGCAGCAGGATGTTTTCAGTCATCAACTAGCTTGCTGAAAAGTTCAACACACACTAATTGACTTGCTACTCACTTATTTATAAATGATAGCCCTGCTGCCAATTCTGGCATCTCCTCACTACTGCATTGTGGCAGATAGCTCAGGGGGTGAATGGGTGGGTGGAAGGTTCATAACCTTTTCTGTTTCATGTTGCCCCCCCACCGCCAACTGAAAACCTATTCATTCGGGTGGAGAATGATGGGGATGGGTGTTATATCCAGCCCTGTCTTTAAGGTAATGTACAGCTGCATGGATGTTGGTTAGACCACTTTTGGAATATTGTCTGCACTTCTGGTCTGTAGGAAGTATGTTATGAAACTTGAAAGGGTTCAGAAAAGATTTACAAGGATGTTGGAGGGTTTGAGCTATAGAGAGGCTGAATAGGCTGGGGCTGTTTTCTCTGGAGTATCGGAGGCTGAGGGGTGAGCTTATAGAGTTTGTAGAGGTTTATAAAATCATGAGGGTCATGGATAGGATAAATAGACAAGGTATTTTCCCTGGGGTGGCGGAGTCCAGAACTAGAAGGTACAGGTTTCGGGTGAGAGGGGAAAGATTTGAATGGGACCTCAGCGCAACATTTTCAGGGAGAGGGCGGTGGGTGTATGGAATGAGCTGCCAGAGGAAGTGGGGGAGGCTGGTATAATTACAATGTTTAAAAGGCAGTTTGATGGGTATATAAATCGGAAAGGTTTGGAGGGATGTGGGCCAAATACTGGCAAATGGGACTAGATTGATTTTTGATATCTGGTTGGCATGGATGAGTTGGATCGAAGGGTCTGTTTCTGTGCTGTACATCTCTGACTCTATGCCTATCTTTGTATAGGTAAAAACAAGGACTGCAGATGCTGGAAACCAGATTCTAGATTAGAGTGGTGCTGGAAAAGCACAGCAGGTCAGGCAGCATCCGAGGAGCAGGAAAGTCGACGTTTCGGGCAAAAGCCCTTCATCAGGAATAGAGGCAGAGTGCCTGCAGGGTGGAGAGAATCTTTGTATAGACACACACCTGAGAATTCTCACTTTTAGAGGCCCTTTGCATGACAGTATGTCATTAAAAATTGATGAAAGTGGATCCAAAATTTCCACCACATTCCTAATTTTTCAACAGCCTTTGCAGGTGAAATTGTACATGATATATGAATCTGTAAAATTGCCATTTCTATATTCAAGTCAGATCCCATGAAAGTGATGACTACCTGAGAAGAAAACATTACTGTAGCCCTGTGTTTCTTCTCTTCCAGCGAGCTGATGTGGACATGATAGGCCAACAAGTTTCTTTCTGGACTGTGACATGTAAGGAGATTTCCAATGTAACTGTCACCACATGCATTTTGGTCTGTGAATGAATTCATTACAGTCCAACTGTAACCGCATGTTTATCACATGAGACCCAATTCCATCAGTTTGAATATAGAAAATTATCCTGAGGTATTGGCCAAAAGCCTTGGGGTTTTTACATTGTACATTGTCCAGGTTAATGGAAGGCATTATTTCCACAAGGACTGGTGTTTCTGTGGTGACAGAGCTGCGCTGTCACGTTACGTGCTTCTGCAATCAGTTTGCTCCCAGATTTCACAATTTCTTTTCATCAGCAGGAACAGCTTCTGTCCATCGTTGAGTGGATAGGCTCACTTAAACATTATCTGAGGAGGTTGCCAAGGCAGCCATTATGTGAGCCTTTCAACTCATTGGCAGAGTTATTTTATTTCCAAACAGGAACAGCTTTTAGTTAGTTTCAAGGGATCTGAATTTTTTTAGGAACAGTTACTGATTTCCTTGCAACTGTCTATCTTTGCACATGAATTTCAGCTGGTTAGCCATTCACTTCATGACCCCAAGTTCAATAACAGTCTTCATCTCTTTAGCTGTGTTCACGTCCCCCTGAGATACCCAGCAACTCAAGCTACTCTTTGAATAGTTACCTGAGATCACTGGGCTCCATCTGGTTGCCCATACTGGTAATCTTACAGACCTGGGCATCCATTGGAAGCTTGCTTTCCAAAAGGAAAAGCCAGTAAACCTAGCAAATGAGATATAATGGTCTGACTCAACTTGTACTTGGCCTCCATTTTGAATGTAAAAACCAGTACATTAATTTCCAAATATGACTGTTTGCTTCTCAACCATTTTGTGCTGTTGTAATGTTAGAAATTTCAGTCTGAACCTCACGTGATTTTTAAAAAATTCTCTTCCAAGGATTGGAACATCAGGAAGTCTGAGCACTTTTTTTTTTTTAACTCTAGCAACAAAAACCTTTGCTGAAAGTGTGATTTTGTAATATTGTAATTTCAAGTTGCAGCATATCGGTTCTGCCAACATCAAATATTGGGAGGATTCCAGCATATGTTGCCACCATTGTTTGAGATGTTGGACCTTGTACAGTGTGTGTGAGGAACTAAACCTGGATGTAGATAGTTTTCTCCCCCCTCTGAGGACTAATGGATCGTAACAGTGTGATGCATTGCATTTTGGCACTAGAAATGCTATCTTTTAAAAATAATATTCATGATGCCAATACTGTGAATTTCAATTTTCTATCCTAATTTTTATTCGCAGAAAAAATTGAAGCATCTTTCTTAGTTATTAAACCAAGATGGGTAATGTTTTATGTATCAGTATGCCTTTAGGCAGCTGCATTACAGATGTACTTAGAATCTTTTAAAACAAAGTAATGTGAGTATATTAACATCCTAGGATGTAAATAACAATTGTTGCGCTTCATGGAGAGTGGTGATGTTAGATTGTTGGCTTTGATTGTAAAAGAAAATTGGCAATGAGAAGGTTTTTTACTGATGTATGTTCTACATGTTGTGCGCAAGAACTTCTGAGGCAATAAATGAGATTATTGTCTGCCTATTGTAAGTAATGTTATATGAAACCACACATCTTGTTGCATGCAGTCTGGAGTCTGCTTTCAGCCACTGGCTATAAATATAGGCAAATGGTGTACAGATGTAGTGTTGTGAGCAGATTGATAGTCTTGATATAATTGCTTAGTTTCAGCTTATGAGATTGCTCATTTATTCAGCACTCTATCTGTGATGTAAGTTAAACAATTTAAATGTGGGTATAGAAAGGACCTCTCAGGTGAAAAGGAGGTAGAGGAATTTCCGCTTTGTATAACCTTGAAACCTACTGAGTAAAAATACTTGATTGTGGAAATACATTAGCATTCGGAGTTTTTTTTTAAAAAAAGAAAGCTGTTCAGTTGGGAAGAAGATTATTTTGCCCCACAGGACCTTACTTGCAAGCTTGTAGTGTAAATATAGTCATTGATTGTTTGTATCAGCATTGTAGCTAGCCAACACAGCTTTGTAAGCTCCACTGTGCAGCTCAGGTTCTAAACGTAGTATAGTTCAATTTCAACATTCAGAAATAGGGAACAGCAGTTCATTTTCATCACTTAACAATGGAAGGTGAATAGTAATGTGTTATTGTCAAGTGGCTCCAGGATCTTCATGGAGTGAGACTCTCAATCTGTTTTTAAAAAAAAGCCCAGCTGTGGTACATTTTCATTAAGAACATTAGAAGCTCTTGTGGCAAAGTGAGTTCAAGTCTCACCTGCCTCAAAAGTGTGTAATAATGTCCCTGAACAGATTGATTAGAAAGTACCTGATATTAAGAACATTTTAATAGGTGTTGTTTATTCAGTCTTTCAAATCTGTTGAAGCATTCAGTCAGCTGACCAATATCTAAGTCACATTTATCTGCCTGAAATCAATATCCATTGATGCCCTTATTGAGAGAAGATATTTTAATCTCAGGGATGCACAGCCTTTTGAGGGACAGTATCAGATCTCCATAACTTATAGATGAAAGATTGCTTCCAGTTGCCCTCCTAAGTGCTCTTTAAGATTCTGCCATTTCCAAACATACAGATTAGGAGTCCATTCAACCACACCAAGCCTGTTCTGTCACCTGATGAGCTCATGGCTGATCTGATTGTCGGCTCAACTCCATGTTGCCACTTACTCTCTCATTTGCTTGTTAGTCTCTGTCTTTAAAATACTCAATGACCCCGTCTTGGTTTCTCTCTGGGAAAGAAAATTCGAAAAATTTTAAAATCTCTGGTGGAAAAACAAATTCCCTTTACCAGCATCTTAAAAGGGTGATCTCCCATTTTAAAGTGTCTCTTTTACAGGGGAAAACATTCTTTCAGCCCTGTCAGGTTCCCTCAGGATCTTTATGCTTTGTTTTATTCCCTGCTTGAGAGGAAAGAAACTCTGGTCTAGTTATGTTACTCTCTTCTTTCAAATTAAGTGCCTTCATTAGATCATTGCTCTACTTCCTAAACTCCAGGCAATACAAATTGATTTTATTCAACCTGTCCTAAACTCCCACCCTGGTGTCACTTGGGCAAATTAATGATGTGCCCTCACTTCAGCCAGTACATCCTTTCAAAGGTGATATGCTAAGAATCAAATCCAGTCTCTCAGATGCAATCTGACCAAGGTGTTGTATAATTTGACACACAGCTTCTGCCACTTTATATTCCAATCTCCAGGATTGCTTAGTCTCCCTTGATGTATTGCTTCAGCTGTTATTAAACATGAGAACATCTCATTCACAATTTCCCCAGGTCCTCAGCAACACCATCTCATTTCAAAGAACTGGCATTAATGATCCTAGTCACGTGAACTTTTTCACAGGTCTGTTCAGAACTACAGGAGTTCTCTGTCTGATGCCTCTGTGGTTTTAAAAAAAATGGGTTTGTCTGGCTCTGTGTGACCATCATGACTTCATATCTTTAATTTCAAAATTTACAAAGTTCCTTTTACTCAACATTGCAATTATTTGACAATTTGCCAGGGGTCATGTTCTGAGGTAGAAAACTAACGTCCAATTAAAAGTGAACCATGATAAAATGCAAGGATGTGGCGAGATTCCTGTCAAATCATTGTAGTCCATGTATGGGCAGTTCTCCCAGTTGGTTGTAACATGGCGACCATTGGAGGATTAGTAATATGCATTCAGGGTTGGACTTCGAAGCAATAATATGGGGTTTTATGTGCATTATGTTTTTTCCTCTGTCTGGCTACGGGATATCATTGACTGGGAGCTGCTATTCTAATTTTTGTTTAATAGCTGTCAAAGTAGAGGTTTAGGAAAATTCATAAACTAACTTTTCAGAATATATTTCTGACCTTTTTTGAAAATTCTGTCTACTCAGTGGGAAAGAACTGAATTTATGAAACATTTATAGCTAGTCACACTTCTATGGAGCCTGATGTTTTCTTTGTGTACATGCACTTTTACTTTGAAACTACAAATTTATGTAATGCCACTTTAAGATATTAACTATTACATTTTTATAATATATTTTAGTGAACTGTGGTAAGCTTCATTTTCAAAAGCAAGAAATGTCAGCTTCTTGTGCTTTCTGCACAAAATGATGATTAAACATGCTTCTTTTTTAAGGCAAAGCGTTTGATTTAAAGACATTAACTAGAAATCTAGGCAGCTTCTTATATACAGAATATGCATCAAACTACCAATTATGGATTTGACATTAAAGGGATGATTATTAATGAAGTGAGTGGATTTTCCATTGTTTGTTGTGAAAGCTACTTTTTTTTGTTTCCAATGTCTGCAAGCTGTGATGTGCCACATCATGAAGATGTTTAGATAATACGATTAAAACATTTTTAAAAAGTGCCCACACCTTTCTTTCATGATGAGTAATCAGTGAGTGAACTCACTTGCTGTAAATTTCCAGTTGTGTGGACCAAAGAGAATTGGTTGCAAAATTATGTGAATACCATAGTATTTCTGAAGCAATGAAAAACCGTTTGTACTCACGACTACTGGAAACTCACCATCATACTTATTCCTAATAGTGATCGAACAAGTCCAAGAGATGGCAACTTTATGCGGATCGTTTAATACTTTGAGAATTAAAATGTTGAAAACAGCGTGATGAAAGCATGCTTTAAAAGGAATTCGTTTTGAGCTGATGAATGTACAAATACTTGCAGTTCACATCTGATAAAGGTGAATACTGTGGGGTACTTTCAATTCCACTGTGTTGATTTATTCTTGTCATTGTGGCTTTAGTTCATCAATGACACTATTGGCTCATTTGAAATTAATATCCTTTACTAAATAGTGTAATGTCTTGGAAATCTGGATATCAATTAGTGTCAATTTGTGCAGTGATGCGAGATTAAGAATTGTACTGACTTATATTAGCTAGTAATTCTTGTATATTGATCTTAAAATACTTCATTGGCTAAACCTGGATTAACACAATTGCTAAGTAATTTGTTTGACATGTTGCTAAAGACTTGAATTTATGTAGCACCTTTTATAATCCCAGGGCATCCTAAAGCAATGATGTACTTCCAAAATGCTGTATGTAGGGAAAGGTTTCTGCACAAAAAAAGATGCTAATTTGCTAACGTGAATATTGAGAGATATTGGGCAAGAGACCAGGGAAGATGTCCCTGCTCTTGCTCGATAAAATGCCAGAAAATCTTTTTTTCACTTTTTGAGAGAGCACACGGATCACCGATTGTGGAACTTATCTTCTCCGAGTGGTGTTGCAGCTGGAGTTTCAGTCTAGGTTTGCTGCTCATGTCTTTGCAGTGAGACTGGACCCACAACCTTCTGATTCAGAAGCAGCAGTTCTATAACTGAGCCATGGCTGAACCAGCTTTCAAATATTTCAGTAAGTAGCTCTATTTGTACACTACAGCCTGTATAGCTGAGTAAAAATAGCAGGGTAATGTTCCTGTCAATCAATGTACTGCGGAACATGTAACACTGAAAGACCTGTTTAAGCAGAATTTCATTTGCACGTGCCAATGAAAATAACAGTCTCCTCTTGAATGACAGACCTGTCATTTTGAGAGTGTTGATTTTGTTTGTGTCATTCATCAGTATAATTAAGAACTAGACAAAAACCTACGATGCATGGAAGAAGGTTGGACTTCAATTAATGCTCCAGACTAAATTATATAGGAAAGGCTGTTCCTTGTTAAATTAACTCTTCAATTACTGGTGGCTCAGGGAATTTTTTTGTCTTCCTGGGCTGCACTGCTTTTGTAACCTTACTTACTCTGTAAACTAACCCCAACTAATACAATTGAAAAGGCTTAATACTGCATACTAACCTAACTTGACAATTGCAAAAGTAATGTGCCCTTTCTTCTTGTGATTACTTTCTTTTCCCATAAAGAAAATCCATTTTATTTTGTAGTGATATCTTCAGAGTGTGATGTTCATGCTTTCACCTTTCCTTGTGTGCTTTTGCTGATAAACTGCTCAGTCACACCATTGTCTACTCTCCGCCAACTTCTGTACCAACTGTTTAAAAAAAACTATCTCCTGAATTTTATTCCATCCGATATCACACTAAGCCACCCCAAACTTTATACTTCACTCTATTTTTTCAAATTATATTTATGACTCCTCAGCTATATCACTTGTAACCATAGGCACAGCTTCGATGTCACTGCTGTTGATAACCAGAATTATTTCTTTATTGCCAGTCTTGATCTCACGATGTAGTGCTATCTAACTACAAATTTTGTCATATTTGAAGCAAAATTTCTTTTAAGTTAACACTGGGAGAATAAAACCTGTATTTCTTTCCTTTCCAGAAACCCTCCATTTTGGACAGTGATGCCATCCACTCCCTGGCTTTTTGCTCAGACTGAACCCAACAGTGTTCCACATTGCTTCCTTGCTGTCAGCTGACATTCCAACCCTATCACCCATTCTATCAAGAAGACCATCCATTGCCAATTAGCACACACCTCAAGATCTCATCTTGTAAATGCTCATTCAAATCTTTGGCCTCTTCAGGTTCAACTCCATTCCCACAACAGCCACTGACTGCAGCCAACCAAGTCCTATTCACCCCTAACTCATCCACACACATCTTATTCTGGTTTTGATGCTATCTGGATCTGGAAAGGCATTGTCCCTGTTTCTGGATCTTGATCATAAGATAATGAAGCAATTCATCACAGCATGAGAGGAACGCATGAGTGGCAAGCAGATGAAAACAATTGATTGGTGAAGTTGTGACTCATCATTCTCAAATTAATTGATCTTAAAACCTCAGAAAAGTTACTGCATTAAAAAAAAATTTAGCCAATTGAGTTTGCATTGGCAGTAGCACATACACAGCAGTGATTCAAGAAGGCAGCTGAGCAGCAATTTCTCAAGGGTAAATAGGGATGTGCAATAAATGTTTGCCCAATCAGTAATGTGCGCATTCTGTGAATCAACATGAAATACGATTGCAAAGACTGGGCACACGTTAGTCATAGATGTGCAAGCCTGAATTATGACACCGTTATGAGACCATCATGATGCCATGATCAAATATGATTCCATTTATATATTAACATGCCAGTGTACAATTGTTGCTAATGAATGTTAAATTTTGGCTGATGCTGTTTCCAAACTGAGCTTCACCTGTATGGAAAAACAGGAAAATACCCTGGAATCCTTAGAAACTAACAAGCCCACTTAAACAAGAACATGCCTTTGTATTTTATTTCCAAACATGATTACCTTTGCAAATAATGGAATGCATTATTGGTTTCTATTTTGGCATTCCCTCTATTCTGATTTATTTTTCATAATGAGTAGTTTTGGCACTTTACGTAAAGATGTGCATTGGGCATTGGTTTTGGAGATTCAGAATATATGAAGGATGGAGATGAGGGTAGCTCGTGTTGAGGTTGTAAACTTAATGTCGTGATCCTTGATGCATTCTGCTGACATCAGCATGTGTTTGAGGATCTGTAGCCTGGACAAAGGCAGAGGGGGTCTGTCTCTGCCAAGGAAGTAAGCTGCCTTTGTGTGGCAAAAAACCCAGGAATCATTTTATGCAATGAGCTTCATATAACTTCGTGATTGCAAACAGGTTGGCTTTTAGAAGTTAAGATTGTAACACAAATTTCCACCGATGAATGAAAGTGTAGTCACTGCTACAATGTAAACCACTTTGGAACATCTTGAGTTTTTCCTTTAGCATGAAGGCGTCAGGAAAATAATGCAACGTTCTAGCTACCTGACCAGATTACTTTCACAAAGACAGTTCACAGCCTACATCTATAATGTGATTTTTGCCTCCAACAGGTTATTTAACCTGATGCAATAATGTTTATTTACTCTGCTGTAACATAATGAACTGTATGTGGATACTGTGGTATTGAAAAATCCAACAGGCATTTATTAAAATAAAAAGGATTACAGATGCTGGAGATTTGAAACTAAAACAAATTGCTGGAGAAACTCAGCAGGTCTCGCAGAATCTGCAGGAAGATGCAGAGTTAACATTAACACAATTTCTGTTTTTGTTTCGGACATTTATTACAGTTAGATATTGTATATGGGTATTACATTTACCTAAGCATTTGGGTTAATATTAACTGATTAGTTACAGTAGAAGTGCATGTTTCTTGTAGCATGTCATAGTTCAAGTGATTCTGGGGTAAGCTGGAGTATGAGACCTTTATACCCTCAGTTCATGAGCACAGGGTACAGCCTGTGTCTTAAAGTTATGTTGATGTACTGACCAAGACATATAACACACAAATATGTATTGGGAAATGGCAGCTGCAACATTAAGAGAAAAGTCTTTCATTACCTGTTTAGAGGAGGCATCAAGCAGAACTGCCATTCACTGGTAAATCAGCTTTGTTTAGAGATCAAAGATGATACCCCTTATGGGCATTAGAGCTCCTCTTATCCATGCTGTCACCTTTATGAATGAAAGAGTTATCATTGAATAAACATTTAGGTTGTATTTCATCACAGATTTCTTGTTGTAAAGATATGCAGCTGTAACTCAAAAAGGTAGCACTTCAAAATGCATGATTTGAAGG
This sequence comes from Chiloscyllium plagiosum, assembly GCF_037043375.1. Lineage (NCBI taxonomy): Eukaryota > Metazoa > Chordata > Chondrichthyes > Orectolobiformes > Hemiscylliidae > Chiloscyllium > Chiloscyllium plagiosum. The sequence continues at coordinate 33,730,542 of NW_028270177.1, forward strand.
AATGGGTCACTCTCAGAAGTACTTTCTCTTCAACAGTCACTAAACAAAATAGTGTGGATACTGGTTACTGTTCCTTGGCTACTACCTCTACATCTGGCCTAATGTCTTAGAAATAATGTGTGAAGAATACAGTAACTGTTAGCAATGCTGGCAATGTGATCAGCTGGCTGTTCACAGCATAGGTGTGATAATGGGGAATAGAGGAATAGCATTCAAAGGAAGGAATGCTATTGATTATGACACTGCTTTTCATAATTTATCGTCAGGAATGCAAAGGCTTACTGACTGCATTGAGGAGATCAGTAACCTCTTTCTCAAAGGCACAGGTATAGCAATTTGTTGAGTTATTTATAAACTTCATTAAGCTGTTGAGGTTCTGTTCGCCGAGCTGGGAATTTGTGTTGCAGACATTTCGTCCCCTGTCTAGGTGACATCCTCAGTGCTTGGGAGCCTCCTGTGAAGCGCTTCTGTGATTTTTTCTCCGCCATTTATAGTGGTTTGAATCTGCCGCTTCCGGTTGTCAGTTCCAGCTGTCCGCTGCAATGGTCGGTATATTGGGTCCAGGTCGATGTGCTTATTGATTGAATCTGTGGATGAGTGCCATGCCTCTAGGAATTCCCTGGCTGTTCTCTGTTTGGCTTGTCCTATAATAGTAGTGTTGTCCCAGTCGAATTCATGTTACTTGTCATCTGCGCGTGTGGCTACTAAGGATAACTGGTCGTGTCGTTTCGTGGCTAGTTGGTGTTCATGGATGCAGATCGTTGGCTGTCTTCCTGTTTGTCCTATGTAGGGTTTTGTGCAGTCCTTGCATGGGATTTTGTACACTACATTGGTTTTTCTCATGCTGGGTATTGGGTCCTTCGTTCTGGTAGTTGTTGTCTGAGAGTGGCTGTTGGTTTGTGTGCTGTTATGAGTCCTAGTGGTCGCAGTAGTCTGGCTGTCAGTTCGGAAATACTCTTGATGTATGGTAGTGTGGCTAGTCCTATGGGTTGCGGCATGTCCTCATTCCGTTGTCTTTCCCTTAGGCATCTGTTGATGAAATTGCGCGGGTATTCGTTTTTGGTGAATACATTGTTTCGGGGTTCTTCTTCCTCTTTTTGCAGTTCTGGTGTGCTGCAGTGTGTTGTGGCCCTTTTGAATAATGTCTTGATGCAACTTCTTTTGTGTGTGTTGGAAGAAGTTGCATCAAGACATTATTCAAAAGGGCCACAACACACTGCAGTACACCAGAACTGCAAAAAGAGGAAGAAGAACCCCTATACAATGTATTCGCCAAAAACGGATACCCGCGCAATTTCATCAACAGATGCCTAAGGGAAAGACAACGGAATGAGGACATGCCGAAACCCAAAGGACTAGCCACACTACCATACATCAAGAGAATTTCCGAACTGACAGCCAGACCACTGCGACCACTAGGACTCATAACAGCACACAAACCAACAGCCACTCTCAGACAACAACTCACCAGAACGAAGGACCCGATACCCAGCATGAGCAAAACTAATGTAGTGTACAAAATCCCATGCAAGGACTGCACAAAACACTATATAGGACAAACAGGAAGACAGCTAACGATCCACATCCATGAACACCAACTAGCCACGAAACGACACGACCAGCTATCCTTAGAAGCCACACACGCAGATGACAAGCAACATGAATTCGACTGGGACAACACTACTAATATAGGACAAGCCAAACAGAATAGCCAGGGAATTCCTAGAGGCATGGTACTCATCCACAGATTCAATCAATAAGCACATCGACCTGGACCCAATATACCGACCATTGCAGCGGACAGCTGGAACTGACAACCGGAAGCGGCAGATTCAAACCACTATAATTGGCGGAGGAAAGATCACAGAAGCGCTTCACAGGAGGCTCCCAAGCACTGAGGATGTCACCTAGACAGGGGACGAAACATCTGCAATACAAATTCCCAGCTCGGCGAACAGAACCACAACAACGAGCACCCGAGCTACAAATCTTCTCACAAACTTTGAACTTCATTAAGCTAATGTGATAGCCATTCTTAAAGGTACATAAGGATGAAGCCAACCATGTGCTTTTATGTTATTTTGTGTAAAATAATGGAATTTTCACCGTTGTTGATTATCTGTAGAGCAGTAATCTAGTTATTAATTCACATGGATTCTGAAGGGAAAGGTCTTGCTTGACAAAGCTTCAACATCATTTACATGTCAACAATGGCTCATTTGGTAGCTTTCTTATCTCAACTCCAGGGCTTGAACAGAAAAGTTAAGGTTGACTCTTCAGTGCAAGACTAGAGGGCGGATTGGTTGGTTGGAGGTGCTGCTTTTTGGATATGGTGTGAAACCAAGGTCTCGTTTGTCCTTTCAGGAGGATAGAAAGCATCTGTGGCAGAATTCTGAAGCAGAAGAGAGGCATTATGACCACTATCCCTGCCAATATATTTCACTCACAATCAATATTATAGATGCAAAAGATTTGCTAATTAGAAGAGTACTTTGTATGAGTTTGATGTGGTCAAATTGCTGCCATATTTCCTACATCACAACAGTGACTACACTTCAGAACTTTATTGGCTTTGAGTCATCCAGTGGTTGTGCAAATTGGTACAAAAATGCAAGCATTTCATTTTTTTAAAGGAAATGACAACCTTAAGTAAACCTTTACCCTTCCAAATCCTGTATCATATCCTTACATCTGCTGTTCATTAATTTCAAAGCCATGATGATTCGGGATAATTTGGTCAGAAACTCATCTGAAGGATTGGCAATGAGGGAAGGGGAGAGCTGCAAGAGCACAGCACTGAGTGGGATGCTAAGGGTTTGGTTCTGAGAGGGTCACTCATCGTAAAGTATGTATATGAGATATATTCGGAAACCAATCCAAATGGACAAATCTATGCATGATGTAAAACATGGTGTCAAGCTTCTTCAGTGTTGCTGGAGCTGTGCCCATCCAGGCAAGTGGGGACGATTTGAGCACACTGCTGACTTGTGCCTTACAGATGGTGCACAGGCTTTGGGGAATCGAGATGAGTTACAATTTCTAGCCTCTGATCTGCTTCTGTGGCCACTGTATTTAAGTGGTTAGTCCACTTGAGCTTCTGGTCAATGGTAACTCCCAGGCTGTTAATCATATGGGATTTAGTGATGGTAACACCTTGAGTGTCAAGGAGTGGTGGTTAGATTGTCTCTTATTGGAAATGGTCTTTGCCTGGCATGACTGGTTGTTTTAAAAAAATTCTCAAGGTCAGGTTCGTAGGAGAGTAGTCTGACACAGAACAAACGACCAAGAGGCGAGACTGCTAGAATATGGGCATTTTATTCCCCGCAGCGTCGCACAACGGGTCTGGCTTATACTCACTCTACATGTTACAAAAACTGGGAGCCGTCAGTTCTCGTAGAGCGGTTGCCAACAACCCACGCTCGGCGGTTAAACGTAACCCCGGAGCAGACTCACCGAACTGGAGACTTTTCCAGCTGATATACTCTTTTCCAGATATAAACATTCATGTGAACAGCAGAGCAAGGCTAAAAAACACATTCCATTCTGGTTACATACAGATAAGAAGATTCACACGGGACTAAGCAACACCTCCATTCCGGTTAGATTCACACATGTATTGGGACATAATTTTTCACCGTTTCACCACATTCCACTGCTTGGAATTTTACACCACACTGGTACATGCCACTTGTCTGCCCAAACTTGGGTATTGACCAGATCTTGTTGCATTTGAACATGGACTACTTCAGTATCTGAGGAATCGTAAATGGTTTTGAACATTGTGCAATCATCGGCAATCTCCCCACATCTGACCTTATGATGGAGAGAAAATCATTGATGAAGCAGCTGAAGATGCCTTGGCCTAGGACACTACCCTGAGGAACTCAGACAGAGATGTCCTGGAGCTGAGATGACAGCCACAACCATCTTCCTAAGTGTCAGATATGACTCTAACCATTGGAAAGTTTGCCCCTGATAACCATTGATTCGAGTTTTGCTAGGGCTGTTTGATGCCACACTTGGTCAAATGTAGCCCTGATTTCAACCATGTCACTCTCACCTCACCTCTGGAATTCCATTCTTTTGTTCAGGACATACCTGGGCAGTTTTCCACATTGTCAGGTAGATATCAGTGTTGTTATTTTATTAGAGCAACTGAGTTAGAAGTCACACAACATTAGATTAGATTATTGAAGGTTACCAACAATTGAAATCATGAGCTTTTGGAGCACTGCTCCTTCAGGTGAAGTGAAATAAATGTATTGAACTATAATCGGGTGTCGTGCAACTTCTGACTTTGTCCACCATAGTCCAAAACTGGCACCTCCACATCATAGAAAAACTTGGCTCTGGGAGCAGCAAGTTCTGGTGCGCAAGTCTTCAGTACTATTGCTAGAATGTTGTCAGGGCCCATAGCATTTGCAGTGTCCGCTGACTCCAGATATTTCTTGATATCACGTGGAGTGAATTGAATTGGCTGAAAGCTGGTATCTGTTAAGCTGGAAACCTCTAAAGAAGGCTGAGATGGCAGGCATCCGTCAGTTCATCCCTCAGCTTCTGATGCACTCATTGACGCAATCCAAATTTGGCCAATCTCTCCTTTTAGCTTGTACACTCCAATCCAGGCATCATCCTGGTAAACCTCTTATGCACCTTCTCCAAAGCCTCCACATATTTCCTACAGTGTGGTGACCAGACCTGCACACACTGCTCCAGATTTGGCCAAATTGAAGTTTTATGTAGCTGCAATATGACTTGCCAACTGTTACAGTCATTGCCCTGACCAATGAAGGCAAGCATACTGTACACCACCTTTACTACATTATCCATTTGTGTTGTTACTTTCAGGGAGCTATGAACCCCAAAATCCCTCTGTATATCCCTTCTAAGGGTCCTGCTATTTATTGTATATAGTCCTCTTGCATTTGACTTCCCAAATTGCATCATCCCACACTTGACAGATTAAACTCTACTTCTGTGCCTAACTTTCCAACTCCATATCCTTTGACAACCTTCCTCACTCTCCATTGCTCCACCAATGTTTGTGTAATCTGCACACTTATTAGTCAGACCTCCTATATTTGCATCCAAATCACTTTGATAACCAGATATTGTAAACACAGAATTCCCAGCACTGATCCTTTTGGAACACCACTGGTCACAAATCTTCAAGCAGAAAAATACCTCTCCACAACTGTCTTGTATAACAATTTTGTATCCAGCTGACCAACTCACTATGGGTCCAATATGACCTTCTTTTATAGATCAGCCTACCATGAGATGCCTTCTCAAATTAAAGTCCATGTCAACAACATTCACTGTCCTAACCTCATCAGTCATCTTTGTCACTTCCTCAAAAACCTGTGTCATATTTGTGAAGCAAGACCCTCATCCTACCCCCCCCCCCCCCCCCCAATCCACTTTTCTGGGAGCTCCCCTTTTAGGCTATGATCCTATTGGTGGTGAATACTTATGTTTGGGCAGCTGGCCCAGGGTAGTCGCCCCTACAAGGAATCTTGATGGTTTGTTAAAGCAGACAACACTGAACCTCTTTAGCTAATCAAATTGAAGAATCTACACCTTGACATGCAGGGCAGGACTTGACCTTTTGAGTCCGACCTCTGATGTGGGGGAGGGTTGAATGAAGATCACGACACCGCAGTTTTGGGAAAATGGCCTGAAGTCTGCAATCCAGGTAAGAGAGAGTTAAACGTGCTCCCAATATTGACCACCGCGTAAAACTGGCCTCCACAGCTGAGTCTCCTTTGTGGGAGGAGAGCCTCACTTGGGGCAGTCTGCAGTGACATTTGAGGAAGGACCCTCAAAGTTGGTCTGGAATGTTAGGTAATCACTTTGCTGTGGCGGCCACCTGAAGTGGGGATATTGGGGTGGACAAATGGCATAAGTGGTCGTATGGCGCTGATAAATTAGTGCATTATTGTCATTGGAGTGAATTCTTGTGCCCTCCCTCCTATATAAGTACTCTTGTATGAGGTACAAAACCTTGCTGTAGAGTCAAAGCCAGGAAGGATAAAGTAGATTCAGATCACACAGTGAATGAAAATTAAAATAAGCAAAAGGTAAATGGCATTAAGAGCAAGGGGGAAAAGAAGATAACTTATTTTGCTTGTGTTCTGAAGGTACGAAACATTGTATGTCCTCCAGGATTGTTGCCCAATTCATTCTATAATAATGGGGAACACAGTTAACCTCTCAGTTATTTTCAGACCATTAAATCTAAATAATGCATAGTAAACTGAGTAGGTATTTGCTGCAAATAAACGAAAGGATGACCGTGGGTTAATCAATTGTAAACAAAATATGTACGCAGGAAATTGTTCAGATAATTTTTGAAAATATTCTGATCCCATTCCCATTGTACCAGGTTTGCCATGAACGTGAAAATGGAGAGTAATTAGTGACCACTGAACAACTTCATTTCTGTGCGAAAGCTGTACCTGAAAATGAATATCAGTGACTTTGATGTCTGACTGTTGTGCCGAGAGGGTAAGATCTCAATTTCAGAGCATAGAGATGATGAAGCTCAAGACAATGCAAGTAGATAAATCTGAGGCTTGGTGGGCAGCACAGACAGTTGTTACGGCTTACCATCAAGTGTTTTAGTCTAGAAGCAAAACTAGTCTGGAACAAAATCAATCGCATTCACCATGCATTTGCTCCAGATAGCAATGTCTTTTAATCATCAAGGTTGGTTATCTATTCCTTCAGTCTGTCCTTGCTTGCTTCCTTTCAGCTACATTCCTCCCACCATTTATAATCAACTCCGCTTGAGAACTTAAGTAAATAAATTGATTGCATAAATATACTTAACGATAACAATTTGCATTTGCATAGCTTTTAATGTATTGGAAAAATATCCCAAGGCATTTTGCTGAGGCATAATGCAAAAATATCTGTAGATTACACTAGGACATACTAAAAGTTGCAGAATGAGGCCGTTTTTAGAGAGAGCAGTAGAAACCAGCTGCATTTTGAAAGCTGCATCAGCTTTAAGGCAATACTCAAGTGTGCTATAAACCTGCTGTGCCCTGTGCTCATGAGTAAAGAATGCTGTGGTAAAGAACTTACACGGGCAGTGTATCACTGTTTACTTCAGCAATAGGAAAATATAGATGTGTGTAAGCAGTAATTGTACACATTCAGGATAACAGTGTTATTTGAGGTCTTTGTGTTTGGGGAAGGGTTGTAATTCCAGTTACAGCATTCACCGTTAGTAGTCATGGGCTGCAGCAGGAAACCACCTCATGTATTCTTTTCTTTTGTCATATTACTTATTGATGTTCAAAATGAGAGACTGTCACAAACAGCTGAAGAGGGAAGCATAGGGTCATGAGGCTAAGAACCAATCATGTCTACTGATGTTTTTACAAAGGCTGAGTTAATTTGTTAAATACCAATAATGAAGTCTTTCAAGGATTATTCAATAAGCCAATAAAAAGGTATTTATTTGTCTCAGATCACATTTAGAGACAGTGATCATAAAGAAGACAAATATTTCAAAATGTCACCATTGTGGTGACAGAAATAAATACTGCCAAAAATGTTTTTTGGGCCAGTCGTTTTTAAAATAATCTGGCAATTGGCAGGTCCAGTTCTCAAAGTGCAATATCAAGGGAAGGTGATGGTCCGGGCTGAATCTTTTAGGATCTGGAAATAATGAAGCTGCAATGCTTTTCATCAGCAGAGAGGCTTTGACTGAGGTAAAGTCTGAACAAAGATCAAAGAAAGATCAAAAGGCCCTAACTTACTGGGTGCTGTACAGGCTTGTTCTTAACTATTAGAAAATGATGAAAAAGGTCATTGCTGGTTTGGACCCTGCTGTTGGTCTCAGAAGCACAACCCCTGAATGGCCAAGGCAGTAACCTGTTAGCTTCGGTCTGGTTGAACCTGTACCTCAATGTCATCATGTAACAGCTGTTCTGTTTGGAAAACACATAGCTGGAATCAGTTGGCTGATATATAAAGATTAACTTGGCTCTACTATGGGCCATCTGAATAGACTAGCCTTTCAATAATTCATTGCAATTTTACATAATTTGACATGGTTTCTAGATATCAGGCCATTATATAAAATGATTATTTTACCAGCCACTAGTTACTTGGTTTCCTTACATCACTGAAATGATGCATGGATGTCTGTTGATCAAGTTGGGTCTCACTTGTCATATCCTGTGTTCTTAGGGACCGGACCATCTTGTAAATGTTTTATACCCTGGCGAAATAATAATTGTCTTCCAAAGTTAAAGTAAAAATCTCACAACATTAGGCTATAGTCCAATGGGTTTAATTGGAAGCACTACCTTTAAGAGCGCTGCTCCTTCATCAGGTGGTTGTGTAGATTAAGATTACGGTCACAGAATTTATAGCCAAAAGAATCCAGTGTCATGGAGATGTGATACAGTAAACAATCTTAGATTAAAACTTTCATCTTTTAGAATGGGATATGCTGGTTTCTGTTCTTTGATATGTAAACCCCAGAACTACTTTTAAATTACGTTCTCAAGATAAAGTTAAAAATCATACAACACCAGGTTATAGTCCAACGAGTTTAATTGGAAGCACACTAGCCTTCGGAGCGATGCCCCTTCATCAGGTGGTACCCCAGTCCAACGCTGGCATCTCCAAATCATTCTCAGATAGCTCAGCTTTTTACACACTAGGTGTGAAGTCCCAATGCTGTGTTAGACTGACAAACCTTCTGTATAGTTTTACAGAGTTTTACATGGATTCATGCAGTTTTTGAGCAAAATAAAATGTAATGTAATTCTGCAAAAAACAAATTCACACCATTAGCTAATATGTGTGCGCATGTAGGAGCAACAGATTGAGTGTGCATGAGTGCGTGTGAGTGTTTGTGAGTGTGATGGGGTGTGTGTGTGTGTGCGTGTGCGTGCGCGCCCGTGTAGTGCAGTGGGGGTCACCTCTGGTGTGACATGAACCCAAGGTCCCAGATGAGGCCATTCCCGTGGGTACCGAACTTTGCTCAGCCACTCTGTTGTTGCCTGTCCCGAGGTTCCTCTTGGAGGGAGGTCACCCAAAGGTCCGAGGCCGAATTCCCAGACCGCTGAAGTGTTCCCCGACCAGGAGGGAACACTCCTGGCTGGTGGTTATTGTGTGGTGTCTATTCATCCGTTGCTGTAGAGTCTGCTCGATCTCACCAATGTACCATGCCTCATGGCATCCTTGCCTGCAGCGTATGAGAGAGACCACGTTGGTTGAGTCACATGAGTACTCACCATGTAAATGGGAGGTGTCCCCACATGTAATGGTCTTACCCGTGTCAATACTCTGACATGTCTTGCAGTGGCTGCTGTGACAGGGTTGTATATGGTGTTGTTGTCCTGAAGGCTGGGCAGTTTGCTATGAGTCGTAATCTGATTAAGGTTTGGAGATTGTTTAAAAGCGAGAATTGTGAGAATGGGATGGCGTTTTTACAGACGAAGGAATTGGGAGAATGGGATGGTGTTTTTCTGAACTGGTCCTCACCCTGAACAACTTTTCTTTCCAATCCTCCCACTTTCTCCAAACAAAAGGAGTAGCCATGGGCACCCGCATGGGCCCCAGCTATGCCTGCCTCTTCGTAGGGTATGTGGAACAATCCATCTTCCGCAACTACACTGGCCCCACCCCCCATCTTTTCCTTCGCTACATTGATGACTGTATCGGCGCTACCTCGTGCTCCCACGAGGAGGTTGAACAGTTCATCCACTACACTAACACCTTCCACCCCGACCTCAAATTCACCTGGACAGTCTCGGACTCCTCCCTCCCCTTCCTAGACCTTTCTGTTTCTATCTCAGGCGACCAAATCAACACTGACATCTACTACAAACCAACCGACTCCCACAGCTACCTGGACTACACCTCCTCCCATCCTGCCCCCTGTAAAAACGCCATCCCATTCTCCCAATTCCTTCGTTTCCGCCGCATCTGCTCCCAGGAGGACCAGTTCAAAATACGTACAACACAGATGGCCTCCTTCTTCAAGGACCGCAATTTCCCCCCCGACGTGGTCAACGGTGCCCTCCACCGCATCTCCTCCACTTCCCGCTCCTCCGCCCTTGAGCCCCGCCCCTCCAACCGCCACCTGGACAGAACCTCACTGGTCCTCACCTACCACCCCACCAATCTCCATGTACAGCGCATCATCCGCCGTCACTTCCGCCACCTCCAAACAGACCCCAGCACCAAGGATATATTTCCCTCCCCTCCCCTATCAGCTTTCCGTAGAGACCACTCCCTCCGCGACTCCCTTGTCAGATCCACACCCCCCACCGACCCAACCTCCACTCCCGGCACCTTCCCTTGCAACCGCAGGAGGTGCAACACTTGCGCCCACACCTCCCCCCCTCACTTCTCTCCAAGGCCCCAAAGGAAACTTCCATATCCGCCACAGATTCACCTGCACCTCCACCCACATCATCTACTGCATCCGCTGCAGCTGGTGTGGCCTCCTCTATATTGGGGAGACAGGCCGCCTACTTGCGGAGCGATTCAGAGAGCACCTCTGGGCCACCCGGACGAACCAACCCAACCAACCTGTAGCACAGCATTTCAACTCCCCCTCCCACTCCACCGAGGATATGCAGGTCATTGGACTCATCCACCGCCAAACCACAACAACCCGACGGTCGGAGGAGGAGCGTCTTATCTTCCGACTGGGAACCCTCCAACCGCAGGGGATGAACTTGGACTTCACCAGTTTCTTCACCCCTCCTCCCCCCACCTTGTCTCAGCCGGATCCCTCCAGCCCGGCACCGCCTTCCTGACCTGCAGTCTTCTTCTTGACCTCTCCGCCTCCATCCTACTCCGACCTATCACCCTCACCTTGACCTCTTTCCACCTATCACATTTCCAACGCCCCTCCGCCTCCCTACCTCCCTCCTCCCTACCTTTTATCTTCTCCTGCTGAACACTCTCTGCTCATTCCTGAAGAAGGGCCTGTGCCCGAAACGTCGAATCTCCTGTTCCCTGGATGCTGCCTGACCTGCTGTGCTGTTCCAGCAATAAAGTTTCAGCCTCGACACAGACAGACTTCACACCTAATGTAATTTAAAAGTTCTGGGATTTACATATCAAAGAACAGAAACCAGTATATCCCATTCTAAAAGAGGAAAGTTTTAATCTAACATTGTTTACTGTATCACATCTCCATGACACAGGACTCCTTTGGTATAAATTCTGTGAGCATAATCTCAACCTTCACAACCACCCTGGCGCTCCGAAAGCTAGTGCTTCCAAATAAACCTGTTGAACTATAGCCTGGTGTTGTGTGGATTTTTAACTTTGTCCATCCCAGTCCAACACCGGCACCTCCAAGTCAAAGTTAAAGTCGTGTAAGTACTTGTAAGTATGATTTGGAGATGCCAGTGTTGGACTGGGGTGTACAAAGTTAAAAATCACACAACACCACGTTATAGTCCAACAGGTTTAATTGGAAGCACGCTAGCTTTCGGAGCGTTTCGCAGTGATTTTATACTTGTAAGTAGCGCACCTCTCTCTTCAATGAACCTGTGCACAGTAGAATGGCTGATTTGGCATGCCCTTTCAAAAACTTGGCATGTTGACTGCTGTTGTAATCTGTAATCTTGTAATTTTTATTACTGAGAATGAGCAGCAATGGTTTTAGATATTTTCCATACATGAGTCTGAAAGAGAAGGCCTTATTTTTAATCCATCTTTTGAAATTTCATTCCATCTGAATGTTATGGGAGAGACTTTCGTGTTCTGCTCTAATATGCTATTACATTGGGCTGCATTCTTGTCGAGTGATGATTTCATGCATTAAGATACATACATGTGAAGCACAAACAGCGAAGACAGGACTGACTTCTCTGACTAGATAATGGCGGCAAAGCTGTCATGCTGGGTCTGAGGGTATTGACAAGTAAAAATAGCCCCAAGATGTTGTAATGCCTGTCCTCTCATGAACCTATCTTGTTCATCTGTTGTGCAGCTGTTTAGGAATTCCAAGAGGAATTTCTGTTTTCAGCATTTTGTTTGCTGCAAGCAATACAAGTTATTTTTTAAAATTGTGAGCATTGTCTTTAGAAGTTAAAACAAAATGTATTTGTATGGCATGACAATTAGATTTGCTGATTCCTCTTATGGTTTCCTACCACACTCACCTGTGAAGAATACCTATGAAACTCCCAGGCTCCCATCCACTGTGACTGATATTTCTGTGGCGTTGTTCCAACCTGTTTGTATCAATCCATCCAGGTCAATGAACCAAAAGAACAGTGGATGCTGTAAATTAGAAGTGCACCAGCAAAGTTCAGAGCAAGCTGGAAGATCAACACCTCATTTTCCACTTGGGGACTCTGTAGCCCTCTGGACTCAATATCGAGTGCCATAAGTTGACGGCTTGAACTCCCCATGCCCTAGCCCCCTACCATACACACCAGTCCTTATTATCATGCCGTCTGCCATTACACGCTACCTATTGTTAGCTACTAACAGTCTCCATTAACAGCTATTCACTCCTCCAAGCTAGATTCTTACTGACTCCTTTGTCTGTCCAACTGTTCTTCTCTCTCTTTGGACGCTTTCCCTTTACTCCCTCCCCCGCTCTGTCTTCTGCATATAAACCAACGTTTTCCAGCTACCATCATATCTGAGGAAGGGTGACCGGACCTAAAATATTAACTTTGATTTCTCTCCACAGATGCTGCCCGACCTGCTGAGCTTTTCCAGCAACTTCTGTTTTTGCAGCTAAATGAACCAATTTTTACCATCTACACTTCCGGTTCAGTACTACTACCCCACCGTCCTTCATCATGCATCATTTATAGACCATCACTCCAGTTTTATCTTCTGACGTCACTCTACCTTGCTTGTATTCCTGAAAAAAAAAGGTTTGCCAATAACCTGTTGCTTTGAAAAGGGCTTTCCCATGTATGATCATGGGTAAACTTCTGTGATCGCAAAATTCCAAGTAGTGGCTTAGAGGAACTGGGACAGCCAAGCTTTTACTATGACAGATCATTATTCTCTCAGTTCTCAACAAGTAGTTGCAATTGTTTTCAAACCAGGCAATGGGATCATATTAGGAAATAGCTTTGGAAGCATTGACTTGTCTTTGGACACCTTTGTTAATCTTCTCCTAAGCCATCCGTTCCACCCCTTTCCCTGGCAACTGTCCATTGCTGAACCAGGCTATTCATAACCTTGGTGGTGTATTTGACTGTTGGGCGTGCGAATGCTTAGACTGCTTATTTCCATCTCTATAACAGAACAATTCCGGCACCATCCCAGCTTATTTGCCTTTGAAATAATCATTCATGCCTTTGTCATCTGTAATTGTGATTGTTGGCCTGTGTCCTACATCCCATCTTCTGTAAACTTTGGATAGACCAAAGCCCTGCTCCAGATTCATTTAAGCCCTTAAAGTCCTCAACCTTGTTTTCAAATCCTCTATGGCCTCACCACATGTTATCTCTTGCGATCTCTTCTAGCCCCATAAGCCTCTAAAATATCTGGTGTTGCTTTAACTCTGGATAGTTGGGCATCCTCAATTTTAACATTGGAAGATGTGCCTTCAGCTGCGAAGGCCCTAGTATTGGCCATTCCTTCTCTGAGCCTCTCCATCTCTTTCTGTCCATCTCCTCCTTTCAGATGCTCTTTCAAAATTACCTCTTTATCCATGATCTGTCCCGAGGTATAGTTTGGTGTCAAAACATGGTTTATAACATCTTTGTGAAGAGTGACACAATGCAAAGGCAAGTAGTTGTTTTAAACTTGGATCTACGTTTGTTAAAATGGAGTTGGTAACTGGGGAATTTGACAAAGGCACTTAAAATTATGAATGGTTAGTACTGAGAAATTAAAGCAAATTAAAGCAATGGCTGAAGTGTTTGGAAAAAAAGTAACATGGATATGAGAGATTTAGATTCAGGCTGGAGGATGGCGAAATTTGTTTTCCTTGTTGGATGGAAATTTGTCGAATGCTCTACTTGAGTTAATGCTCAAGATAAACACCACATGCATAGTAACTGTGTATTGCAAGGCTGATTGAAAGAATAGTGGATAAAAATAATTTGATAAAAGGCAGGATAGAATAGTCTTGGAGTAGTGCTAACATGGAGGATAAACACCAATATAAATTGATTGGTTCCATATTGTAATTGCTTTGCCATTTTATGTTATTTCTTTCTGGTGTTTGCAAAGTATATTGGGAACTTTCACTGTATTAACTGCATTGCACTACAAAATATATAACTGTAAGTAAGCAATTCCTTGCAAAATATTTTTTCTGCATCCACATGTTTTCTGGATCGAGCCTTAATAATTTTGATTTTCCTTTGGCTTCTGCTTCTTGTCTTAGCCTTGGAGTTCTGTTCATAAAAAAAATTGTTTCCACATGATTTGGCAGGTCATCCAGGATTAAATTTCTGTGTTAGGTTTGCTGTTTCTGTAGCATATTTGACAGGCTTCTGTCATGTAAGAGGTGTCTACTGTTTACCCATCATGTGGTTGATATGGTTATGTACTTGGAGAAATAAGCTTTTCATGGTTGTACACTACAGCCAGCTTGAATCCATGAACATTATTTCTAAGCGTTCATTTTCTTATTTCGTTGTGTGTTTTGTGGTTTGAACAGGAGTTAAAAGAGTAATAATCGGGTGCACACCTCTCCCTTTCTCATTGCCAGCCATGCCCTCACTAGTTTAAAATTAGATGTTTCTATAAAGTGCTCTAAAGAAATGTGAATTTATTCCACATTGTATATCCTCTGTTGTATAATATCAAGCAGAAAACTTCATTTAAAAAAAAATGCACTGCTCTAATTAATGAAGGGCAATTTAAAATGATTTCCTTGTCATTTATCTTTCTCCCTCAGCTTTCCTTCCCTTGCAGATTTGTGGGACAGATGCTACAAATGAGAGTGGAGTTTGTGCTGCTGTTTCTAGGATTTGTTCTGGGACCAAGACCTGGATCAGATCTATTTGTCATCAAATGTCACTAAAACACTGGTGAACATTGAGTACTTGTTTGCTTCCAACCTATTTTTGAAACTTCCAAACTCCTGTGAACCACAGGCCTACCCTATTTTTGTGTGTTAAAAATGCTTCAGAGATAATAATAGATAAATAAACCAAATAGCTATTACGTTATTGCATATGTCAGTACACTTCCTCATGTGCTTTCCCATATCACTAACTATTTCAACAAGCTTACAGTATTAGAAGAAGATTAGCAATAACTTGGTGTTTGATGTTGTTCCAGTCAGTTTGTGATGGGAATTTATAAACAACTTTGATGTCTGAGCCAAAATGTGGGAGACCAAATTGTGCTCTTGAGTTGTTTTAATACAGAAACCTAGCTAATCATAACTCAATCCATTTATCTAAATGTTTGCATCATTTTATGAGGTAATCTAAACTATTTAAAGTTAAACTGGAAATATTTTAGATGTCCTATCATTGTGCTAAATATACATGAAAAAACACTTGCAGTATTTCCACTTTCCTATGAATGACTCGTTTACTGATTAACATAGAAAGCAAATTAAGTTGGATACCTAATGTTTTTCTCTTATAAAATCTTGACTGAAACATTGCTCAATGTAAGTTAATGCATTCATCAAATTGACCTCACATCAATATGTTACAATGAACTAACTCCAAAGAGGCTGGTATCCCATCACGAAGTCGCCATTTATTTACACATGGAAAGTCCTTGACACTGATCCAGCTCCCTTAGAGCCAGCGTTCAGAATGAACAGAACCTCTGACACTCTTGTTCAGATCTGTCAGCCAGGGCTCTCTGATTAGACCAGATGAACAGCCCCAATCAGGGAACTCATTCTGTGAAGTCCACCTGGCTGAACTCATTACAATCACTACTTCCCTCCCTCTCTGAGTCCAAGAACATAGGCGGCAGCTTCTCTTTATGTAGTTCCTCCTGGGGCATTTTAGCACTGGGTCAGGTTCCTCTGACTCTGCTTCAGATACGGACAGTGTGTAATACACTTTAACTTACCTGTTGCACCTGGAGCGTCTCAGAAGAAATTCATTCTCATCTTTAGGTGGCTACTGTGTCGAGATGGTGACATCTGCCATGTCCATCTCAGATTCTGTGGTATCTTCAACGCTTGACAGAGGGGGAGAACCTATGGGTTCCACCAGCTTTTCTGTCTGTTCCAAGGAGCCACCCCATTTGAAACTTTTTAGCTCCCATGTGGTCCACTTGTTTGTTCAGGATTGTCACACCTACCCAAACCTTATATGTCACTAGACTTGACCTCACATCAACCATGCTTCTTAGCCATGCAAGGCCATTCCCATGGTTCCTACACCAGTTTTTCTATCATCATCTCTGTGTTTGACGAATGAACTCTGTGCACATCCAGCCACTTTGAGTGGGCGTCCATAATGACTAAAAGCATTAAGCCCATAAAAGGACTTACATAGTTGATTGAGTCTTGGGTTTACCCAGCCATTCCTACGAATGTGGGGAAGCTGCTGGTTGTAATTTTTGTCCTTGCTGGCACTCTGGGCACTGGCCCACCAACACAGCTATGTCTACATCAAGTCCTGACCACCAGCATCACTTCTCATCAACATCTACGTTTGAAACCCTCTAGATGATCTTCGTGGAATTCAGCCACAATCTGGCAGTGACTTTTACTGCTCAGGGCAATCACGTTTGTTCCCCATAATACAACGCAATCTTCTATAGTGATCTGGCCTCTCCGGGTCCAAAAAGATTTCAATTCTGTTTCTGACGGCCGTTTAGTTTCTCCCCCCACCCATCACCGCTAGCTGTTTCAGTTTTACTAGCTCTTTATGTCCAATGTCTGATATTGTCAGCTGTGAGTGGAAATGTTTCAATCTTTTGACGATTTCCACTGACAAGCTGTGATGGGAGGCACCTTGGATTTGATCCAGACCATAAGAAATAGGAGCAGGAGTAGGCCATTGAGCTCATTGAGTCTGCACTGCTGTTCAATTAGTTCATACCTGACTGTCCACCTCAGCGTTATGTTCTTGCACTTTCCCTGTATGAGGAGAGGTTTCCAGGTGGAGGAGGACAAAAGAGCTCTTATATCATTCAAGGAAGATGAAAATGGAGAACTCATTGTGCTATCAACTATTTGCATTTCTCTTTGGGATCCTAATATTATGAAGACTCTCTTGAGTGAAACATAAAATAAACTGCTCCTATTACCCAGCACCCACGTCTGCCTTTAACCACAAATCTATCCATTGCATATTTAGCATTCATCATAAAACATGGAAAGTGTGAATTGCCACTTGCAATAATGGGTAAGTTATGAAATGGGTGATGGTCATTCTATCTCAATCCTTTGTTAAAAGGAAGTTTTGCAACAAAGCATTTTAACCATGTTGACACCCTTGGTGAATTGAAATTACTTCAACTTGTGCTTCTTGCTGCTTTTCATTGGTTTAGCCCATGTAGTTTCAGAACAGTAGAGTCAGATTGCTTAGATCTCTATTGCAACTCTATTGAGATGTTTTTGGCCATGGATCACTGGGTTTTGGAGTCTTAGAGCCTTGGGAGGGATCTTTAGAATAGACAGCTTCACTCTCACTTATGCAGGGGCGCAACATGGAATCTTTTCAGGAACAGTTCAAAGGTGTTGTGGGTGAGAAGTGGGAATACTTTGAGGAGAGTTCCTCTTCTGTGTTCCCTTGTATTCTCATCTCCCTCCTTTGTGCCACATTACCACCTCCCACTCTGCTGCAAACTGGTTTGATCAAAGGCTGAGATAACGTCTCTGCCATCCTGGTCAAGGTGACAGATGTGCTGGGATTTAAAGTCTGTAAGTTCACGACATGGAAGAGAACACACTTACATGGGCAGATATTTTTACACTTCACAAGGTCAGCAATCTACTAGTAATTGAATCAAACACATCCAAGCTTTGTGAGTGTATAGAGCTCTCCTGTTTACCCCTTTGCAGGTTGTAGATGTTTGAGATTAAGCTGGCCTTCTGAATTGTCTTTGAACTGACCAGGCTTGCTCGACCATCTGAACAAATGCCTTGCTTCAAGAATCCCTTTGGCAACTGTCTGTGGAATTTGCACATTCTCCCCGAGTCTGCATGGGTTTCTTCCAGGTGGTCTAATTTCCTCCCACAGCCCAAAGATGTGCAGGTTAGGGGGATTGGTAGTGCCAAATTGCCCATTGTGTTTTTGGATGTGTAGGTCAAGTGGGTGAGCCATAGGAAATGCAGGATAGGTGGTTGGGTCTGGGTGGCATATTGTTTGGCAAGTCACTGTGGACTCGGTCGGCCAAATGGCCTGCTTCCATACTACGGGGATTCTATGAACCCCAATCATGTTGCTGTCAAACATGTACCAAGTGAAAAATGTTGACTGCTGACCTGCAATGGATATCCTTTCTAAAAGTCTGTATTAGTCCCAGGGCCTTTTGTGGAGGCCTCAGCCCTGACCTTTGTTGTGAGGCTGGTTCTGTGGAAATGACAGTGGAGTTGGGAAGTGGCTGGTCAGATGACGGAGAATGCTGCACTGTCAGTTTAATATCCACCCACCCACCGAGTCCAGAGTCTGCTCAAGGTGGTCTCTCTGGTTTCGGGCATGACTGAGGCTGCTCTGTTTTCTTTTGCTCAGCTTCATGGAAGATTAAGGTAATGGGGCCAAAATGCAGGTGAGCATAGATTTCTGTTGAAAGTAAGAGGTAGGAATTTCTGTGCAGGGTGTAATAGTACCAGACATTGAGGATGTTTCAAACATTTTGAAAAAATGTCAGGAGAAGGAAGACTGGAAGGGTAATTGTGATAGTTAGGCAATCCAACAAACGTTTCTTTAAACGTGACTCCAGCATTATCTCCCTGGTGCCAGGATTGAGGATGTCACAAAACAGCTACAGGATATCCTTCAGGAAGTGAGGGATCAGCCAGAAGTCATGGGTCTACATCGGTACTAATGACTCCTCATTGTTATCAGTAGAAACTATGCAATTGACTGACGTGGGTAGGAAGAGAGATGAGGTCCTGAAAGAAGATTTCAGAGTGTTAGGAAGAAAATTAAAAGGCAGGATTTGGGGAGAAGCAATTTATCTCTTCACAACATGTTTTGGATTCTGAGCTAGAATAGGTGTGTCTGCACAGGGTGTGATCTTGATTTTCATCGAAGATATTTCCAATCTATTTAATAAGGACTTCCAACTCTCACCAAATTCTCCTCTAAAATAACCCCTGCAATTGGCAGATCTTGCTGCAGTTGTTTTAAATTGGAATCAATTTGTGATGGTGGACAGCTCGCTGGAAGTAATAGTTTTCACCTGACTAGATTTTGAGCCTTTTTGGGCCCTGGAGGAATATCAGAAGAGTAGGATCCATCTTAAATGAGGAATCCAGCAGTCATGGGGCTGCCATATAGGCAATCAGTCAGTGGTTCCTTTAAACTAGGATTGCGAATTGTGAACTTGCTGGCAGTTTTGATACTCATTTCTGGAATTAAAAAAAATCTCCAGCTTATATGTGGCTTTGATTTGGGTTATTTCTAGCAGTGGGAAATTTCATCTTTTGCCAAGTTTGTGTGGTGCACTTTCATTGACCTTCGCCACATTAATTTCACAGTGGTTTTACCTCAATAATACCATTCACAAAGTTATATATCCTGTTCATGAGCAATTGTGATGAGGTATATATACACGTGTCAGCATGGAGAATTTTTTTACCCATTTTGTTTCTTGCACTTTGAGGGCAAATGTGACAGTTAAAAGGATGTAATGTCAACCGAGATATTAATTTTCCACACAACGGGTCTTTCATTCCAATTACTGACTCAAAACTCCTATGTTGATATTATTTGCATATACTAATACTTATTGTTTTCAAACTGCTGAAAGCGAATCAATTATGCTGTTCAAAAAAGGATTGTAGTCAAATTTATGGGGAATGAGATGTGTCACATTCAATAACTGAAAAAAATAAGCGCTTGATCTGGGGAAGAAAAGTCCAGTATAAAAGAAAACAAACTTTTTGTTAAAGTGAAATAGGCAGTGAGAGAAAGGTTAACAAGGCCAAATATGAAATGCAGTTGAGGACCATACCCAAAAACCCAGATGGTGATGTAATGGTAATGTTTCTTGACCAGTAATCCAGAGCCCCAGGCTGGGGGCATGAGTTTTACTCCCACCATAAAATAAAAATCGAGAATAACGAATCGAAGATTCGTAACCGTGGTTGACAGGAGAAATCGTATGACTAGCCAAGAGGTAAAGGGGAGCATACATAAGGTCCAGGCCGCTAAGTACAGAATGGGCCCTGGAGGAATATCGGAAGAGTAGGATCCATCTTAAATGAGGAATCCAGCAGGCTGAAAGGGGTCAAGAAATAGCTTTAGCGAGCAGAATTTAGGAGAATCCCAACAACTTTAATTCTTATGTTAGAAGCAAGCGAGTGACTAGAGAAAGGATTGTTCCATTAAGGATAAGGAAGGAAGGCTGTGTGTCGAACCTGAGAGAATGGGTGAGATTCTGAATGATTACTTTGCATCAGTGCTCACTGAGGAGAGGGACATGATGAATGTTGAGATTAGAGATAGAAGTCTGATTACACTGGATCATGTTGACATAAGTAGGGAATACATGTTGGGTAGAGGTTATTAAGATGGACAAATCCCCAGGACCGGATGGGATCTATCCCAGGTTGCTGAGGGACGTGAGAGAGGAAATAGCTGGGGCCCTGACAGATATCTTTGTAGCATCCTTAAACATAGGTGAGGACTGGAGGGTTGCTCATGTTGTCCCCCTGTACAGGAAGGGTCATAGGGATATTCCGGGTAACTACAAACCAGTGAACCTGACGTCAGTGGTGGGAAAGTTGCAGGAAAAGGTACTGAGGGATAGAATCTATTTATATTTGGAAAACAATGGGCTTATCGGTGATAGGCAGCATTGTTTTGTGCGGGGGAGATTGTGCCTTACCAACTTAATAGAGTTCTTTGAGAAAGAGACCAAGTTGATAGATGAAGGAAAGGCTGTAGATGTCAAATACGTCGACTTTAGTAAGGCACTTCCCTCCAAGGCGTCAAGAGCCCTGAAGCTCTTCTGCCACGTCCTGGGACAAACCTGCTACTACAGCCACATCTCTTTGCTCAGCACCCACCTACGGAACCGACTGACCCTGCATGGACTCCGGACTACATCCAAACCAACACAATTCGGACCCAACCAGGACAACCTGTACCTGCAACAAATCTGAAGCCTCCAACACCAGACCTCCCTCCGGATCCTCCGCTCCACGCTTCAAGCCATGCGCCGCCACCTACACTCCCTGCAGTCAGCTCTGCCCCAGCTCAGGACAGCACTCTCCCAGACCTGCAAAGGACCTTTGCTGTTCTTCATCCTCAGAAGGACTCATACACTGAACAAACATTTTTTGCCATATCGAACATCAAAAAAAGTAAATACAAAAAACTTTCATGTACTCACCCCCAACCCCACACTCCGAATTCCTCGACCGTTCCAGAACCTTCTCGTGACCTCCGGAACCGCTCGGGTGCCATTGCCCACGCAGCTGCTGCAGCCGCCACTGCCGCAGTGAACGGTGACTTCACTTCCGCCCCCACCATCGTACGGACAACAGCCACCACCGACCATACAGCCTCCGCGATTGCTGCCCCCACAACCGCGTCCACAATCGCCAGGAAGACCATCGTCGACATATACACGGGATCCACGGCCGCCGGGACCAGCGCCGTTTCTGCCCAGCGCGCCACTTCCGCCCCTGGAGTGGCCGTCGCCGCAGCCACTTCCACCCCCAGTGACGTCACTCACCTGCTCAAGGACCACACCGCCCCCACTCCCACCTCCAGCCCCACATCAGGTCCTAGCTCCCAGCCCTGATGTATTTTCACTATTCCTCCAGACCTCCCCCTCTCTGAGGATGAACATCAGTCCTCAGCAGAGGCCTCGCCTTCATCCTCCTATGCTCCCGGATCAATGAGTTCGACACGCGGCTAGATATCGAGCATTTCTTCCGCCGTCTTCGCCTCTGCGCCTACTTCTTCAATCAGGATTCTCGCCCGCCCTCTGACGACATCTTCTCCCGCCTCCAACACACCCCATCCACCTGGGCACCCCGTGCTGGCCTCTTACCCGCCCTCTATTTCTTCATAGCCAACTGCCGCCGCGACATTAACCGCCTCAACCTGTCCGCCCCTCTTACCCACTCCAACCTCTCACCCTCACAACACGCAGCCCTCCACTCCCTCCACTCCAACTTCAACCTCACCATCAAACCGGCAGACAAGGGAGGCGCAGTGGTAATTTGGTGCCCTGATCTTTACACCTCTGATGCTAGACGCCAACTCACGGACACCTCCTCCTACTGCCCCCTTGACCATGACCCCGCCTCACGCCACCAAACCATCATCTCCCAGACCATCCATACCCTCATCACCTCAGGGGATCTCCCATCCACCGCCTCCAACTTCATAGTCCCACAACCCTGCACCGCCCGTTTTTACCTCCTACCAAAATCCACAAACCCGACTGTCCCGGCTGACCCATTGTCTCAGCCTGCACCTGCCCCACCGAACTCATCTCTGCCTACCACGACACTGTCCTGTCCCCCTTGGTCCAAGAACTCCCCATCTACGTTTGGGACACCACCCATGCCCTCCACCACCTCCATGATTATCGCCTCCCCGGCCCCCAACGCCTTATCTTCATGATGGACATCCAGTCCCTATACACTTCCATCCCCCATCACGAAGGCCTCCAAGCCCTCCGCTTCTTACTCTCCCGCCGACCCAACCAGTACCCTTCCACTGACACCCTCCTTCGACTGACTGAACTAGTCCTCACCCTGAACAACTTCTCTTTCCAATCCTCCCACTTCCTCCAAACCAAAGGAGTAGCCATGGGCACCCGCATGGGCCCCAGCTATGCCTGCCTCTTTGTCAGATATGTAGAACAGTCCATCTTCCGCAGCTACACTGGCACCACCCCCCACCTTTTCCTCCGCTACATCGATGATTGTATTGGCGCTACCTCGTGCACCCACGAGGAGGTTGAACAGTTCATCCACTTTACCAACACCTTCCACCCCGACCTCAAATTCACCTGGACCGTCTCAGACTCCTCCGTCCCCTTCCTAGACCCGTCCATTTCTATTTCGGGCGACCGACTCAACACAGACATTTACTAAAAACCGACCGACTCCCACAGCTACCTAGATTACACCTGCTCCCACCCTGCCCCCTGTAAAAACGCCATCCCATATTCCCAATTCCTTCGCCTCCGCTGCATCTGCTCCCAGGAGGACCAATTCCACAACCGAACAACTCAAATTGCCTCCTTCTTCAAAGACCACAATGTCCCCTCCGGCGTGGTCGACGACGCACTCCACCGCATCTCCTCCACATCCCGCAACTCCACTCTTGAGCCCCGCCCCTCCAATCGCCATCAGGACAGAACCTCATTAGTCCTCACCTTCCACCCCACCAACCTCTGGATACATCATATCATCCTCCGTCATTTCCGCCACCCCCAGACAGACCCCACCAAGGATATATTTCCCTCTCCACCCCTATCAGCGTTCAGGAGAGACCACTCCCTCCCTGACTCCCTTGTCAAGTCCACACCCCCCACCAACCCAACCTCCACTCCCGGCACCTTCCCCTGCAACTGCAAGAAGTGCAAAACTTGCACCCACACCTCCCCCCTCACCTCCCTCTAAGGCCCCAATGGATCCTTCTATATCCGTCGCCAATTCACCTGCACCTCCACACACATCATTTACTGTATCCTCTGCACCCGATGTGGCCACCTCTACATTGGGGAGACAGGCCGCCTACTTGCAGAACGCTTCAGGGAACACCTCTGGGACACCCGCACCAACCAACCCAACCGCCCTGTGGCTGAACACTTTAACTCCCCCTCCCACTCTGCCAAGGACATGCAGGTCCTTGGCCTCCTCCATCGCCAGACCATGGCAACACGATGCCTGGAGGAAGAGCACCTCATCTTCTGCCTAGGAACCCTCCAACCACAAGGGATGAATGCAGATTTCTCCAGTTTCCTCATTTCCCCTCTCCCCACCTTATCTTCGTCCCAACCCTCGGATTCAGCACCGTCCTCTTGACCTGCAATCATCATCCCGACCTCTCTGCCCCCACCCCCTCTCCGGCCTATCACCCTCACCTCCTTCCATCTATCGTATTCCCAGCGCCCCTCCCCCAAATTCCCTCCTCCCTACCTTTTATCTCAGCTGACTTGGCACACCAGCCTCATTACTAAAGAAGGGCTTATGCCCGAAACATCGATTCTCCTGCTCCTCGGATGCTGCCTGGCCTGCTGTGTTTTTCCAGCACCACATTTTTCAACATTTGAGAAGGTTCCTCATGGTAAACTAATAGAGAAAATGAAGTCACATGGTGTGCAGGGTGTTCTAGCGAGATGGATAAAGAACTGGTTAAGTAACGGGAGACAGAGTAGTAGTTGAAGAAAGTTTCTCGAAATGGAGAAAGGTGACCAGTGGTGTTCCACAGGGATCAGTACTGGGGCCACTGTTTGTGATATTCATAAATGATCTGGAATAGGGTATTATTGGTATGATCAGCAAGTTTTCAGATAACACGAAGATTGGTGGAGTAGCCAAAAGCATGTGGGACTGTCAAAGAATACAGGACAATATAGATAGACTGGAGAGTTGGACAGAGAAGTGGCAGATGGAGTTCAATCCGGGAAAATTTGAGGTGATGCATTTTGGCAAGTCTAATTCGAGAATGAATTATACAGTAAACGGAAGAGCCTTGGGAAAAGTTGATGAGCAGAGAGATCTGAGAGTTTGGGTCCATTGTACCCTGAAGGTTGCTGCACAGGTGGATAGAGTGGTCAAGAAGGCAGATGGTATGCTTGACTTCATCGACTGGGGTATTGAGTACAAGAGCTGGCAGGTCATGTTAAAGTTGTACACGACATTGGTTCGACCACATTTAGAATACTGTGTACAGTTCTGGTCACCACATTACCAAAAGGATGTGGGTGCTTTGGAGATGGTGCAGAAAAGGTTTACCAAGATGTTGCCTGGTCTGGAAGGTGTTAGCTATGAATAGAGGTTGAGTAGGTTAGGATTATTTTCATTAGAAAAAAGGAGATTGAGGTCTACAAAATCATGAAGGGTATAGACAGGATAGATAGAGATAAGCTTTTTCCCAGGATGAAGGATTCAATAACGAGAGGTCACGCTTTCGAGGTGAGAGATGAAAAGTTTAAGGGGGATATATGTGGCAAATACTTTACACAGAGGGTAATAGGTCCTTGGAACATGTTGCCAGCAGAGATAGTAGAGGCAGGCACGGTAGGTTCATTTAAGATGCGCCTGGGCAGATGCATGAGTAGGTGGGGAACAGAAGGATACAGATGCTTAGGAATTGTGGGACCGGTTTACATAGTGGATTTAGATTGGCTCAGGCTTGGAGGGCCGAAGGGCCTGTTCCTGGGCTGTAAATTTTCTTTGTTCTTTGTTAATTTAAAGTTAGCCCATTATCATAGATGCCCATCTGGTTCACTAATATTCTTTAGAGAAGGGAATCTATTATCCTGATCTGGCCTACATGTGATTCTAGATCTACCGCAATGTGAGAAGTCACATGATACCAAGTTATATAGTCCAACAGGCTTATTTGAAATCACAAGCTTTTGGAGTGCTGCTCCTTTGTCAGATGAACCACATGTACAGCAATGTGGTTGACTCTTAACCACTCTCAGAAATAGCCTAACAAGCTACTCAGTTCAAGGGCAACTAAGAATAGGTAATTATAAATACTTGCCCAATCAGTGAAGCTCACCTCCCATAAATTAATTTTAAAAATTAGGGAATTCTATGTATAGCCAAATTAAAAGGAAAGAAGATGAGCGAAGATCTGGGAATGCTGATCTCAATGATCCAAACTGGGAATGGTGCAGATCTACAGGCTGGATTTGGACAGTTTCATCCAAGCTAAACATGTCCCCCAAATCCATGTTGAAGAACCTCAACATAACAGAGTGGGCATTTACTCTGTGATTCCTCCTGCCAGCTCTGTCATTCCAGTCTATTGTAGTTAGCCAGTAGAATGACTACCTCTTGAAATAGGTGCATGTATGGAGTGTTCTTGTTATTAGCTGATGCCCGTGCAATGTTAGTTGATACAAATGTCAGTATTTTTCAGATGGACCATATAGTTTATTGGAAAGTGGATATTCTGAGACAGTTGTTTGCCAATGACTGTTATCAGAGCTGAAAAATGTGTTGCTGGAAAAGCGCAGCAGGTCAGGCAGCATCCAAGGAGCAGGAGAATCAGGAAGAAGGGCTTATGCCCGAAACATCGATTCTCCTGCTCCTTGGATGCTGCCTGACCTGCTGCGCTTTTCCAGCAACACATTTTTCAGCAATGACCGTTATCAGTCAAAGAAATTTGTTGAAGTGCTGTTGGAGAACTCCAAATGCAGATGGGAGCTCTCCTATGTGCTCAATGTCAAGTGTTCTCTTCCTTGTCTGATAGTACCTACAAGTTTTGTTCTTCTAGCTGGAGAATATTGTACAGCATCTCAAAATGACCGTGTAGGACACTGATCCCCATGATTTGTGAAATTCCAAATCCGTCAAGCAGAGAGAGTTTGTTGGCTGAGAGCTTCAATCATCTGCTCAGGCAAGGCTTGGGTGCAATCTGGTTGCAATACAGGTCAGTTGCCAATGGATCCTTCCTGAGAGAGGTCATGAGACAAGTGTGCAGAATGTAGTCACTAAGCCACCACCATTTGTGAAGTTGTTAGAAGTGGGATTTAAGGACAGGCATCAAATACAAATATCATGGCATTTTGGACACAGCTCTGCTTGATGCACAGCTCATTATTATGTTCCAATTGCACATTTTTGTAGTGGAAGGGCTTGTGATTCATGGAGGTTGGATGAGGGAATCAGTGGGCTCAATGTAGATGCAGTTATTGATACCATGGACTTGGAACGATTCTTAAAGTTGTGGGAATCCCCAATGCCATGGGCAAAATATTTTCAATGTTTGCTTTAGCAAATTTGCCATCAGAGCTCTGATTTTAAAAAGACATGAGCTGCAGATTGATACATGCCTCTGATAACTCTGGTCGTAACTTGGAAGTGAAATAACTCCAAAGAATTGACAGGGTTGTGAAGAAGGCACATGGTATATGGGGGAGTGAGGTTAAACTGCAACTCTATAGATTCCTGGTTAAACCGCACTTGGAATATTGTGTTCAGTTCTGGTCACCTCATTATAGAAAAAATGTGGAAGCTTGAGAGAGGGTGCAGAGGAGATTCCCCAGGATACTGCCTGGGGTATATCTTATGAAGAAAGTTTGAGGCTTTTCTCATTGGAGTGAAGAAGAATGAGAGGTGACTTGATAGAAGTATACAAGGTGATGAGAGGCATGGAGAGAGTGAATAGTCCCAAACTTTTGCCCAGGGCAGAAATGGCTATTACAATGGTCCATAATTTTAAGGTGATTGGAGGAAGGTTTAGGGGAGTTGTAAGAAGTAGGTTCTTTACATAGAGAATGGTGGGTTGTGTGAAATGCACTGCCAGTGTTGGTAGTGGAGTCATATACATTTAAGTGACACTTGGATAGGCAAATGGAAGATAGTAAATTGAAGGGTATGTAGGTTAGTTTGGTCTTAGAATAGACTAAAAGGTTGACACAATATCAAGGGCCGAAGGGCCTGTATTGTGCTGTACCCTTCTATGTTCTGGAGACCAGTATCCCTTCACTCTTTATTTTCACATGGAGAGACATTGGCACTGATTCAGCTCCGTCAGTGCCAGCTGTCAGACTGTCCAGATGTCCTGTTCCTTTTATTATTTATTTAACCTATTTTCCTAATTAACCTATTCAGATTTATTACTGCACACCTCTGGAGCAGGTGGGACTTGAACCTAAGTATCTCAGTTCAAGGGTAGGGATGCTACCATTGCACCACTAGACAATCCTGCCCTTATGTCTCAGCCAGGGCTCGTTGATTAAAACAGATTAATAGCCTCAGTTGGGGAGCATGTATTCTGAGGTCCACCTGGTTGATCAAAGGCAACGTGGCTCCAGGTTTCACCTCGATCGCAACAGGCGGTTGGTGAGAGATGGTTGCTAGTAAGCAGATTGTGAGGTGACACAACTTTGTTACATCTCCCATAGGGAAGCTGCTCTTGTCACCGCCCCTGAAAATTGACTGAACCTGTCAATGTGGCTTTTTTTG
The DNA here is from genome assembly GCF_037043375.1 of Chiloscyllium plagiosum. Classification (NCBI taxonomy): domain Eukaryota; kingdom Metazoa; phylum Chordata; class Chondrichthyes; order Orectolobiformes; family Hemiscylliidae; genus Chiloscyllium; species Chiloscyllium plagiosum. Next base: position 33,758,770 of record NW_028270177.1, read on the forward strand.
TTTGACACAAAAGCAAGAAGTAGTTTTTCTCATTCATTATTTGTGGGTTGTGGATGTCACTGGGTGGGACTAGCAGTGCACCTACTATGGGTTTACTCTGAATTCCATTAAGGAGGAAATTCCAGGATGATGACCCAGCGATTTTGAAAGAAAGGCAATATATTTCCAAATAAGGATGGTGAGAGGCTTGAAGGGAACTTGAAGGTGGTGATATTCCCATATATCTGCAGCCGTTGTCCTTCTAAATGGAACTGGTCGTGGGTTTGGAAGATGCTGACTGAGAATCTTTGGTGAATATCTGCAGTGCATCTTGTAGATAGTACAGACAGGTACTGCTGAGCATCAGTGGCAGAGGGAGGGGATGCTTGTGGATGCTGCACCAATCAAACATATTGTTTTGTCCTCGATGGTGTCAGGCTTCTTGAGTGTTGTTGGGGCTGCACTCATCCAGGCAAGTGGGGAGTATTCCTAGATAGTGGACAAGCTTTTGGGAATCAGAAGGGGAGTTATTTGTCGCAGTATTCCTCGCCTTTGACCTGCTCTTGTAGCCACTACATTTACGTTCTGAATCCAGTCTGGTTTCTGATCAATGATAACTCCCAGGATATTGATAGTTGGGGATTTGGTGATGGTAGCCCCAGTGAATGTCAAGGGGCAGTGGTTAGATCGTCTCGTTGGTGATGGTCATTTGTGTGGCGCGAATGCCACTTGCCACTTGTCAGCCAAAACCTGGATATTGTCCAGATCTTGTTGCATCTTGATGAAGCAGCTGAAGATGGTTGGGCCTAGGTCACTACCCTGAGGAATTCCGACAGATATGTCCTGGAGCTGAGATGACTGACCTCCAAAAACCCCAACCATCTTTCTCAGTGTCAGGTATGACTCCCTTGATACCCATTGATTCCAGATTTCCATTGATTCCAGATTTGCTGGGTCCCCTTGATGCCACACTAGGTTGAATGCAGCCTTGATGTCATGGGTTGTCACTCTCACCTCACCTCTGGAATTAGGCTCTTTTGTCCATGTTTGACCCAAGATGTTAATGAGCTCAGGAGCTGATTGGTCCTGGCAGAACACAAACTGGGTGTCACAGCAGGTTATTATTGCACTCGTGCTGCTTGATAACACTGTTTGTGACACCTTCTATTACTTTACTGGTGATTGATAGTAGACTGATGGGACAGTAATTGGCTGGGTTGGATTTGTCTGTTTTTTACATCCAGGACATACCTGGGCAATTTTCCACATTGACTGGTAGATGCCAGTATTGTAACTGCTTTGGAACAGCTTGGCTAGGGGAGCGGCAAGTTCTGGAGCAGACGCCTTCAGTACTATCACCGGAATGTTGTCAGGGACCACAGCCTTTGCAGTGTCCAGTGCTTTCAACTGTTTCTTGATATCATGTCGAGTGAATTGAATTGGCTGAAGATTGTCATCTGTAATGCTGGGGACCACTGGGCAAGGCCGAGATGGATCGATCTGGCTTAAGATTGCTGTGAAAGCTTCAGCCTTATCTTTTGCACTGATTAGGATGGGGATATTCTCTTCCAATGAGTTGTTTAATCATCCACCACCATTCATGACTGGATATGGAAGGACTGCAGAGCTTAGATCGGATCCATTGTTTGTGAGATCGCTTAGGTCTGTCTATCACTTGTTGCTTATTCTGTTTGGAATGCGAGTTGTCCTGTTTGGTGGCTTCACCAGGTTGACATCTCATCTTCAGGTATGCCTGATTCTGCTCCTGGCATGCTCTCCTGAATTCTCCACTGGACCAGGGTTGATCCCCTGGCTTGATGGTAATGGTTGAGTGTGCGTTATGTTGGGCCGTGATTTTACAGATGGTGCTGGAGTACCGTTCTGCTGCTGTTGATGACCACACGTCTCATGGATGCCCAGTCTGTCCCATTTAGCACAAGATAATGGAGATTATTTTCAATGTGAAAGCGTGACTTTGTGGGGATTTCCTATGGAGACAAAGAGTACATTTTGTGCCTTGCCATCCAGTGTGTTTCCTCTAAATGTTGTTCAACATGGAGGAGTACTGATTCACCAGCTGAGGGAGGACAGTATGTGATAATAGCAGGTGGTTTCCTTGCCTATGTTTAACCTGAAGCCATGGGACTTCATGGGGTTTGGAGTCAATGTTGAGGACTCCCAGACCAACTGCCCCAACTGTATACCACTGTGCTGCCACCTCTGTCCTGCAGGTGAGACAGGACATATCTAGGGATGGTGATGGTGGCATCTGGAACATTGTCTGTCAGGTATGATTCCTTGAGTGTAACTATGTCAGGCTGTTGTTTGACTAGTCTGTGAGACAGCCCTCCCAATTTTGGCACTAGCCCCCAGATGTTAGTGAGGAGAACCTTACAGGGTTGACAGTGATGTTTCTGCAGTTGTCATTTCCAGTACCTAGGTCGATGCCCGATGATCTGTGTGGTTTCATTTCTTTGAGACGTTATAGCAATTGGTACAACTGAATGGCTTTCTAGACCATTTCAAATTGAGAGTCAACCACTTTGCTGTGAGTCACATCTTGGCCAGACCAGGTAAGGATGGCAGATTTCCTTTCCCTGTAAGATATCCGTGAGCCAGATGGGTTTTTTTCGACAATCACCAATGGTTTCTCACACATCATTAGACCCTTAATTCCAGATTTTTTTTTTATTATTGAATTCAAATTCCACTATTTGCCGTGGTGTTATTCAAACCTAGGTCCACAGAATATTTGTCTGGGTCTCTGCATTTATAGTCTAGTGATAATACCACTAGGCTATTGCCTTCCATTGCACTTATACGGCACCTGTTACGTTCTTGACACCACATGAACACTTCATACTGGTGAGTGTAAACCATATTTTAAAGCAGAAAATGTTGCATCCAGTTTGTGTGTATGATTGGCTGTGTTTATATCTCCTCAATGCATTGCAGAAGGACCATGAAGAAAATAGTGCTTCTTCATAATTCAGACATTATGTGGCCACCGTCTGCATTTTAATCTAATTTAAAATGCAGAGAGACCTGGAGTATAATACAGTGAAGTTGTACCATTCACAGAGAATGTTTTTCCACAGAATGTCCCAGGAACTGACTTCTGCATTTTCTGCCCAGTATACACTTCAGGAAGCAAGACACCTTTTTTCAAAACCTCAGAAGTGAACATTAGATTTGCTGTCAGAGAATCGGTGTGCAATCAGTATTGTGCAGAAGAGTAGACATGTGAATGTCAATATCTTAGTGGTCCTAAGTTGTCTTCCAATGTTTCTAATATTTTGATTGGTTGAGGGCAGGCAATGAGCCACTGAATGCTGTTTGAGATGCCTGCGTTACGATGTATACCACCCAAGGTTTGTGGATAGGTTTGCACTCAGTGGTAGCAATGCAGAATAAGGCTTGCCAACTTGACTTCGTCGTTTAGCCTTTGCTTGCCTCTAGTGGAAAGTCCCATCGCATTCTGCTGGACAGCTGGAACAGTAATTTGCTGCACCAATTTTTGCCTCACTCTTCCTTCACTTGGACAGATCAGTGAGGAAAAAATCCCTTGAATGCATAGCACTTAATTTGGACGACAAATGTGTGGAGATATTTTCATACTGCCAGAATCCTTGACTAATAAAGAATGGGGATTCTTTAGCACCAAACCTGTACTACTTGGGAATCTGAAATTAAAGCATATAATAAAGAAATTCAGGAGGTCTGGCAGTATTAGTGGAGAGACAGGCAGAAACAATTAATGTATCTCTGTTTGTTTTAGATTTCCAGCATCCATGATATTTTGCTTTCTGTTTGTGGTAGTCAGTGGCTAAAATGGTTATGTTATCTGATTGTTGCTGCAACTCTGAGAGTGTTATTAACAATCCCATGAGTCAATGGGGTTCAGCATCATCTGATGCTTTGTGCATTATCCCATCACGAATTAAATCTTTGGCATTTTAGATTGTCTGTAGCAGAGCAAAAAAAAAATGAGAAAGGTAGTTTAAAAGTTTGTACTGGCACAGTCACTGGGTCAAAATCCTGGAACTCTTTTCCTAACTGCCTTGAAAGTGTCCTTGCATCCCAAGGACTGTGTCAGTTCAAGAAGCAACTCAGCACAAAGTTATTGAGGGCATTTAGGGATGGACAATAAATGCTGGCTTAGCCTTATCAATGAACAAAAACAAGACACAGCGATCTTGAATATCAGAAATTAGGGTACACATTCATCCATAATTGCCTGACAGTGAATAACAGATTCAAAACTGGAGGGCATAGTTTTAAGGTGAGAGTGGAAAGATTTAAAAGGGACCTAAGAGGAAACTTTTTCGTTCAGAGGGTGGAATGAGCTGTCAAAGGAAGTGGTAGAGTCTCGTACAATTACAACATTTAAAAGGCATTTGGATGGGCACGTGAATAGGAATGGTTTAGAGGTATATGGGTGAAATGTTGGCAAACAGGACAAGATATCTACGATATCTGGTTGGCATGGCCAGTTGGACCACAGAGCTGTTTCCATGCTGTATGATTCTATGACTCTATAACAGATAACCCTAGCAATCTTTTAGATTGATTAGTGTATATAATACTACTTCATTATTTGCAGGATGAAATGGATTTATTTCCTGTCACTCTTACACTTGAAGTGTAACCATTGATGGGCATTGGAGGCAAACGATGCTGCTGTTTTTCTTATGTGGGCCGCTAAATAGTGTCAGTGTCAAACATCTGTTGCTCTAACATGATTTGACAGCAATGCAACTGAAGGAAAATCCTGTCCATTTCCTTTTCAGTAACAACAATAAGTTTAACATGATCAGTGTCTGTTTATCTGCTCATGGGAAATACAGAAAAAGTTTCAAATTTAAATTTCTGCTTGTATGATTGAAAACTGATTTCCTTGAGCCTACTGTTTAACAATCAAAGGAATTGTCATTCAGTAATAAGAATTAATTATAAAAAAAATTTTATGTTGATTTAACTAGTATACTTAGTTTCCTTGACCAATTTATTGTTTAGAAGTTGTAGCTTTAAAGTTGAAAATCCTTTACTAAAAAGGATTTCGTAAACACCGTGTTTATATTTAAAGATATAGAAAGTTTTACATTTGCTGTCAGCGCTTTTAACTTCAGGGTCAAGCCATAGAAATTGTATCTCAGAAGGAGGTGACTCAGTCCTTTGCTGAGATTGTTTCCAGCACGAAGTGAACTAATCACCCCATCCCTTGCGCTTCCCACATCTTTTAAATGTCTTCATTTTAGATTCACATCTTTCTCGATGATGTTACACCCTTGAACTTGGTAGTTGCTTTTGAGACTATAAGATATCATTTCAAAATCTTTGGCCCATTGAGTTTGCTCTGCCATTCAGTGAGATCGTGGCTGATCTGATCATCCTCAACTCCACTTTCCTGCCTTTTTCCCATAATCCTTGAATTTCTTACTGATAAAATCTGTCTATCTCAGCCTTGAATGGTCTTAATGACTCAACCTCAACAACCATCTGAAGTAAAGAATCTCTCAGATTCATGACCCTCTGAGAGAAGAAATTTGTCCTCATCTCAAATTTAAATGGGTGACCACTTCTTTGAGATTATGCCCTCTCATTCTAAACTCTCCCACAAGGGAAAACAGCCTCTGCAAATCTATTCTGTTAGCCCCTTGTATGTTTCAATAAAGTGACCTCACATTATTCTAAACTCTGAGTACAGCACTACCTTCCTTAGCCTCTCTTCATACAGAAATCCGACCATACTTGGGGTTAACCTTGTGAACTTTCTCTGGACTGCCTCCAGTGCCTTTCTTTGGATAAGGAGTCCAAAACTATCCTAGGTGTAGTCTGATTAATGCCTTGTCTCATTTTGGCAAGACATCCTTATTTTTATATTCCATTACCTTTTGAAATGGAGGCCAGCTTTCTGTTTGTCTATCCTATTGCCTGCTAAAGTTTGATGTTAACATTACATGTAATCTCATTTCTCCATGATGTAGCTTTCTTCAGTCTTTCTCCATTTTAAAATTAATAATTACCTTTGTTCACAATATTTTTTCCAACTTCGTGTTTAGTTTTTCCAGATAGTGAGAATCCTCAATGCATTCCTCTTTTATCAACCAATGGAATCATTACACTGCTCATGTTTCTCAAAACTTTGAATTGACTTTTCGAATCTTGTGCATTTTCATTGTAACCTTTTTCTGTTTCAATGACTAAGTCCCATTTTTTGAAATATTCCTAGTTGCATCGCTAACCCCTGTACAAGTTAACTGATTTTCCAATGCACTGTTCCACAGCTTTAATATCATTTCAATAATGTGATTTCTTCAATGGTATGCATTGTTTGTCTCACTGCATTTCTTTTACAATTGCAATTTTATTGCTTTTGTATTCAATATTCCTGTGCAGAGAACCCTAAATCCTTATCCCTTATTTTTTTTTCTGTTCCAACGTTCATGTATCCATGAGCTTCTTTCCCTTTTGTTTCTTCACATTCCTGTTTTAGATTCTACTTATTCAAGTTAGACTTCCCTTCTCCAAATGTACACATTCACAGTTTTCTGAAGAAGTTGCAAGGTCTTCGAGCTGCATGCTGTGTTAACTTGTTATCTTTAAATTTCCATCAGTCTCCTGAATGCTATCTTATTTTGCCACGCTCCCTGATTTTATTGCCTCAACATCCCCCTGATCTGTGCACCTACTTCTTGATTCTATTACATATCCTTTTAACAATGTGGCATGTTACAAAAAGGTTTCTGAGGCTCTATACATTTTCATAAATTTCCTTGTGTACCCACCATGTGAGTTCCTTAAAAATGTCATTGTTACTTTAACATGTCGCAGCACTTAGAAATCACCACCTCCTTTCCTATTCAACTTATCCCCTTCCACGTGCTTCGTATGCACTTCAGAAGTTTATTTTTAACCCAAACAATTGGCATTAATAAACTACTGAAATCCTGAAGAAGGGCTCATGCCCGAAACGTCGATTCTCCTGCTCCTTGGATGCTGCCTGACCTGCTGCGCTTTTCCAGCAACACATTTTCAGCTCTGATCTCCAGCATCTGCAGTCCTCACTTTCTCCTCCGCATTAATAAACTAGTCCTGTATAGCATCTAACCCTTGTCATTCCTCATTTAACTAGCCAAATCATCACTGGGAAAACAGGTAATTTAATGAGTAGAGACCATTTATTAAGCTCTAGTCTCTGGTTAAACCTACAGGAAGCAAAAACTGCAGGGGTAGAAATTGAATTTGATGGATAGTTCCTCAGTAACTGATGCATCTCTGCACTGGTGTTTGACTTCATTGATCCCTTTGGTACTAGTTGTGAAATACATGGTTGTCTCATTTAAAGAATGAGTTGTGTTTCTGAAAACCATAACTTTAAGTGAAAAGTCTATAAATGAAGCAGTGATTTCTGTAGAAATCAATGTTAAACCTAACGTAGAGGTTCTGTGAAGCAGGAAAAATTATAAGTATATTCTCTAAGTTGTCACACAGTACCATCTGAACTTTAAATGGCTAAATTCCTACTTTGATAAATGAACTAACTCTTACATTTTTCATTTCTTTAAATTTAAAGTTCTATAGTATTGGGACAGTTCTTTTCACTGCCTTCTTGTTAAACTGAATTCTGTAAAGTTGATTGCATTTTTTTCTTTCATTCTGTTCCTCTGAAATAACAAAAAGGAGCCTTCAATACAGTTTGTATGAACAGAATTTTAATTTTATTTATGATGGATCTTCGTGTCAAAAATTTAGGTGAAATATTTCATGAAAATAGGCACATTGTCAAAGAGAATAAGAAAAAAACACAGCATTGAGTTGTCACAAAAACAAGATTGAAGTTCACATTTGCCCTCAAAAACCAATGTCTCATGCCAATCAGCTGTTTTATGTGCAGGATCTGAGTGCAAAGTGCAGCACATTAAAAATCATGAAATCACAATAAGGCAAATTTCAGCATGAGTTACACACAATTTCTTATTGAGATGAGATTCCCTCCTCTTTGTTCGCCTGAAGGTCATTCCACTGTGGTGCCACTAGTTTAGTATAATACATCACTTGTATAGCTTTTTCCAGACAGATTCATGTTGACATCATAAATTAGGTCCAAATTTATTGTTCTCGATATTAAATTGGATGTGCAGTATTAAAGCAAAATTAAAATTGATTGTTGGCAAGATGGATGATCTGACTGAAGAATCAGGCATGCTTTGTTTTCATTTGAAAATTTAATTCATTTGCTATAAATGTGCCAAAGTTCCCCAAAACATTTATATACTCAAACAGATATGCACTTTTCTGTCAACTGGAGCACTGTTACATTTGAAAAAAAACTTAAGTGTACTTGCATTAACGTGTCTCTTTTCACAACCTTTGGGCATTCCGATGTGTTTTACAGCCAATGGCATTTTTTTTTTTAAGTGTAATCAACGTTGTCATGAAAGTAATATGGCAGCCAGTTGAGAGAGACACTAAACTCCGACAGTTGGAAATGTGAGAATGAGCAGATGATTTGTTTTAATAATGTTGATTGAGGGATAACAAGGCAGTCAGGAAAATTCCCTTGTTGCTTTTTGGAATATTTACAACCAGTAGGTAAATTGCGTCTCGGTTTTAATGACTCCAACAAAACTCCCCATCTCTAACAGTGTTCTGGAGTGTCAGCCTAGATTTTGTGCTTGTGTTTCAGGACTAAGTCTTAAACTTGCAGTCTTCTGATTCGAAGGTAAGAAGTGATCACTGAGCTCACAGTTGACAGCATGGAGGTTTACTTACCTGATTTGAAATATGCATATTTTCACTGTGAGTATAATTTGTCACTGGAAAGACAGAAAATCCATCATGGTCAAGTCTATATGGTATTTCCCCATAACCAACCAATGAGAAAGGTATTCATGTCAGAGTTAGAATAGTTAGTTTATAAGAGTTTACACTCCACTTATTACACTCTGGATGGTGCTGAAACTGTACTTTACTGTCCCCTCAGGGCTTATGATACCGGCTTCTTCAGTAAAAATGGTCAAAAAACAAATGACAATTGGAATGAGTGTTATCTTAATATTTCTAAGCACAAGCCCACAAAAACGAGTTTCTGATAATATAATCATGTAAGGGAGGTTCATTTATTGACACACACATTCCATTATTTGAAAGTTATCCCCACCTCAGCTCATCCACTTTTGAAACCCACATTCTTTCTAGACTTGACAATTCCAATGCCCCCTTGGCTGGCCTCCCACGTTCTCTGGTCTATAAACTTGCGGCCACGTCTCATTTTGCACACTATGTTGTAAATTGTATCAGATTTGATTTCTGTGTTTGACCATAGGTTAGGTGAAGCGGTAAGTGTAGGAGTATGGGTCTGGGTGGTATACGCTTCGGCGGGTCGGTGTGGACTTGTTGGGCCAAAGGGCCTGTTTCCACACTGTAAGTAATCTAATCTAATCTAATCTAATATGCTCACTAAACCCCATTGGCTCCCAGTCAAGTAGTGTCGTGTTTATTAAAATTCTCACCCTGTATTCAAAACCTTATGTTCTTTACTCCTTCTATCTTTGTAATATTTTTCAAACCAGCTAGTTCTGTCTTCACTCATTTAGTCTTCAGGATCAGTAGACCATTGCAAGAGTTATTCCTAGGCCTAAGTATCTTCAGTTACTTCATAAGGTGACTGACTGTGTGGAGTTTGCACATTCTCCCCATGTCTGCGTGGGTTTCCTCCAGGTGCTCCGGTTTCCTCCCACAATCCAAAGATGTGCAGGTTAGGTGAATTGGCCATGTTAAATTGCCCGTAGTGTTAGGGGCAGGGGTAAATTTAGGGGAATGGGTCTGGGTGGGTTGTGCATCGGTGGGTCGGTGTGGACTTGTTGGGCCGAAGGGCCTGTTTCCACATTGTAAGTAATCTAAAAAAAAGAACTAGTGTCTCCTACACAAGGTCAGAATTAGGGATATGCCCTGATGTATGCTTTATGTTCAGTACCACTTCAGTCTCCCCAGAGACTGAAGCAGTCCTTTCTTATGTTCAACAATCTCTGGACAATGTGAGCTAATAAGTGATGAGTACAGTTCATCTCTCGTGAATGCCTGACAACAACTGAGAATCTCATCGTCCTTGATTCAACAACTTTATCATTGTTCAATCCAGCAACATCAAAATTCTCTAGGGTTACCATTAACCAGAAACTGAACTAAACCATCAGTATAAATATTTGTGGTTACAAGAACAGGGCAGAGTCTCAGAATTCTGTGGTGAGTGACCCAATGTTTCACTCTACAAAAGCTTTCCACCATCTATAATGCACTTGTCAGAAATATGACAGAATATCTTCACTTGTCTCGTTGACTGCAGTTCCAACAGCACTCAAGAAACTTGATACCGTCCAGTTTCTCAATATGTGCTGTTTTCATTTCTGATATGTAGTGGTAATAATGGGTACTTTTTCGAGGAAACAGTGCAACAAGAGCTTATTGATAAAACTGTAACCTCTAGAGAACAAGGTCAACAAATGCATGGGAGTACTACCACTTGCAAGTCACCGACCATCCTGATTTGGCAAATTTGCTTTCTGTTACTGATGTTGACTCAAAATCCTGGAACTCTTTCCCCCCCCCCCCACCACCACCACCACCACCACCACATTTCAAGCAATGAAAAAGGCTGTGCACAACATTGCTGCAAGAAGGTGCCTCATCAGCACCTTCTCAAAAGCACTTAGAAATGGGCAGTAGATGCTGGCTGTGCCTACATTCCACAAACGAATATCTGAATATTTTCTTAAAAATCAGAACAGTACATTCAAGCTTCGCACCATGATGTGTAACAATCGTCATCTGAAAGAATGTCTTACAGTTAACTTTCTGACATATGTTTTCCTTCTGTTTCTGTCAGCAACACTCAAAAATAATTACCAAACCTGCCACATAAATGGAACAAGCTAACAGCCCATATCCAGGCCCCAACACTTAGGTTGCCACGACAGGAATAGTTTGAAGGGAGTGCATCACAATGCAAAAATGAACAGGAGTATTTGCTGATGGAGATTTGAATAATAGCCAGTATATAAGACTTCGAGAACAGCCAACTGCCTCTTCGATGGTTGGCTAATGAGGGAACATTTAGCTGTTGTAGGTTACCAACTTGATGCAATGATTATTTGTTCTGGCTTTTTTTTGGATAATGTGTAGTAGACCTAGGATCATGGTCCACAGTGCTGCCTCTGCGGACGATATAGTCCGTGGACCAGATTCCTACAGTTGACGCTTTTTTCCTTTGTCTCACTGGTGAACTGGTGAAAGGAAGCTTGCAACAGCAGTTCCCTCAGGCTTGCCCACGTATTAGGTACTTGGGTGGGTCTGCACATTTACTCTTTTATAAGGCCAGATACGGGAAGCTCACTCCTGGAACAGGAAAACAAGTCTTCCATTTCCCTTTTACTTCCTTCTCCTTCAACTGGGAAGCTGCCACATTCTAATGCAAGCTCGTCAAATGATTGTAGTCAAAATCTAGCAGTTCCAACCCTCCAAAATAAACCAAATATTTGATCTCTTAAATTTCAAGATTTAAAAATTTACCTGTTCAAAGTTCAGCTTAGCGCTCAGGCTGAGAAGCCAACACATTTGCTGTAAGGAAATCAGATAGTGAACTTGCTGTTCTACAATTTCTATGACTTGTAACAAAGGGAAACTTTTGCTTGGAACATGAAAGACTGGAACACTGAATTGTTTGAGATTGAGGCAAGAATCTGGTGATCTAATACTGATAGCCCAGCTCTTACTTGTTCCATACAGAGTGCAGTATTACTGCTGTTTGCTTTGAGAAACTGCACAATATCAGCTACAGAATACAGAAATTGTGATGGAGTTAAAATGCTCTAATTTCTCTGCTTGTCACGTTTTGTTGGAGCTGAATAGGGACAGAGTTTACAGCTAGATCGTTAAGTTCACTGTATATCTGGGCATTACAGCCGTTTGTTATCTCAGCTGCCTTGCAGACTTAAACTGAGCGCCTTCTCTAAATAAGCATTGAGAAGACCTTGCCTTGTGGACAAGCTTCATTTCGTGGAATGACAAGCACTGCAAAAATATCTTGACTGAAGTACCTCTCAAATGTGCTATCAAATGATTTGAAAAGAACACAGATCAACCCGCAAACACATACATTCTAATTATTTTTCTCAGTTCACCCCATGAGTGGGACTTGAACCCTTGAGGTTTTGTTCACAAAGCAAGAGTGCTAACATTGTGTAAGTCCTCTGTAAACCCCCGATGTCCCTGTAATTCTGGGTTACTGTCTCTAAGAATGACATCGGACTAGTTTATGTAGCTACTTCGCTGAATGTTATACAACACTATCAAGCCATTCTTTGTGAAGTGCTCCAAGTAATTGGTCAGTTTCTGAAGCTTGTTCATTTGTTCCTGCTTTATACAAAAGAGCGATAGGATCAACGGCATATAAATAGATCATTTGGTTCAACTGGTCTTTCATTATTGCAACTCCATTCTGCAGGCCATTGTAGCTTTTATAGTAGGAGAAAAGATCTGATTTATGAGCGGAAAAACACTTTTTAAAAAAAACACAGTAAACTTGGAAAAGGATGTACTGGTTGTGCTGAAGCTTCATATTAGGGTATACAAGATAAGTCTGTCATTCACGAGTTTTTTTGGTTTTTTTTCCTGTTAATTTTCCACTGAAGTACTGGCGTCTTTTGTGCCTGGCTTTCTGTCCGTAAATTGTGAAAAATCGTGGGCATTTATCTGTGGTTTTCATGTATTCACTAGAAGTGAGTGGCGTTGCTCTTTGTCATTGGTCATTACAGTTAGTTTAGATTGAGAAGTTAATCGTGGTAAGGTAGAGTCACAGATGCCATCAACATATGAATAGGCAGTCCAAACATTAGTGCATTGGCAACTCTGTTTCCATCTTAGCAATGTCTACAATGTCAAGCAGAAGAAAGAAGAGGCCACAAATGCTGAAATAACTCTGGATAGGCTCTGAGGTTTCACTGTAATAAATGTAAAACTGATGGGTCCAATTGATAGCCCAATTTAGCACACTGTGTTTCATGTTTAGTGTTTTCAGTGTATTTCTACACTGTTTAGAAAAGTTTTTTTTTAATCTTAAGGATAATTTATATTTAAGTGCATAAATATTTTGGTTTGTCCTTCCAACACTTAGTTTAATTAAAGTTTTGATCAGTATTGAGAATGTGTTAAGAGTAGTTTTACTTTGTTAACCTTCCAATTGAAGAACCTCACATTCAGCAGAATGTGGATGGAATGTAATGCTGTTTCTTAAGGTGGTTTTTGAGGTGAGGGAGCATTAGGTCAGGTGGGAAGAAGGGGAAGCCCAGTTCCTTCCTGTCTCTGCCCCAAGTATGTCCAGGGCTCAGTAACAGCCCAGGCCAACCTTCCTGCCCCACTGCTTGAAATTAATTATCATTTGAGGGCCCCTCTCACTGCCACAGATGTTTCTCTGGGGAGTCTGTAAAGAAAAGCCCCATCAGGTTTGCTTGTAGGCTCCATGGGGGTGAAGTTTACTTGTTATCAGACACTGTCTCATTAGAAATCGCCATTGGAAAGTTGGAAGACATTGATCGTACATCTTGCCCTCACTCACCTCTGGCCTGCCTCACTGATCCTGGGCCTTAAGTAGCTGCAGTACCAGAGGCTGCCGCTGATCCCATTGCTGCTGCCTGCCATGGACAGCTGGCAGCCACTGACTGGCCTGCTGCTTTCAATAGGCGGAGTTTTTACACTGACCCCCCCCTACCCTCTCCCAGGGATCACCTGCTGCTGACCCTCTGTGCCTGAATGACTGTTAATCCATCTGGCCTTCCCTGAAGTAGGCGATGCTGTAGTTCCACTGGTTGTCCAATGTGAGACACTCCCGTTGCCTTCAGTAAATTCTACAGCAGATAAATTTACAATAATATTCTGAAATGGAATCTTGATCATTGATCAGACCTAAATTCATGAGCAGGCTTTCTTCTACTTTTTTGTTGTGGTTTTACACATTCCTGTCCAGGTAATGGATATTGAGGGTCATTTAACAAGCATTTGTTCTTTATTCAGGGTGCATACATGCTGCATTCAGTCCTCTCTGTTTAAAAGCAAAAAGCATAATTTAAAGGGATTGTCAAGTGATGCTCACAGTATCACAAACTGTTCACATAAGATTGTGTCTTCCATGTCTGATTGTGGACTGTGTTTTCTACAGATGGTATTAAAGGTGCTTCCTATTCAATATTTAGGCATTCTTCAATCCACAAATAATCCAGTGCTGAACGGTGATGTTATAGCCTGAGAAATCAGTTTCTATCCTCACTCTGATGATTTGTCAAGCCAATGATGTTACTTGTGGTATTACCGGTGATTAAGATATTTGGCAGTATTATTTTTCACTCTGTGCTGATGGTTTAAGGGTCAATTCACTCAGAAGGCAATAGTATCAAATGTCAGATTATTTTTAAAGCCATCAAGTTGGATATTTAAAAACTATCATGAAACTTGCAAAAGGCAGTTTTGTCACTCTCAAAACAAAGGATGTAATCTATTCCTGATTTTATCTCAATGACTGACTGATTTAGGCGCAACTAATATCCAAGTTTGGTACTTGATAGTCATGAATTCTCCATTTTTCTTGGTCTTTCTCATGTTGTTTTGATTCTGGTGATGTTCTGCAAGATCATCTTTGATCATTCACCTAAGTTTATTGGCAAAGAAGTCATGCTTGCTTATGTAAACAAAAAGATGCTGAAAGCTCCAGATACTGTTGTACTAAAAGGCAGTTTTGGAGCTAATTGACTTAGTGACAAAATTGTAATAGGTTGATGATAAGTCATTGAAAAGCAGTTATTAGGGAAAGGTGGTAGTTTTTTTTATTCATGAGTAGAAAATATGCATAATTGGCTGAGCCAACATTTATTGCCCATCCTTAGTTACCCTTGAGGAGGTGGTGTGAACTGTCTTCTTTGAATTGGTATAGTCCTAATGCTGCAGGTAGACCCACAATGCTGTTAGGGACCACATTCCAGTATTTTGACCCAGCAAGACTGAAGGAACACTGACATATTTCCAAGTCGAAGATGGTGAGTAGCTTGGAGGTGCACTTGCAAGTCATGCTTTCCTATATATCTGCTGCCCTTGGTCTTGTAGGTAGTACTGGTCATAGGTTTGGAAGGTATTGTCTCAGGAGTCTATAATTTCTGCAGTGCCATTTGCAGATGGTATGCACTGCTGCCACTGATTGTCAGTGGTGGAGGGACTAGATGTAGTGTCTATTGACTGATTCTTCTTTATTCCGTCTTGCTTGGGTGCTTTGGTGTCGCACTCTGTCAAATGCAGTCTTGATATCAAGGGCAGTCACATTTCCTTCCCTTCTTTCCATCTTTGAATCAAGGTAATGAGGTCATGATCTGAATGTAGTCATGATGTCACTGGATTAGTAATCCAGAGGCCCAGATTAATGATCTGGATTAATGCTTGGGTCCAATACCAACAGTGGAAGTTGATGGAATTGAAATTCAAATAATAGTTCTGAGTTTTTGAACTGGTATTAGCAATGGTGACCGTGCAACAATCATCAATTTTTCTAAAACATCATCTCTAATATGCTCTAGAGAAGGAAACCTTTCCTGTCTGGCCTGCATATGACTTCAGATATGCAGTAATATGTGGTTGACTCTTAACCACCTCCTGAAATACCTATTATGGGAAAACAAATGCTGGTCTTTGTCAGTGACGCCTATTACAGGCTGTCTGCTATAACGAGCATTTTACTAACGTAAATTCACTATAACGTTATTGACGCATTGGGGGCATTGTTTCTAAAACGGGGACTTTTAAAGCGTGTATTGGTTATAACGTGATTTCAGCCTCATTAGTTTAAATGTTGCTGCTATTACACAATTTTCTTATAACCTGGGATTGCATGAGAATGGAATTATCACATTATAGCAGAACTGACTGTAGGAATGTAGAAACATAGAAAGTAAGAACAGCATTAGACCATTTGGTCCTTTGAGCCTGCTCCACCCTTCAGTATGATCATGGCTAATCATCCAACTCTGTACTGTTTTCGCTTTCTTCCAATACCCTTTGATCCCTTTAGTCCTCAAAACTATATCTGTCTCCTTGTTGAAAGCATTCAGTGATTTGGCCTCTGCCACTTTCTATAACAGAAAATTCCACAAGCTCACCATACTTTGGGTGAAGAAATGTCTCCTCATTTGGTTCCTAAATGGCTTATCCATGTCCTGAGACTATGAACCCTAGCTCTACACTCCCTAGTCAATGGGAATATCCTTCCTGTGTTTACCCTGTCTGATCCTGTTAGAATTTCATAGGGTTCTACGTGATTTCCCTTTCATCCTTCTAAATTGCAGTTAATACAATCCTAACTAGCATGCTGAAAGATGTTGATATTCTATTAGATCCACCTAATCTAATAATATCTTGTTTTTTTCGGATAGAGCCAATGAGTTTTTCACCTGCCTTTGTCATGAGCAGATGTACTCTGTACAGCCCCCAAGAATCCTAGATATTATACCTGGTCAGTAATGTTTTTATACCTATTATGGTCATGTCTAACTCGGGCTGTACAAGGATTTATTCTCTACCAGTAATCTTTAGATAGTCCTTCAACAACGTTCAGCAAGCTACTTCAAAAGCTCTGTGCTCACCATGTGCCAATGGCTGGAATCCAGGAAATATCTGTACGGTTGCTACCATGTGATTTGAATTCCTTGTAGAGACACCTGACCCACCCCTCAAGGAGAAAACTCTTCCAGAAGGACCAGAAGAAAGTATAACTGAAGAAAAGCATTGAGGCATTGTCATTTTAAGGAGAGACAGATAGATAGCCAGCAGCTGAAACATGATTATTCGCAGAGAGAGCCTCCAGCAGCCAGGTAAAAACAGGATTCTAAGAAGCTGAGGGAGAAGAAGATTAGATTAGATTAGATTAGATTAGATTACAGTGTGGAAACAGGCCCTTTGGCCCAACAAGTCCACACCGACCCGCCGAAGCGAAACCCACCCATACCCCTACATTTACCCCTTACCTAACACTACGGGCAATTTAGTATGGCCAATTCACCTAACCTGCACATCTTTGGACTGTGGGAGGAAACCGGAGCACCCGGAGGAAACCCACGCAGACACGGGGAGAACGTGCAAACTCCACACAGTCAGTCGCCTGAGTCGGGAATTGAACGCGGGTCTCTGGCGCTGCGAGGCAGCAGTGCTAACCACTGCGCCACCGTGCCGCCCACCATGTGGGCTAGAATGTGGGCTAGAAAAAAAATTTGAAAAACCAGCTATGTTTTGTGAAAAAAAACAAGGTCTTAGTGAAGAAGGCTCTGAAAATATCAAGAGAAGACTTCAAGAATAAAGTTTGATTTCCCTAATGGAAAAGGGGATAACTTTACAAAAGCAGTGCAAAGGCCAGGAAAGGGACTGTGAAAGAGAGCTGTCACAATGAGCTTTCCTCCCTCATTGAGTTTAGGCTTTGTGAAGCGTAGCTGCAAGGGTCAATGTGGGGACCAGACATTAAATTTACACTCGGGGTTGCAGAATCAGGAAAGCCTTGTGACTTATCTCAGCTGCGACAGAGTCAATTTAGAGAAATCTACTTAAAAAAGGCTTGCAGAAGAAGAAAATTCAGGTGGAATTGAAGATTTGAAGCAACAGGGACTCTAAGGTTAAATGACTTTGTCAGGTTGACTTACAAGGGATGCAGTCAGAGAAAGGTATTTGAAAATTTATGCAGAAGAAGGTGCGTATTGTTTTAAATTGAAAAGGAAAATATCTCTCTTGCTTAGGAAGAAGTGGGAAACCTATCTTGGCTGTGCAGCATTGGAAAACCATAAGCAGTCAAGGAATCTACCATCTTGAGAGTTAAGAAAGACAGGAAAATCTGTTGTCAAGGAACAGAAGTTTGAAACCAGCAGAGTGCTAAGGAAATGAGGTTTAAGGTGAGACAGAAAAGATTTCAAAAGGACCTTTGGGGGGTAACCTTTTCACAGAGTAGTGCATGTATGGAAGCTGCCAGAAGAAGTGATGGAGGCTGGTACAATTATGACATTTAAAAGGCACCTAGATGGGTATATGAGTAGGAAGGGTTTAGTGGGATATGAGCCAAATGCTGACAAATGGGACTAGGACTGATTGGGATGTCTGGTCAGTGCGGACGAGTTAGACTGAGGAGTATGTTTCTGTGTGACTTTAAGTTTGGCAGCATCTGTGGAAAGAGAAACAGAATTTATGTTTTAAGTCCAGTATGACTCCTCTTCACAGCAGGATTCTTAAAGCAGGAAATCAACCCAGAAAAGCCCATATTACAATTTAAAATTTTATTGAAGACCTACTCCTGTTCCTAATATATTTGTGCAATACTCTGACTTTAAATTGTTTGTCTCTGGCATCTGTTTTAGAATGCACAGTTATCTTGCATTACTGAGATGGTTTGAATGATGCTACTTACACATCAAAAGTCACAAAGCAACCAGACATTGAGACTGATCCACAAATTGAGGAAGATGAACTGCTTACAATGCCATGTGAGCTACACCAATGCTTACAGATGCAGGACTTGATCAAGGAGAATGAATTACTTGATCTAAGCATCCAAAAAATTGTGAAAATGAAACTATTTCATCCAATTATAAAGCCATTGCCAGAAAGACAATGCAGGATACTGCAAAGAAGAACTTTTTTTGTTTCAACAGAGCTGTTTTCTCTGATTGACATTTGCAGGTTTAAAAGTCCCCCAGATTATGTTACGGGTGTCAGAGTTAGAAATGTAGGCCTCTTTGAAGCTCAACTATCACCTCCGGAGTTAGTTGAGAGTGAGTGATGTTCATCAGACTTTTGCCATATCCTATGAAATAATTAACAAATCTCGTGGATTTCGGATCATACTTCCAAACATGATATGAACGCTTTGTTGGATGTAACAGTTTTAACTATCCTTGAACCTGTTGTTCTTGAAATTTGTGGCCATCTTTTCTGCAGTTCATGTTTGGATCCCTCCAATTGGGTTTCTGGATCTGCCCACAGTGCTGAAAGGTCCTAGTCAACTTCTCAAATGAGATCCTATGTGACTGTGACCATAGTAGGCTATCATTCTGAGTGCCAGCTTAGATTGGTAACAAATACTTGCCCTTTTGTAAGGACCTTTCACTTGGTTGCAAAGTTGCAAGTGATTACCAACCAAAATATGACACCATGTAACAAAGATATAAAGCAATAACAATTTGCATTTATTTTGGACCATTATCATTATAAATCACCTGAGGTTCTATCCGAATCCAGTTTGACAGTGAGCCTTGGGGGTAGAGGTGCATAGAAGTTTAGGGAGGAAGTACCAGAACCTTGGGCTTCAGCAGCTGAAACCACAGACCTGGAAAAAAGAGTGCTATAACTGAGCTATGGCTATAACTTTTCCTCTGAAAATCTGGCAAAGCAAAGTGATTTGTTTGGTTTTGTAGTACTTTCTGGTACATGAAATATATGTTTGAAAAACATTAAGGAAGCTTATTACTTTCTGCTGGCAAAAGCAAATTCTTTTGGTGTTAAATTGTAACATTTGCCAATATCTGTTAGAGTATTTTCTAGTTTTCCCAATTAGCACCACATGCGTGGTGATAAAAATTCAAAGCTATATCCAACTTGCTGCTTTCATCCAAGTGTAGTGTTTTTCCATTTTGTTTTCAATCACTATTTTGTTCCTTTCAAAATTAGACTTATCAGACCACAGGTAGGAGATGTTAGGATGGGATTGTACTGAGAGGGGTAAAGGGGAGCCAGCAACAAGGTGGGGGAGTAGCTCTTGGCTCACAGACTCCTACCCAATGTCAAGCTCATCAGTCATGCTCTGAGTGCCTTTCAATGAAACAGTCCCTCTTCCCGAGAGATCAAAAACTGGTCTCACAATTTTACCTGATGTGCATGTTCATAAATCAGCATTCAGTGTGGGATAATGCCAGCGGTGATGGAATGTGGCCTTTCTATGGTAATTAATTGCCTCCATCGGTGGAGCAGGAATGTCTAACATTAGCTTTCCAGGTCTGATAATTTTGACAGAGATGGATCTAATTAAATGCTCTTCCCACCTCCAAGCTTGCCACAAGAGAGAACAGAAGATTCTGCCTGACACTTATTTTTATTCATTATGGTATACAGAAATTGCTGGCTCTGTCAGAATTTGATGCCCAACTCTAATGTCCTTGAGAAGATAGTGATGAGCAACCTTCTTGAAGAATTGTTGTCCATATGCTGTAGGTACACCCACATTGCTAATAATTCAATAGCCATTTTAATAGAACTGTGTGGCTTGCCAGATCAATTTGTAGTTTAGAGTCAAACACAAGGCAGTTGGTGTCGAGTTGTTACATGTAGGTCATATCAGCTGAGGATAGATTATTTTCTTGCTGCAACATTTATTTCCCTAATATAGATTGAATTAATTACTACAATTACAAAGCTAATTTTGTAGTTACATACAGATTCTTGCAGACTAGTCATATCAGAGATGAAAGCATCAGATAATATCTGCTACAGACTGAAAGCATCGACCCCCCAGTGATTGCAGTTTTAGGTGGGAGTAATATAACTTGCGGAGTATTAGGCTCCACGATAAGAGGTAAAATCAGCAACTAAACTTTGTTACTTTGTGTATATGTTATTCCTCTACCAAATATTTTAATAATGGAGAGGTTACCACACTTAAAATAAACAGATTAACACGATCGCTGTAATAGCAGAATGTCAGAGCAGTGTTAACATTTCTCATAAGATTATGTACTGGCATTTCTATTTAGCTAACTTCTTTCCAAGATTAAGAATTAATCTCTGTGCATAAAAAAGGTGAACAGTGCCTTTGAGATAAGGCTTAATTCTGGCTCTGAACTGGTTTCGTTTTGGATCCAACATTGAATTGCTTCTCCCAATTCAGAATTGTGTTGGTGGAGCCCCTCTTGTTTTGTGAGCTGTACGGAATGGACAGATCTTCTAGGTGAAACATTGGTGAAATGTCTAGCATTCAGATGCAATTCCATCATATTCCCTTCAGAACAACCTTGGTGGGTAATAAATGAGGTGCTATGTTGAAGCGCGAGCTAGGGTGAACAGTGAATTTTAAAGTCTGGCCAGTTTTTTTAAAAAGTGTGTGATTAATGGTTGTATGTGGTGAGTTATTGTAAAGAATAAACTGCAGATGCTGGAAATCTGAAATGAAAATATAAATTTACTGGAGAAACTCACCATCTGTGGAGAGAAAGCAGAGTTAATGTTTTGGGTCCAGTGACCCTTCTTCAGTTGCTGCCAGATTAGCTGAGTTTCTCCAGCGATTTCTGGTTTTTGTGTTATTGTATTGTCCAGAATCATTTATATGCAGAGTATTAAGGAATAATCAAACTTGTAACATAATATTTCGGCTCAGCTAGGGTTTGTTCTGCTGCTTTGTTGAAAGCAAAGCAGAGTTGGTAACCAGGGTTGCAACATTCACACTTTGTGTCTTAATACACAATTTTAGATCTCATAAGTAGCAGCTGCAGTGGCCATGCAATCCCTCCATCTCCAACTGCAGTGAAGCAAACTAGAGGTACTTTCTCAGACAGGCCATTGTCCAGCCTGTTCCCTAATGGGTCTCTCCTGCAATGGTCTCATTCCAGTTTTCAGCGGTGCAGCCTTGTTTTTCTGTGGTCGTCTTGGCCAACTAAGATTACTGCTGTCTTTTCAATAAACCTTTCACTTGTTTTCCTGGATGTTACTGTTAACCAGAACCAGTCATTACCACCTAATCTTGTGTGATTCCAACCATTTATTTTGGCTCTCAGGGGCTTTTTATTTCCTTACACAGTTTTACTGAGTTATGTTAGGCAACTGTTTGGTGAATTATTGAAGTATATGCCTTTAATTTTGGGAACTTGCATATGGTTTAATGTTCATATTGGTTACTTTAACAGTTCTCTAAGGTTTGTGAAGAGAACATCAACTGTTTTCTCTGAACCACAGAATTAATTCTCTGAACCAATTTATATTCGCAATACATTAATTGGACACATTCCTCTAACCGTAGGTTCCTGTGTGAATAATTGAACCCAGGTATGTTGTGCGCTTTTTTTAAACCTGAAGCAATAATAAGGACCTATTGTTTTCTGCAAGCGCTGAGGCACATACTCATGTCTAGACGTTTCTGACTCCAAGGATATACAGGGCCAACTCTTCCTTGAAACATCATGCAAGTTGACCTCCATATATGCTGTGAATGTAATAACACAAGAGAAAACTGTAGGAATATGCCATAAGGCTCCAGAAGCCACCTAAGCTATTTAATTGGTGAGATTCCTTCTTGAACCTCTGCAGTCCATATGGTGTGAGTACATGTTAAGAGGGGAGTTTGAGGATTTTGATGCAGTGACAGTAAAGGAATGGTGGTACATTTCCAAGTCAGCATGATGTGTGGCTTTAGAAGGGAACTTGCAGATGGTGACTTTCCATCCATCTGCTGCCCCTGTCCTACTAAATGGCAGAAGTCATGAGTATTGAAATTGTTCATGATGAAGCCTTGGTGAGTTGCTGCAATGCAACTCATAGATGATATTCATTGCTGCTATTGTGCACAGATACTGGGGACTGAATCACACCCCATCCACAATTTTTAAACAGTCATTTCATGAATTTGTTACTCTCAGCCCCTCCTGTATTCAACATGGCGATGCACAGATTCACCAGTTGAAGGAGGCCATTAGATGATATTTCCCTTGCCTATGTTTAACATGATTCATTGAGCCTACATGGTCCCCAAAGCTACTTCCTGTCAACTGTATCTCATGGTGCTGCCATTTCAACAGGGTCTGTCCTGTTGGTGAGACAGGATATGTTCACAGATGTTAGTGGAGAAGTCTGGGGCATTGGCTTTCAAGTTGTTCAGTCTGATTTAGCTTGTGTGACTGGTGTCAGGCTATTATTTGACTGTCAGTAGGTCAGCTCTCTCAGCTTTAACACAAGACCCCATACGTTACTGAAGAGGAATTCGCAGGGTTTAATCGGCAACATGTGCCATTTTTGTACACAATGATTAAGGTGATGCCGTCACATTTAGGCTTAGCATGATGTAGTTACTTACGCATTTTGTGTGTTTAGAAAACCAAAGATACAATGTTATCAGTTTCTCATGCCATCTTCAAAGATATCTGTACACATGTACCAGATCTATTCTTATTTCACATTTTAGTAGCAGTTTGGTACAATCAACCAAGTGACTCAGTAGTCCATGTCAGAGGGCACTTAACAGTCAACCACAGTGTTTTAGCTCCAGTTCATGTGTTGGCCAGACTCTAAGTTTGGCTGATTTCCTTCCCTCAAGGACATTAGTGGTCCAATCGTCTAGTATTTCCATGGAGACCAGCTTTGATGGAGACCAGCTTTTTACTCAAGTATTTTTGAAACCAACTGCTGAGATAGGTTTTGAGTTCAGATTGGTCTGGGCTTCTGGATTATCCATCCTGTCAAAAATTATTGCTATGCTACCTTTTCCACGCCCTTATCCATTATCCATTACTCTTAACGCTATAATGGTGCTTTCCATGAAATTGTTTAATGTTACTTTAGAATTTGGTTTGTCCGCCCTTTCAGCAGTGCAGAGGCATACAAGCAATGGAAATAGGCCCTTCAGCCCAACTCGTCCATACTGATCCAATTTCCTAAACTGAACTGTATCTGTCCAAATGTCTTAAATGTGGAAAGGAAAGGTTTAAAGGAAGATGGAGCAAACACAGGCAAATGGGGCTAGTTTAGTTTGGGAAACCTGGTCAGCATGGATGAGCTGGACCGAAGGGTCTGTTTCTATGCTATATGACTCTCTTGGATTCTGTGAAATGTTGTTATTGTACCTGCCTCCGCGACCACGTCTGGCAGCTCATTCCATACACACGTCACCCTGTTTGTGAAAAAGGTGCCCTCCTTAGATCTTCCCCTCTCATCTTCAAGTCTGGTTTTGGACTCCCCACCCCTGGGTCACTCCTCTGACTCTCCATGGGATAAGGTAGATTGAAGGTCAGTGTGTTATGGAAGAAAATGATTTTCTTTCTATGACCTGTGATGTTTTTGCTAGTCACGTTAAGCCTGTGTCCTCCTGCTATTGAGAGTGGTTTTTCTTTCTTAATTTTTGTGATTTTGAAGAATATCTATTAAATCACATTTTAACTTCCTCCATGAAATTAAAGTTTTGTATCATTGGTGCCATTCTTCTCTACATCTTCTCATGGGTCTGTCAAAGATGTGAGGCTAATCAGTGTGTCATAAAGGTTAGCATCACTCCCTCTGCAAGTAAGGCCAAGGTGTCATAGGCTGTTTCAGCAGCCTTTTAACCTAGCTTGCTAAAGATTGAACAAAGAGACCTTGGAGTGCAGGTTCATATTTCCTTGGAAGTGGAGTCACAGGTAGATAGGATAGTGAAGATGTTTTTGTATGCTTTCCTTTATTGGTCAGAGCATTGAGTATAGGAATTGGGTGGTCATATTGTGGCTTTACAGGACATTGGTTCAGCCACTTTTGGAATATTGTGTGCAATTCTGGTCTCGCTCCCATAGGTGGGATGTTGTGAAATTTGAAAGGGTTCAGAAAAAGATTTACAAGGATGTTGCCAGGTTTAGAGGGTTTGAGCAATAGGGAGAGGCTGAATAGGCTCTTTTACCTGGAGTGTCAGAGGCTGAAGGGTGACCTTATAGAGTTTTATAAAATCATGAAGGATATGGATAGGGTAAGGAGACATGGTCTTTTCCCTCGGGTGAGGGAGTCCAGAGCTGGAAGGAATAGATTTAAAGTGAGAGGAGAAAAATACACAAGGGACCTAAAGGGCAACATTTCCTTGCAGAGGGTGGTGCATGTATGGAATGAGCTGCCAGTGGAAGTGGCGGAGGCTGGTACAATTACAAAATTTAAAAGGCACCTGGGTGGGTATATGAAAAGAAAGGGTTTAGAGGGATATGGGCCATGTGCGAGCAAATAGGACTAGATTAATTTAGAATGTCTGGTTGGCATGGATGAGTTGGACCGAAGGGTCTGTTTCCGTGCAGTGCATCTATCTGACTCTCTAACTCTATTTGTGTGTAAACACCTGCAGATCTCCCTCTTCCTGTCGTGTCTTTAAAATTGTACGTGTATCACATTTTTCCTTGACCAACTCTGCTTGCAGCTCAGCTTGCACCCCAACATAATCGAATCTGAGATCTGAGGTACCATCTTGGCACACCTCCTTTGCAACCTCCCTCAGACTTTGACATTGTTCCTAAAGTATGGTGCCAACAGTTGGCCACATCACTCCACCGGAGGCTTAAATATTAGTTTATCAAGGATTAGCCTAATGTAATTGCTAGGCTTTTGTAAAACTAAGGATCCTATCTCCACTTTAACAATGCTGGCTTTTCTTGCTACCTTGAAAGATTTCTGCACACATACTCCAGGTCTCTTTTCCTGAACCCCTTTAAAATTGCACTCTAACTCAGTGAATCCGTATTCCGTTTCAGCATACCTGAGATTAGGTGGAAAGCATTGATTGAATGGTTACTTGAGCACGAGTCACTTGTTGAGGCAAGAGCTGATTGGAAGTAGGAGAAAAACACCTGCAATGTTTGACTCTACAAATGATCTTTTCTCTGTCAATTGGTTATCAGGAATAATAACTAGGGGAAAAAAAATCTATGAATTCACTTATCCTGACATTCAAGACAATACAGTGTCAGTCATGATCAATGTCCTAGTGTAAAATATGACCCAGTTTGGAATAATGAGGTATGTTCTTATGTCCAAGAGCAGAAATTTATAGTATGCCCTTCGAAGGAGTTAAATACAGAATGCTATTGGAACTTGAATGTATTGAGTTCGGAATGGAGTACCTTCTGAAGAGGTAGCAAGCTGTTAGTGCAATAAGAGTGGATCAAAGTTTTATATTTTATAAAAAAAACATTAAATTAAACAAATTGCTGCTTTTATGGTTGAACCTCTGAACAGCTAAATTATTTTGAGTGTAAGACTCCTCTCATGATCTTTATGGTGTTTGATTTGATCTATCAGATTTCCAAATGTTGTCTTAGAAGTAATTCTGTCATTAGGTACTTTGTTCTACCCCTTTAGAAATAGGACATAATGTTCTTTTTAACCTTTTACTTGTCTGTGTGTTTTTTCACCCTTTGTGTTATCTTGCAATAAAAGTGATTTAAAGATATACTGCAGGAGGTAGGTACACAAAGTTCATCCATATAAGCAATTAAAAGGGTTTCAATTGGAGAAGCAGGTTCCGGATTGGGTTGGGGGGATCTCTGCTCAGTGAACCTTTTTGTTTGTTCGCTTTTCTTCATTGAGAAACATTCTGCCTGTTTTAATGAGGAATGGTCTTATTGAAGACTCTGATTTCTTTTAAATTGACTCTTTATACAAATAAACTGAGACGTTTCGATCAAAGTGGATCCCTGTAATGTGTGGCTATATTTCCCCTTGTCTAAAAACAGTCAGCCATCTAGCAAAATAAGGAGATGGATTTTTTGCAATAACAACAAGAACTAATTTGTCAGTGTTCACCATCCTTACTTGTCTACAATTGACATCATTTTCTGAAGTAAAACCAGGAAAAGTGATGGGAAAAGATCTTGGGGTTAGGCATCCTCTCCACAGAGAGGGAAATCAAGTTAACAAACACAAAACTTGTGCTTCTCCCAGGAACAGGAAGCAAGGAGGGCAGCGGAGCTCCATTGTAAAAGTCAGGTTCCCAATGGCATAGCATAAATATTTGCAATTAAATACTTGTATATTCAAAGGCAGGTTCAGCTACCTGTTGGCAGGTTTTTGGGAAGCTGCTTTGAATATCGTGCACATTCAATAAAAAGTTCACTCACCAGAATTAAGTTCCCCTCACCAGTTTTGTTCTCTGTAACGTCCTGCCTTCACATTCCATCCTTTTGTTACTACCCGCAAAATCAGGACCAAAAAGAAATAGGTCTGTTGGATGTAGTTCTTGATGAATCTGTTTGCAGCAGTAGGGCTGAAGTAGTTACTGAATGTCCGAGGCAGAAACTTTCCAAAAGATAACACCCTGCCACCAAAAAAAAGTAGAAGACAGCAGTAGAGGCCTCCTCCCTCTTCACCATCCAAGGCCCAGACATACCTTCCACAGATTTACCTGCACTTCATTCAATCCAGTCTACTGTAGCGTCTATTCACAATGTGATCACCTCTTCACTGGGGATACGGAAAACAGGTTGGGTGAGTGTTTTGCGGAGCATCCATGTTCTACCTGATAAAATAGGCCCATGCTTCCAGTTGCTTGTCACTTCTAACACACCACTGGCACCATCTCTGTTGTGGCCCAGCTGCAGTGTTCCAGTAAGCCTCAGCACAAGCTCAAAGAATCGCATCTTTCAGTACAGCTCCTCCATTCTCTCCTACTCTTAGCTGTTCTTAATACTTACTCAGCTTTTCTTCTGTCCTGGCCAGCTATCCGTAATCTCCTTGTTCACCTCCCCCTTTCATATCTCCTGCTCTCTGGGCTCCATCTCCACCATCCACTCAGCAATTAGGGATGGGTAACAAATACTGCCCAGTGAGTCACATCCACATTCCATGATCAGGAAAAAAACCTTTGAAAGATGTTGCTGCGTCTGTGAAATATGTCCTGTCCCCACTATTTCACTGTGTCTGTGAAATATGTCCTGTCCCCACTATTTCACTGTGTCTGTGAAATATGTCCTGTCCCCACTATTTCTTTTGGTGAAAATGGTAGCTGCCAGGTTGAGTCAGGACTTCAGGAGGAAGGCCTTCAGTGTTATTTTGGCTAAGGTGAAACAATTTGCTTGACTGTGTCAAAATTCAGGCCTTAATCTAGGGTTTGTTCTGAGGAAACTGCCAACTCAGAAGTACATACCATTTCTCCAGTAACATAATATTGCTACCAACTCCTTAAATCTTCCTTACCCCTCACCTATAAGGGATTAGTCAACATAAATATTTATGTGGTGATCCCCTGATATTTATTTACAAAGTACAAAGAGAAGACAAATACAAAAGTAGTACCAATCTTTCTATTTTCGAGCTCACCATTCATAACATGGTGCAAGTGCCAATGGAAGGAGTTGTTAAGCAGAACATTGATGTTTAAAGCTCTTATTTAATGCAAAATATGAGGTCTCTCTAACCAGAGATTGGAGCAGAATCTGAGAGTTCAGTAGATGGTGATGGTTTGTTAAAGCTTCAATGCCAGGTCGTACTCAGTCTGGAGAAATGAGTAGCTAGATTGAGGGTCAGATCAATCATGGGCAAACGAGAACTGAGAAACATCTTGAAACTGCTGTGAAGTTACTTGAGAAGTGTTGAAGATGCTATGTAATTGGAAATTGTTGCTATTTGTAGCACAGTTTTGAGCAACAGTTGTCTGCTGTGTTGGTCCACATGAAAGCGACTACACTTCAAAGAGCAGTTGAGTTGGCGATGAAGCACTTTGGAATGTCCTGAGAGACCAGATAAGGCAATTTAAAAAATACAAATTCTTCCTGTCTGGCAAAGTGCTTTCCAATAGCTGAGAGGCTGAACGATTAGGAAAGCTGCTGGTGTAAGTAACATAAGGTTTTGACATACAACCAGAAAACTGCTTATGTATGGTATATTTTTACAGATATATGGTGAATAATTAGAAAACCGAAATGACGTACCTTAGAACTGTTATTGTGCAGGAATATTGCAGCTTAATTTAGAGGATTTCTATACAAAAATAGCTGCATTTATATAGTGCCCTCCAACACATTTGTGCCATTTTCAAATGATTTACAGCCGATTTAAAAATTTTAAATAATAATTCCTGTTGAAATAGAGATGCCTTGTGCAGATCTGATGCCACAAGCTTTGTATATATGTAAGTTATTTCTTTAAATTGTGACTGATACTGTAAATGCAAACTTTTATTCTGAACCAGTTAAATTATTTTTCTCCTAGTTTGAATCAATAAGCTTTGAAGCAAGTTGTTTAGATATTATACAATGCAATTGTGAAGGAACTTTGGCAAGGATTAGTGGAAAAATCCAACTTTGATCTTTGCAATTTTCTTTGGGAATTACTAAAACTAGCTTTCATCAATAAAAGAAACAGTTGAATATTCTATCATGCGCCAGGTGGAAATGCAACTCTAAATCAAGAAGTTGAGGTTTTGAAAGGCCAGTCATCAAAAGCTGCATCATCTAAAAGATTCAAAGTGGTATCCCATAGTGACTCCCATTTTACTGACATTGAATTAATGGTACACTTCAAAGATCAAATTGCTTTTCACTTTATTTCTCATGGTTGTTTTTGGTGTTGACATATTCACTCTTTTTTTCCTCGAAGAGTGTCGTCATTTTATCGTTCGGTCTTGCAGGCTGCTGTTGTCCCACAACACCTAACACAAGTGTCATGTGTCATGTGCACATGATTGATGTGCCGTTTTGACAAATTGCTTAAGTATTAAACCCTTACCACTGCGGTTGGTTACTAAGATTGCAGGACTATGTATCACTGACTTGGTTGCTAATAGCGATCATGATTAACAGTCTTAGTGCTTTCATGTTAGTGAGGGGTGACACAAAGTCTAATTGTGATTACTTTGCTCTTAGTGTGACCATGTTAGTGTTAGTTTTAGTTTGTATATCATACTGCCAATAGCTTTTGCATTGGTCCTTGGATATTTAAAAACATATATAAATGTTGCTTTCTTTCAAAACAAAAATTTGCAGAACTGGAAGTAACCATTTCAGTGAGGTAGATACCAAATATTTACAGGTGTGTAACCTTGTAATGTCCCTCAAACTGGCAATTCCTAAAATATCCTTTAAGTTACAAATCTTATTCTTGACATAAGAAATGACAGCTTCTGAGTAATGTATTGGTTGCATTTTGTTCTAAGTACTTTGAGGAATTTAAATGGTTACTGTTTTTCTCTTCATTGATGGTGCCTCTCAGCTGTTTATTATTGAGGATTGATAGTTTTCCTGAACTATTAGCAGTTTTCCCATTTTTGATTCATATACAACGGAAACTCGATTATCCGAATTTCGGATTACCTGGCAAGACCGCAAGGTGCCGATGCTTGGTTAAACTATGTTATCTGGCATTCAATTACCTGAACAAAATATTCCCTGCTCGTGTCCTTCAGAGAATCGAGGTTCCCTGGTATTTTCTAACTCTGTACTGCCCCATTTATGAACCAACTTTTTTTCATTCTTTGAACCATCAAGGAACTGCATTGGTGGATATGTGATGCTGTGTGAAGTCAGAATTACATGTCACAAAGCTGGTTCCTTTTTTACCTGAAAGTTGTTTCTTAGATCAAAGAGTCTCTGTCCTTGATTTTCTGCTGAGGGGTAATAAACCGAGCTGGGCTCCAGTCAGTCTGGTTTGGTACAGAGATGAAAAGGATATCGAGAGGCCTTTTGTTTATATGTAGACAGATGAGACTTCAGGCCAAATTGGCCATGTTTCCTAAGTGACCTGTGTAATGAAAGGGGAGGGGTCAGCTCGCTAGCTGAGCAGTTCAGTTCAGTCTTGAACTGGTGAGGAGTTCAACAGGGAGCTGTGTGGAAACTCTCTCTCTCTCTCTCTCTTTTCTGCCCTTCAACTTCAACCTGAAGCTTGCGTTCCATTTATACTGGTTAAAAACGGGAGTTTGCTTATTGGGACTGTTGTGTATATTCGGGACAGCATAATTAAGTCTAGTTTGGCTAGACTGAATTCTGTAGGGGTTCTTTATTCTGTTCTTTGTGTTTCATTGTGTAATTTTGTGAATAAACTTTTCTGTTTTAAACTTAGTAGTCAACCTAGTTATCTTATTCTGGGTAATTTTTACTGTACACTCATTGAAACAATTTGCAAAGTTATGGTCTGGGGCTGCCTGCTTAAGAATGTTTTGAGTGGCCTGGCCTAGTCCATAACATACACAATA
The DNA here is from genome assembly GCF_037043375.1 of Chiloscyllium plagiosum. Lineage (NCBI taxonomy): Eukaryota > Metazoa > Chordata > Chondrichthyes > Orectolobiformes > Hemiscylliidae > Chiloscyllium > Chiloscyllium plagiosum. The sequence goes on from NW_028270177.1 coordinate 33,789,710, forward strand.
GGCTGGCTGTACAGTTGCAGAATCTTTCATATGTGATTTACTAAACATATATGTCAAATGATTTGCAGCTGATTAAAAATTTTAAACGATATTTCGTGTTTAAAGACTGGAATGTACCACAGAATGGATTATTTTTAATTTATTTCTCTTCAAAGATTTTTGCAAGATATTTGCACATAATCATCGTGCTTGTATAAGACTTAGCTGCAAACGGGTGACACCGGGAATGCAATATGATGGGCAGGAAATACACACAGTTTAAACATTGCTAACATATCCCATTGCATTTCTCAGAATAAATCGGGTGATGTTTCTGTCTATACAGACAAGATGCTACAGTGTACCTGAACAATTATGTACAGTTCTTTTGCTCAGGTGTGAAATTACAGGACTTTAGTGTTGTAGAGTAGAAGCTGAAGGAGACTATGGTTGGTTTAGTTTGTTTGCATAGTTAATTAACAGGCAACAGTTTTTAGCGATCTCTGTAGTACTCACTGATTTACATCAACCTCTAGTCTGGTAATGCCTTGAATTTAAGTTGCCGTATTGTTTTCTGAATTCTTCCTTGCATCATAAATTCCTCCAGACCTACAATCCCTCATTTCTTTGCGCTCCTCCAATTTGGCTGAATCTCTGATTTTCTTTTTGCTATCACTGGTATCTCTGTGTCTTCAGCTATCTACACTTGGCATCAGTGATTTTTTTTTATGATGCCGAAGTAGCATGTGGAGAAGATTCTCGTCTCTATAAACAGGTTGAACAAGAGCTTTTTCGCAATGCTGTTAAAATGGATGCTTCCAGATTTACAGTTTCTTGCTTCAATTTTATTTCAGACTGATCTTTCATCCTCAGAGAGGGGGAAGTCTGGAGGGATGGTGAAAATACGGCAGGGCTGGGAGTTAGGACCCGGTGTGGGGCTGGAGTTGGGAGTGGGGGCAGAGTTAGTCATGGGGGCGGGGTTAGGTGTGGGGGCGGAGAGCGCCTTGGGGGTGCGGTTAGGCGTGGGGGCGGAGATCAGCCTGGACCGTCTCAGACTCTTCTCTGCCCTTCCCAGACCTCTCCATTTCTATCTCGGATCTCCATTTCTATTGTAAACAGACTGACTCCCACAGCTACCTAGATTACACCTCCTCCCACCCTGCCCCCTGTAAAAACACCAACCCATATTCCCAATTCATTCGCCTCCGCCGCACCTGCTCCCAGGAGGACCAATTCCAATCCCGAACAACCCAGATGGCCTCCTTCTTCAAAGACCGCAATTTCCCCTCCGTGGTTGACGATGCTATCCACTGCATCTCCTCCACTTCCCGCTCCTCTACTCTTGAACCCCACCCCTCCAATCGCCACCAGGACAGAACCCCACTGGTCCTCACCTACCACCCCACCAACCTCCAGATACATCGTATCATCCTTCGTCATTTCTGCCACCGCCAAACAGACCCCAGCACCAAGGATATATTTCCCCCTCCACCCCTATCGGCATTCTGGAAAGACCACTCCCTCCGCGACTGCCTCGTCAGGTCCACACCCCCCACCAACCCAACCTCCACTCCCAGCACCTTCCCCTGCAACTGCAAGAAATGCAAAACTTGCGCCCACACCTCCCCCCTCACTTCCCTCCAAGGCCCCAAGGGATCCTTCCATATCCGCCACAAATTCACCTGCACCATCCATACACATCATTTACTGCATCCGCTGTACCCAATGTGGCCTCCTATACATTGAGGAGACAGGCCACCTACTTGCAGAATGTTTCAGAGAACACTTCTAGGACACCCAGACCAACCAACCCAACCGCCCTGTGGCTGAACACTTTAACTCCCCCTCCCACTCCGCCAAGGACATGCAGGTCCTTGGCCTCCTTCATTGCCAGACCATGGCAACATGACGCCTGGAGGAAGAGCGCCTCACTTTCCGCTTAGGAACCCTCCAACCACAAGGGATGAATGCAGGTTTCTCCACCTTCCTCATTTCCCCTCCCTCCACCTTTTCTCAGTCCCAACCCTCGGACTCAGCACCGCCTTCTTGACCTTCTTGACCTTCTTCCCGACCTCTCCGCCCCCAACCTCTCTCCGGCCTATCACCCTCACCTTAACCTCCTTCCACCTGTCGCATTCCCAATGCCCCTCCCCCAAGTCCCTCCTCCCTACCTTTTATCTTAACCTGCTTGGCACACCCTCCTCATTCCTGAAGAAGGGCTTATGCCCGAAATGTCGATTCGCCTGCTGCTTTGACGCTGTCTGACCTGCTGCGCTTTTCCAGCAACACATTTTTCAGCTCTGATCTCCAGCGTCTGCTGTCCTCACTTTCTCCTAGCAGTATTTCTAGCCTCTGATCTGCTCTTGGAGGCTCTGTTTATGTGCTGAGTCCAGTTGAGTTTCTGATCAATGATAACTCCCAGGATGTTGATGATTGGGGATTCAGTGATGGTACCACCCTTGAATGTCAAGGGCCGGTGATTAGATTGTCTCTTTTTGGTGATGATCATTGCCTGGCATTTGTACTTCTTGCGAATGTTACATGCCATTTGTCAGCAGAAGCCTGGATTTTGTCCAGATCTTGTTGCATTTAAACATGGACTGCTTCGGTCTCTGAGGAGTTGCGAATGGTGCCAAGCATTGTGCAATCGTGAATATCCCACTTCTGACCTTATGATGGAGGGAAGGTTATTGGTGAAACAGCTGAAGATGATTAGGCCAAGGACACTACCCTGACGAACACTGAGAAATGTCCTGGAGCTGAGATGGCTGACCTCTAACAACCATGACCATCTTCCTATGTATGACTCTTACCACTGGACATAAGTGAGGACTGCAGATGCTGGTGATTAGAGTCGACGTTAGAGTGGTGCTGGAAAAGCACAGCAGGTTAGGCAGCATCCGAGGAGCAGGAAAATCAACGTTGCGGGTGATGAAGAGCTCCTGCCCAAAACTTCGTTTTTCCTGCTCCTCGGATGCTGCCTGACCTGCGCACTGGGACTGTGCGCTGATTACTACATGGACATATGTTTCTGCAGCTGGCAAATTGGTTGGGATGAGTTCAAGTATATTTTTTCCTCTAGTTTGTTCCCTCACCACCTGCTGCAGACCCAGTCTGGCAGCACTGTCCTTTAGGACCCAACCAGCTCAATCAGTAGTACTGTTGCCATGCCACTCTTGGTGGTGGACATTGACATCCCCCACACGGAGCACAGTTTGTGCCTTGCCACCCTCAGCGCTTCCTCTAAGTGTTGTTCAACATGGGGAAGTACTGATTCATCAGCTGAGGGAGGATGGTACGTGGTAATCAGCAGGTGGTTTCCTTGCCCCTGTTTAATCTGAAGCCCTGAGACTTCATGGGGTCTGAAGTCAATGTTGAGGACTCCCAGGCCAACTCACTCCCAAATGTACACCACCGTGCCACCATCTCTGCTGGGTCAGTGCTGGAGGTAGGACATATCGAGACATGGTAATGGTGGTGTCTGGGACATTGTCAGCAATGGTTCTATGAGTGTAACTATGTCAGGCTGTTGCTTGGTTAGGCTGTGAGACAGCTCTCCCAATTTTGACACTGGTCCCTAGAGGACTTTATAGGGTTGACAGTGATGCTTCTGCCAAGAGTGTGGTGCTGGAAAAGCACAGCCAGTCAGGCAGCATCCGAGGAGCAGGAAAATCGACGTTTTGGGTAAAAGCCCTTCATCAGGATTCCTAATGAAGGGCTTTTGTCCGAAAAGTCGATTTTCCTACTCCTTGGATGCTGCCTGACCTGCTGTGCTTTTCCAGCACCACACTCTTGGCTCTAATCTCCAGCATCTGCAGTACGCCTAGTGATGTTTCTGCCATTCTGTCTTCTGGTGCAAAGGTAGATGCGAGGAGATCCATCCGGTTTCATTTCTTTGAAACCTTGTAGCAATTGGTACAACTGGATGGCCATTTCATAGGGCATTTGAGAGTCAACCACAAAACTGTGGGTCTGGAGCTACATGTAGGCCAGACCAGGTGAGGATGGGAGATTTCCTTTCCCAGAAGGACATTAGTGAGTTTTCCCAACAATCAACAATAGTCATTAGTAGATTTTATATCAGTAACTGTAAAGAATATAAATACCAGATTAATACTGACTATGTCATTCAAACCAGGGATTTTATTGGGTGTTTTCTTTCAAAATGCAATCCTCAAAAATATAACGTGTAAATGAAAGCTGAGGAAGGGTCAGTGGACCCAAAACTTTAACTCTGATTTCTCTCCATATATGCTGTGTCTTTGCAGAAATTCCTGCTTTTGCAAATGAAAACTTGCTTGATGTGGCAGAACTTATCATTGTTAACACATTGCATGAAATCACAGCAATTCTTCCAGATCTACTTACCTTGATAAAGGGGAGCATTGGAGAGTCCAACAAATCAAAGGAGGATTTGGAACAGCAGCCAATAAGCAATGTTGAGTACCCAGTCTCTTTAGCGTTCAGCTGACAGCAAGTACAGAAATAAAAAACATTGTGGAGTTGTATCCATCTTTTTTTTTGTTTGGTGATTTGAAAAGTGGAATGGTTAAAAAGTGATAACAGGAGTCTACGAGCATGTTACAGTAAGGGATGGATGTGGTTTCTCTTCATTGTTTCCTGGGGCTTTGAAGGCATATGTATATACAAATCAGCAAAGGAAATATAATTGTCCTGGAGTTTTCACCTGGTTTTGGGGCTGTTTCCCCGGTTGTTGGTATAACGGACTCAAAAGATTGCAGAATTTTAGTCTCAGATTGCTTTTAGCGCTACTCATGTTTCCACAACCTATTCATTGTTTTGGTAGGCCTGACCTTCCCAAACCTTTCTTCATTTGTGACTGCATTTCAAATCTGAAATTGTTGTGACCCCTTGGTGAGTGATGGGGGAGGGGGAGACGCCCTATTAGAGCAGGGGATAGGGGATAAAATCTGAAAGAACTGCTGATGCTGTAAATCAGAAACAAAAACAGAAGTTGCTGGAAAAGCTCAGTAGGTCTGGCAGCATCTTTGCAGAGAAATCAAAGTTAATGTTTCGAATTCGGTGATCCTTCCTCAGAAGTGATTGTAATAGTGGGGATAGGGGAGTTGTCCATCGCTGCTTTGGAGCACATGACCCTAAAATTCTACCACATGGACCCCAGCGGAGCCCTGACCCCCTCTTCAAGTCGTCCTGTTGTAGATATTATGCCAGCAGATCTCACCGTTATTCCCAGCGAAACTGGTATAAACCAATGGTGGATTAATCAGTTTGTGCTGATTGCATCAATTAGCAGACCTTCAAGCTTCAAGGATGATACTGGATCTATTTTGCATAAGAATACTGTATGCAACTCATTGTTTTGTAAATTTTGTTAAACGTCATGCAATAAGAATACTTGAATCATTTTTTTGGTGACATGCTTTAAGATCATATTTTGTAATTTAAGAATCTTTCTTTATTCATAAAAATCCTTAGTCGCAAATGCAGTTCGGATCTGTACAATACATGAATAAGAGAGAGGCTGTATTTGTATGGCACCACCTTGTACCTTTGGGGACGCTCAAAGGGTTTTACAGCCAATGAATTTCTTCGAAACTGCACTTGCTTGTTTTTATATCTCACTTCATGTAGTGTTCAATTTGTAAACACCTTGGCATCAGTGAATATTGAGTGCAATTAATTGAATGATCAAAAAACCCTTGTAGGATACTGGGAATTCCTGCATTTCAAAGTGTTGCTAAAGGATCTGTGCTTTTTCATAGGATCATAAAATGCTGACAGGACAGTGGAGACCGTTCAGACTATCATGCTCAGGGAACAGTCCGATTATAGCAACTCACTCAGTGCCATTTGCCTGTTTTTTATTTCCCCAGCAGCCATAGAGTCATGGAGATGTACAGCACGGAAACAGTCCCTTCAGTCCAACTCATCCATGTCAACCAGATATCCCAATCCAATCTAGTCCCACCTTCCAGCACCTGGCCTATGTCCCTCCCAACCCTTCCTATTCATATACCCATCCAAAAGCCTTTTGGCTGGTGCAGTTGTACCAGCCTTCACTTCCTCTGGCAGCTCATTCCATACACGTACCACCCTCTGAGTGAAAAAGTTGCCTCTTAGGTCTCTTTTATATCTTTCCCCTCTCACCCTAAACCTATGCCCTCTAGTTCTGGACTCCCCCAACCCAGGGAAAAGATCTTGCCTATCCATGCCCCTCACGATTTTATAAACCTCTATAAGGTTACCCCTCAGCCCCTGACACTCCAGGGAAAACAACCCCAGCCTGTTCAGCCTCTCCCTATAGTTCAAATCCTCCAACCTTGGCAACATCCTTGTAAATCCTTTCTGAACCCTTTCAAGTTTCTCAACATCTTTCTGATATGAAGGAGACCAGAACTGTACATAATATTCCAACAGTGGCCTAACCAATGTCCTGTACAGCTGCAACATGACCCCCCAACTCCTGTACTCAATACTCATACCAATAAAGGAAAGCGTGCCAAATGCCGCCTTCACTATCCTATCTACCTGCGACTCCACTTTCAAGGAGCTATGAACCTGCACTCCAAGGTCTCTTTGTTCAGCAACACTCCCAAGGATCATACCATTAAGTGTATGAGTCCTGCTAAGATTTGCTTTCCCAAAATGCAGCACCTCACATCCCTGTGACATTTTCCCCCCTCAAATAATTAACCACTCTGCCCAAGCATTCAAGAAGCTAATCACTTGCTCCACGTAAACTACCTTAAATCTGTAATTTCTGGTTTTTCAATCTTTCCACCAATGGGAGCAGATCTTCCACCATGACTTTGAACACATTATTAAAATTGCCCCTTAATTTTCTCTTCCCCAGGAAGAGCAATCCTGTTTCTGCAACCTATCCGTGTAACTGAAGTTCCTTAACTGTGGAACCATTCTGCAGAATTTTTCTGCACCTTCTCTACTGCCTTCACAAGTTTGCTAAATTGGGCAGAATGTTGCCGTTGAGGATGAATTGATATTTTACTTTGATCAGCACTTGAAAGCTTAAGCACGTTCCTTCTTCCTGCATTGAAGAAATAATTCTATGTGAAGTGAATGAAAGTGGTTAGCACTGCTGCTTCAAAGCACCAGGAATCTGGGTTCGAAGTCACCCGTGGGTGGAAGTCTTTCTAGAGTTTGCACATTCTCCATGTGTCAGTGTGGGTTTCCTCTAGGTGCTTTGGTTTCTTCCCATAATCCAAAGATATGCAGGTTGGGCGGTTTGGACATGCTAAATTTCCCATAGTGTCCAGGGATGTGCAGGTTATGGGGATTAGCCATGGGAAATGCATGGTTACATGGATAGGGTAGGGGGTGTCAGTCTGGGTTGGGATGCTTTTCAGAGGGTCAATGTGGACTTGATGGGCTGAATGGCCTGCTTCCACCCTGTAGGGATTCTATGATTCTGTGTAACTGAAGTTTCCAACCGCCTGCATCGTGCTTTTCACCCTTCAATGTTGGACGATTCAGCAGTCGTGGATCTCACACTTTGACTTACCAAACGGACACTGACTGCACCCATCCTGTGTGATGACCCAGTCATTCCCTGTTGCATTCTGCATCTCGAGAATGGCATGATGGCAGGAAATGCAGTTGACAGTGGGCACAGTTAGCACTGGGCTCTGACTGGTGAGCAGCCACTTTGCCAGAGCATTCATGCACCTTTTTTTTATACCAACCTCGCACCACGCCAACATTTCCACCCGACCCAAATTCTGTCCCTGAGCCCCAACAATGCATCTTAGTGATGGCTATCCTGGTCCTTTCTGTCCCCTCTGTGGTCTCTGACACTAAGCAAACCCCCCCCCCCCCCCCCCCACCGTCATCCTCTTTATGCAAAGGCTATGATTTGAGGTGAAATTTTGAATTTCAGTTGATGAGACTGCCGATGAAGGTGCCCTTCTGGATTTGGAAACTCAGATACTTCATCACAGGACTATGATCTATACCTGACCATTGCATCTGGAAGCTCTTGACTTTGGTGACACAAAATGCGCGAAAGGTGTTTGATTTCCAAAGGAGAAATTAATGCTACTCAGAGGGTACGAACCTTCAGAATTCTCTACCAGAGAGGACTGTGGAGTCTCAGCCTTTGAGTATGTTTAAGGTCAAGGTTCATAGATTTCTGGTTACCAGTGGCATACAGGGTTATGGAGATAGGATGAGTAAAAGGTATTGAAGTGTTCAATCATCCATGATCATATTGAATGTTAGGGTAGGATTGACAGGCTGAATGGCCTACTACTGTTCCTCTGTTCCAATTATTAATTTTGCCCCCTGAGTTAAAGATTTTACAAGACATATTGATGAAGAAAAGGAGGTTTGAAGGAATGAAATTTACAGCCTTAAACCTTCAACCCCCACCTTTTTTAAAAAAATATTTAGTTTTCCTGGACATTGAAGGCAATGAATAGTCTCTAACTAGAGAACACAGGGAACATAATTTCAGGCTTTTGACAATGTAACCAAACCATCAGCAAGGGACAGGGTATATGATTCCTAATTTTCGCTTACTCCAACATGAAAGCAAATTACAGGGCTAATTTATTCAACTTCTTCATCATGTCGTGTAGATTGTAAGTAGGCGCAATTTTTTTAACTTGCTGCAACGCTGGAGGCTGTGTATAGAATGTATTATACAAATGGAGGGATTAGTATGTCATTAAAGAGGTAGTAAAGTATGTAGTAATTTGCAATTTGAATTCAGCCAAGGACTGTTGGCTTTGAAAGCTTGGAACAATGGAGTACAGAAAGCAGTATGAACAAAAATAATATCTTTGTTAAGTGAGATCTCTTGGATCTTAAAACTGTTACATATTTGGGAGAACCAAAGTAAATCATCATGAATTGAGGTGAGCCTCCATAGAAAAGTAACATTTGCCTCCCACCAAAAGTCTATGCATGTCGTTTATCACCACGTTTGCAGCTATAACCATTTTATTTTAGTGCTTATTTACCAGCTGTTTCAGCCCCTACATCATTTCATCAGTACAGTAAGCACGCTGGCCCTGATTGTCATGCCGCCTGTGAAAAGTGGTGTCTCTCGAGACCTTTTGATGGTGTGCAGGTGCAGTGGCTTGCTGAGAAACACAACCAGTAGAATTGAGCGCTTTTTAAATTAAATGCTCAAGACTTATAGCTGTTTATAAAACCTAACGATTTTGTGCAAATCAAAATGTCAACACCCAAACGTAAATGCAAATTTTGAAATGAAGGGAAGGGAAAGCTGTGATCGATTTTAATTTTTAGACTGCAATCTGTCTTCAAAAGTTAAATTACATGGCAAGAGTTTGAGAGACTACGCTTGTGACCTTAACAGGAACAGCAACCCTTTTCCTGAGGCAAAGCTTCTTTCAACCATTAATAGTGGAAGGGATGTGTTTTTTTTTTGCTCTGAGAGTTGAAACTGATTTAGAAATTATCCACAAGCTTGAGTTAAATCCAACTGCTGCCTGATCATTCACTTCTGATGCAGAAACTAATCTGCTGTATGACCGAGATGTTTCTCTTCCAGTATCACTGGATTTGTTGTAGTTTATTGAAGTTCATAATTTTCCCATTCTTGACATAGACTTTCAGTAATATCAAATGAAGCTCTTTGCTGGCCAGCAGTATAAATCTTTCACTTGCTGAGCTAAGATCTCAGTCTGTCAGTGACACAACAGAGTGGCAGTTTTATTGGCAAAGATTATGGCTAACTTCTATTTATCTTGCTCCTTGTGATGTTTTCTCTCTAGAGGCAATAAACAAAGCAATGTTGTGAGATAATATTTCTTCCTCAGGAATTGTCAATGCTGCCTCATAAATTTAACAGCAAGGCTGTCCCGAGAGACTGCTCTCTAATATAAATAGGATATAGGTTGTAATTTGCTGAAAAGCTTTGTTCTCCTGAAAAGGTGGCTTTGAGCAAGTCATCTGTGTATTAATGAAACATTGAAGGCTTAAATGAGTGTGTATTCAACAGAATTTACATTTAGAGGAGCCATTTTGTAGATTAAAGACAAAGGAATGGCCATTATAAAGAACAAGTGGGATCTGGGTGCAGTTATTTGACCCATTTCCAAAAGATCCCATTTGTACTGGTAGTGAAAAGGGGAAGTGGTGTGATCCGAACATGAGGGAAACCCTGGACCGAGTGTTGTCAGAAAGGATGAGCCCTTAATCTGGTCGTTAGAAAATCATAGAACTGCTATGAATCCTCTTGAAGGACAGTAAGGTCAATTTTATTATTATAATTTGAAATTTGTTTAAATGTTTCCATGGAAAGTAGTTGGACCAGCATTCATTGCCCATCCTCCGCTCTCCCTTGAGAAGATGGTGATGAGCTGCCTTCCTGAATTGCTATAGTCCCTTCATTGTAGGTACCCTCACAATGCTGTTGGAGAGGGAACTCCAAGATTTTTCCCCAATGACCCTGAAGGAATGGGGATATATTTCCAAGTCAGGATGGGGGACATGTAGCTGGTGATATTACCACATGTCTGTCATTCTTCCTTCTAAATGGAGGTGTTTGTGGGTTTGAAAGGTGTAGCCAAATTAACGTTGGTGAATTTCTGCACTTCATCTTGTAACTGGTACAGACACTGCTGCTACTCATCATTGATGGGGGAGGTGGGGGATGTTTGTGAATGTGGCGATAATCAAGAAGGCTGCTTTGTCGTGTATTGTGTCAAGCTTCTTGAGTGTTGGAGTTGCATCTATCCAGACAAGTGGGGAATATTCGGTCACACTCCTGATTTGTGGACAGGCTTCAGGGAGTCAGGAAGTGAGCAAATCATTGTAATATTACTAGTCTCTGGCCTGCTCTTGTAGCCACTGTACTTGTATGATGAGTCTAATTGAGTTTCAGGTTAATGGTACTTCAGGGTGTTGATAGTTAGGGATTCAGCAATGGTAATACCATTGACTGTCAATGGGTTCATGGTTGGATTCTCGCTTATTGGAAATAGTCATTGCCTGTGATGATGATGCTGTGGCTTTGAGAAGTTATTTTGTCCTTTTGTTTTTGTCAAGAGAGATTGAGGGGCAAGTCTGAGCAGTCTTTGAGAAGACAATCAACTTGTGAAGCCATGGGTGTTTTATTTAAAGCTGGAATGATCGAAGCAGCCTGAATGGGTCAGGTCAATCTCCCAACCATGGAACCAGGGATTTTAGGTTTAGGTGCAGTGGTTGTTGCTCAGCAGAGTTGGAAGGCAATGAATCTCTCCTTGCTGCTACAGTCTCTGAGCTTTCTCTGAATGGTTTTTACTTATGGGCTGCTGGCATTGCATGTGAAACAATTCTGATTTCTGAATTTGCCTTTTGCCAAGGATGTGTTTATTGGATGTTACTACATTGGAACAGTCACTGTTTTGGTAGTAACGTTATCTATTATTCTGTTAAGTTTTCCAGTAGAGTTAAATTATTACAAGTTCCTCTTTCTTTTGTTGTATTTTAACTGTAGTATTTGAGTAAATTGTGTTTTGCTTAACGTCAAGTAGTTTAGAGTGATAGAGATGTACAGCGAGGAAACAGACACTTCGGTCAACTTGTCCATGCCGATCAGATATCCCAACCCAAACAAGTCCCATTTACCAGCACTTGGCCCATATCCCTCTAAATCCTCCTATTTATACACATCCATATGCCTTTTAAATGTTGTAATTGTACCAGCCTCCTCCACTTCCTCTGGCAGCTCATTCCATACATGCACCACCATCTGCTTGAAAAAAGTGCCCCTTAGATCTCTTTTAAATCTTTCCTCTCTCACCCTAAACCTATGCCCTCTAGTTCTGGACTCCCCCACCCCAGGGGAAAGGCCTTGTCTATTAATCCTATCCATGCCTCTCATGATTTTATAAACCTCTATAAGGTCACCCCTTGGCCTCCGATGTTCCAGGGAAAACAGCCCCAGCCTATTCAGCCTCTCCCTCTAACTGAAATCTTCCAACCCTAACAACATCCTTGTAAATCTTTTCTGAATCCTTTCAAGTTTCGCAACATCGTTCCGATAGTTTGACCAATCGAATTGTATCTGGAACACAGCATCTGATATTTACTTTTGAAATATGAAAACATTAGGGTCTAGGCTTAGTATGTTTTGAGGCTCTCTGGCGTAGATGTTACTTGTCAACTCAAGCTTCGATATTGAGCAAGCTTTGTTGCATTTGGGTGCAGACTGCTTAGGTTTCTGAGGTGTCCTAAAAGATGCTAAACATTGTGCCATGATCAGCAAACTCACTTCTGATTTTACGATTGAGGGAAGGTCATTGATGAAGCACCTGTGAATGGTTTGGCCTAGAAGACTGCCCTGAGGAACTCTTGTAGAGATGCCCTGGAGCAATTTAATTAAGAACAATCATACTGCAGGAGTCTGTAGTTGTTAGAAATTATCATACTGGATTGCGTTGTTTGATAAGCCAGCTGGTCTACGATCTGTTCATGCAGTGTTTTTTGCCATTTTCCTGAAGGGATATTACTATGTCATGATACAAGCTTTCTTGAGTTTCTAAAACTACTATTTTCTTGACAAGGCTTTCTGAGTTTACAATTTGAGGGAGGGCTTAGTGTCTAATAAAGATTTAACTGTTGTTAATATGGTGTTTGAATTTTTGAGATTCACCATTTTGGATTTATAAGTTTTAGCTTATAAAGTACATAGAGTGAGAACTCTTGGCTTTTTCGATAATTATTTTATTTCACCCACAAACTGCTTGAGAGATTGTCCAATTTTGAAACTGGCTCAGTCGGCATTATGTTTTGTTGTTATCAATCCATTTTTCCTACTCTTGTGCTCTGCCAAGCAAGCTGCTGGAAAATGCTTCATTTGTTTGTTCTCAAGTCTAGCTTCATTGTATTTCCGAACTAAATACTTCCCAGTCAACCTTTTATCTCCCAATATGTGAACTTATTGTTCAAGTGTGAATTGAAGAGGAGATGTAAATTTATTTAAGCTAACTTATCTGGTTTAGTGTACACTGCATGCATTTCCTAAACCTGCCTCAGTCTGTGGTCAGATGATCACAGATGCCACTGAAGGTCAGAATTCATTTGCCCTTTGAAAAAAAGTTAGTCTATGAAAGTATCAGGTATTAATATCAGATTCTGGAAGTTGAATGTCGATAACATATTTTATTGCCATCATTGCTGTATGGCTAGTTGGCGATGCAGACTAATGCCAACAGCATGGGTTCAATTCCTGTACCAGCTGATGTTACCATTTCTTCTCAACCTCTCCCTTCACCTGAGTCATGGTGACCCTCAGTTTAAATCATCACTAGTCATCTCTCTCTCTATTGAGGGAGCAGCCCTATGATCCAATAGCTCTATGGTGACTTTTGCTTCTTATTGCTAATACAGGTCATTCCGCTATAGTGCGTGTTTTGTTAATGCATATTCGCTATGAAATGATTGACAAATTGGAGACACTGTTTCTAAAGGGCGAACTTTTAAAGCGTGTATTGGTTGTAATGTGGTTCTGGCCCCATTAATTTAAATGGTGCTGTTATTATGTGATTTTCTTAGGACACAGGGTTGCCCGAGAATAGAAGTACTGCCTTGTAGCAGAACTGACTGTATTGGGAGTTTCCTTTGAAGTGCAGTAGGCAAAACATATTTCTTTTGTAGACACAAAAAAATAATCAAATCATTGATTATTAAAAGGTCTTCATATGTAGATACATTGTAATGGACAGTGTTAAATTTACTTTGATGCCCAGAATTACAAAGTTATTCACATTTCATGATTAACAATATGCACAGGCCAAGTTTTAGCGACAAAAGAAATGATAAGTTCTGACATTGAACATTTTTCTTGGCTTTGAAGAAAGTAACTGCTATTTTAACAACTTATTCATGGTGGATTGGCTTTCCCAGTAAGTGTTGAATAACTGGCAGGCACATTGGTTGCATTTGCGTTAGACACTATGCATTATACCATCACGCAACTCAAACAAAACATGTATCATATTATGGAAGATCTGGTAGCTGTATGCACAGTGCATCTTTTTAAACAATCATGTTGAAGAATTATTCATGAGCAAAGCAGACTCTGATTCAGGAAGTATCAGTTAGAATGGTGAATTTACTGTTGGAATGAGTATAGAATTCAAATTAAAGAGAAGGAAATGTAGATTGGATTATGAAAGTAAGAGGAAGAGACAAATGCTTTACACAGCATGACAATTTTGAATCAAGAGTGAAATATGCTGGAGAAACTCAGCAGGTCTGGGAGCATCTGTAGATGAATGTGTTAAATGCAGAAGTCTGCATGCATGCAGGAAACCATATACCCAAACTTGCAAGTAAAACTTACTTCAGCGTTCACTTCAATGACGTGTTAATTTTTCAATGTACACTTGCAAATTGAAGAGATTGAGATCATTTAGACTTTTTAAAAAGTACCAGCAGCAGGCTGATTACAATTATATTTCAAGTTATTCAATGCTGCCCTAAAAAATCAGTATTACATTGTCCTGACTTTATTTGAAAATTTGAAACAATGGTCATGGTGAACCTAGAAATGTCAATGGTGAATAAGGTGGGCCACAAGGATGGATATTTTGAGTTTTACCTTTTGGGATTCAGCGATTTTGAGTAAGACCATATGAACTGGATCAGGTTATTCCTCACTGAGAAGTTGTTTGAGTGGAAAATTTATGGCATTGACATATAAGGGAATGTTTGAGCGCTCGCCCATGGGAGTTACCTGGCTTGTTGCAACTGTGGAACAGAAAGTGGCAGGCAGCATGCCAGCAACTTTTCAAACCAGGCCCTTGTGAGCCAAGTACCTTGACATGGGTAAAGATGCGGAGGATCTACCCTTCAAACCAAAATGCAAAATTAATGAAATTTTGAGTGTGTTGTATTATAGCTGCCTGACACACCACGAGAGGGATTACCCCCTTGTTGAATATGTTTGAGGGCTTATTCAGTGTTATTTAAGACTCTTGCTTTTTTTTCTTAGACGTCAAGAATCACACGTTCAGATGAAGACAAAGATTCTGGCTGGGATGCATGGGGATCTTGGAGTGACTGTTCAAGAACTTGTGGTGGGGGAGCCTCCTACTCTTTGAGACGGTGCTTAAATGGCAGGTGAGTGCAAAACTGTTCAATTAAATTTAGTTTATGTATCTTGCATTCCTTAATGTTTCTCAAGCTTTGATTTGCTTTGAAAGCAGTATGTATTCTGCAGCAAATAGGCATCCATTTAATGTACACAAGATTCCACAAGTAGCATATTGGTGAACAACTACCTAATCTTAGAGTTCATTGAAGCAAGAATGTTAACCAATCCAAAGACCCCTCCATTGTTGTCGAGTTAGGAACCTTTATAACACTTACTTTCACAAATATTTAGCACCACCTTGATTCCATTGCCGAAAACTGCAAGCAGGACTATTTTACCAGGAACGTTGGAGGCTGAGGGGTAATTTTGTAGATGTTTATAAACTCAGGTTAGGTATGGATAGGGTGAATAGTCAAGGTCTTTTCCCCAGGGTGGGAATGTCTGAAACTACTGGGCATAGGATTAAGGTGAGAGGGAAAAGATTTAAAAGGGACCGAAGGAGCAACCTTTTGCTGCAGAGGGTTGCGTATGTATGGAATGAGCTGCCAGAGGAAGTGGGTGAGGCTACTATTCCAACATTTAAAAGGCATCTGGATGGACATTTGAATAGGAAGGCATTAGAAGGATATGGGCCAAATGCTCGCAAATGGAACTAGATTAATTTAGGATAACTGGTCTGCATAGGTAAGTTGGACTGAAGAGTCTCCTTCCATGCTGTACATCAACTATAACGCTATGATTCAAACTGTAAAAACAGAGCTACTTTAAAAACTTTTTGATGGCATACCATTACCATTTTTGGTGCAAACTCCACACGGTCAGTCACCTAAGGCTGGAATCAAACCCAGGTCTCTGGCATTGTGAGACAGCAGTGCTAACCACAGTGCCACCTGTTATATAGTGTCCAACTGTCTTTTAAATATTGTAACTATACCAGTATCTCCCACTTTTTCTGGCAGTTCATTCCAAATACCAAATGCCGTTTGTGTGAAAACGTTGTCCCTCATGTCCCTTTTAAACTTTTCTCCTCTCACCTTAAAAATAGGTCCTCTGCTTTTGGACTCCCCTACCTGAGGGAAAAGACTTTTGCTATTCATCTTACCTTTACCCCTTGTGATTTTATAAACCTCTATGAGGTCATCCCTCAACCACCTATGCTGTAGTGAAAAAGATACCAGCTTATCCAGCCTCTGCTTAGAACTCTCATCCTCCAGTCCTGGCTAACAAACTTGTAAATCTTTTCTGCGCCTTCTTCAATTTAATAATATACTTCCTATAATAGGGTGACCAGAAGGGTATACAGTAGTCCAAAAGTGGCTTCACCAATATCCCGTACAACCACAACATGACATCCCATGTCCTATACTCAATGATTTGAGCAGTGAAGACAAGCATGCCAAATGCCTTTTTTTAACCACTCTACCTGTGTGGCAGCTTTCAATTAATTTTGTACTTGAACTCCTAGATCTGTTTGACACCACTCCTGCCTTACCATTAACTGCCCTTGTTCTGCAATTGGCCCAATTGACCAAGATCCCTTTGTAATCTTTGATGATCTTCTTCACTGTGGTCTCTACCACCAATTTTGGTGTCATCCGCAAACTTGCAAACCATGCTCCTAAGATTCACATCACAATCATTTATATAAGCAACAATGGACCCAGCATTGATCCCTGTGGAACACCACTGGTCACAGGCCTCCGGTTCAAAAAACAACACTCTGCCACTACCCTCTGCCTCCTACCGTCAAGCCAGTTTATATGCAGTTGGCAAGCTTCCTCTGAATCCTGTGTGATCTAACTTTATTAGAAGATGGGACTGTTAGGAACGCAGTATGCGTTACCAATGATAGGGTAACTTCGACATTGTGTGTAGACATGAGGAACTGTATTTCGTTTTCCATGGTACTGTTCTATGATTCCACCAAGGTAGCTTGCACCAGAGCTATGTTTGATTTCAGCGGGAAGTAGGTATGAGGAGTTTGGATTTTTTGGCAAAATGTTGGGGACATTTTTTTAATGTAGGATTGAATATCGTTCAAGGATATACAGTAATTCTTCTTGATCTTCACCTGAAATCTTCAAATAGGTTCCACATGGAAAGGGATATGTATGTTATTGTGTTACTGGATTTCAGTGGGAGCCAGCGAGAATGCAGCTGGCCATGGCACACAATGGCCTGAAAAGGTAGTAATTGGTGATTCGGTTGTAACTTTAAAAGGACTTGAATGTATGTGTGAGTGGGAAAATATTTGTAGGAATGTGAGGCTAATTGGATAACTCTTTCAAAAACCTTGGACAGAGACAATACACTAGATTGCATCTTTCTATGCCAACTTTGCAGTAGGCTCCTGAGAGAGATCAACTATTTATTCTGGAGTATGGTTAGCTGCTGTGGCTGGCTGCGTTCACCTGATATCTGGCAAATTAATTGTCACTTTCTCAGGCGGACATAGAGCAACAAAATAAGACCGTAAGATGGTAGAGCCGAAGTAGACTATTCGGCCCATTGAGTCTGTTCTGCCGTTCAATGAGATCATGGTTGATCTGATAATCCCAACTCCACTTTTACGCCATAATCTTGATTCCTTTTTAATTTTATGTCTGAAAAGGAGGCCACTCAGCCCTTAGCCCATATTAGTTTAATTCGTGGTGTAAACACTCATCCTATTCTTTGTATTTCCAAATTTTCATATTCTATCTCTTTAGATTCATTTTTTTTTTTCTTAATGATGTTATACTCTTGACTTCGTAATTCCTTGTGAGACCATAAGATAAAGGAGCAGAAATAGATCACTTAGCCAATTGGCTCTGAGAGTATTCAGCTCCACTTTCCTGCCTTTACCCCATAATCCTTGATTCCCTTACTGATGAAAAATCTCTGTATCTTAGAGCATTCTTAATGTCCTCGCCTCAACAGTCCTCTGTGGTAAAGAGTTTCACAGGTTCACTACCATCTAAGAGGAGGAATTTCTCCTGACATCTGTCTTAAATGGGCAACCCCTTCCTGTGAAATAATGCGCTGAGGTCCTTGATTCTCCCACAGGGGCAAACAACTTTTTTGTCTTCATCCTAACAAGCTCCCTAAGGATATTGTAAAGTTCAATAAAGTTGTTCCTCTAAACCTTCGATGATCACAAGTCCAACCTCCTCAACCTCTTCATATTGGGATCAACCTGGTGAATCTTCTCTGGACTGCCTGCAATGCCAGTATATGTTTCCTGAGATAAGGGAATAAAATCATTCATCGTACTCTATGTACAGTCTAACTCATGCCTTCTATGGTTTTAACAAGACCTCCTCTATTTTTATACTCCATTCCGCCCTTTGAAATCCAGGTCAGTATTCCATTTGCCTTCCTTCTTACCTGCTGAACTTGTAAGCTAGCTTTTTTGGATTTATGAGTGAAATCACTCAAAGCCCTCTGAAAGCTGCAGCACATTCTCTATTTAAATAATATTCAGCTCTTCTATTCTTCCTGCCAGACTGCATAACTTCACATTTTTCTTCATTATGTGCCATCTGTTCTGTTTTTGCCCACGTGTAATCTGTCTGTATCTCATTACAGACTTTGTGTCTTCCTCATTTTGCACTTGTTTTTATGTTATCTGTAAACTAAATGATGGTACATTCACTTCTTCCATACAATTCATTGACATATCTTGCAAATAATTATAGGCCCAACACTGATCTTTGTTACACTCATTAGTTACAGGTTGCCATCCTGAAAATGCCCCCTTCTCTCGACTCTGTCTTCTATTAGTTAGCCAATCCTCTACTTCTGCTAATATGTGACCTCCAACAGGTGGGTTCTTTTCTTGTTAGGTAGCATTACATGCTGTACCATATAGGGAAATTTAAATACAGTGCTGACCCCGGAATCCAAACGCCCTATTGTTCAAACAAATTGGAATCCGAACAGTTATTTCGAGAAAATTTTGCCCTAAAATCCGAACACATTTTCAGAATCCGAACACCACGTACCGTTCAGGTCGCACACTGTTTGTTTAGTTCATCCTGGGAAGTAGTCGTGAAAGCATCTCTCGTGTGTCCATCACTACTTTACCTCGTGTTTTCACCTTGATTTGTGCTGGGTTTTTTTAAATTATCACCCTTGTGCATTCACCATGGCACCCAAGAAGAGCAGTGAAGCAAGTAAGAGGAAGTCCGTGAGAACGACAATTGAGTTGAAGAAAGAACTTATCGCTAAGAATGAGAGCGGTACGCGTGTGTCTGATCTCGTTGCCATGTTTGAGATGCCAAAATCGACCGTGTGTATGATTCTGAAAAATAAAGAAGTGATAAAAGAGGCTGATGTAGCAAAAGGTGTTACGACTCTGACCTCTAAGAGATCTAAGTTTATAGAGGAGGTGGAAAAACACCTCTTAATGTGGATAAACGAAAAACAGTTGGTTGGTGATCCCATCTCTGAGGGCATACTTTGTGAGAAAGCCAGGCTCCTGTCTGCTGACCTTAAAAACAAAAAAAAAATAAAAAAAAATGATGTGCCTGGAAGTAGTGCTGATAGTGGTGAGTTTAAGGCTAGTAGGGGGTGGTTTGAAAACTTTAAGAAATGAACTGGGATCCACAGTGTTGTTATGCATGAAGAGGCTGCTAGTTTGAATGTGGATGCAGCGGCAAAGTTTGTGAAGAAATTTAGCGAGTTTGTGAACACTGAGGGCTATGTGTCACAACAGGTGTTCAATTGTGATGAGACAGGCCTCTTCTGGAAAAAGATGCCAAGGAAGACCTATATAACTAAGGAAGAGAAGTCTTTACCAGGTCATAAGCCAATGAAAGACAGGCTTACTCTCTTGTTGTGTGGTAATGCTAGTGGAGACTGCAAGATAAAGCCTTTGCTTGTGTACCACCCAGAGAATCCACGTGTGTTCAAAAAGAACGATGTTATGAAGAGCAAGCTTAATGTTATGTAGAGGGCAAATATGAAAGCATGGGTTACCAGGCAGTTCTTCACTGAGTAGATTCATGAGGAGTTTGCCCCTCTGTGAAGGCTTATCTTGAGGAAAATAATCTACCCCTGAAGGCTCCTCTTGTGATGGACAATGCTCCTGCTCATCCTCCAGGCTTGGAAGAAGATTTGGTGGGCAAATATAGCTTCATCAAGGTGAAGTTCTTGCCCCCCAATATCACTCCTCTCATCCAGCCCATGGACCAGCAAGTTATCTCAAATTTCAAAAAACTGTACACTCAGGCTATGTTCCAGAGATGCTTTGAAGTGACAAACGAGACCGAACTGACCCTCAGAGTTTAAGAATCATAGACAAAGCATGGAGGGAAGTGTCTCTGAGGATAATGAACTCTGCCTGGAAGAAACTCTGGCCTAAATGTGTTGCAAGGAGAGACTTTGTAGGCTTCGAAGAACCACCTGTTGTGCCTGTTATTGTGTCTCTGTGGTCTAAAACACAGGCCACTGTTGAAAAGTGGCATCCTAACAAGGCAGTGGTCAACAGGAGCATAAACATGTTCAATGACAATGTGATTGACCACTTCAGAAAAATTCAGAAAAGTCACCAACACCAGACAACTTTGGAAAGGTGGTTCTCTATAGAAAGCCAGTCCAGTGAACCCCAGCCCTCTACAAGTGGCCTTAGTGTTACGGCAATGAAGAGACAAAGAGAGCAAACAGCAGAAGTACAGTTACCTGATATTATTATGGAAGGTAACTCACCTTCCAAGCAGTAAACCCTCTCCCTCCTTCCTCCTCTCCAGCTTCCACATGCACCATTAGCACTCCACACTAAGGTGAATGAAGTTATTTTCATGTTAGTACATTTATGTCTTGTTTTTATTATTATTATTACTTGATATTTAGGTCATTTACTCATCTTATTTTACCTTAACCGTATGTATTTGCAGTTAAAAGTGTCTTGAAAATGTTTTTTTGGGATCCAGAAACTGATTAATTCACTTTCCATTATTTCTTATGGGGCAAATAGTTTTGGAATCCAAACTTTTCGCAATCGGAACAGCCTCCTGGAATGAATTAAAGTCGGATTCTGAGGCATCACTGTATATTGTATCCAGTGGTTCCTCTTTACCTATCCTGCTTATTACCTTTTTAAAGAAATCTAATATGTTTTCAGGTACGATTTCCCCTTCATGAAGGCATGTTGACTCTTATCAATTACACTCTGCATTTTGGGTGCTCTGCTATTATATCCTTCATAATACACTGTGCCATTTTCGCATGGGGCCAGTGTTAAACTAATTGGTTGAGTGAAATTCAATATTGCATTGAAATTTGGCAATATCCTGTGGCTCCATCTTGTTCCAGCTCTCTCTCTGTACATTCCTTCAGCTTATCAATTGATCGGGATGATCCTGAAGTGTGTGTGTTGTTGCTGGAAGGTTCTGCTCAAAGTTGTGCTAAACTCAGGCAGCAGTGCCTTTCTTTGAAGAGGCAATAAAGCCTCTCATGGATGAGGACTTGGGCCACTGCAGACAGTATTGGTGTTCTGAAGCGATCCAATCATGGGGCTGTTGGCTACAATGTGTCCTGGAGCGATCACCAAGTTGAGATTTGACAGCAACCTGGTCAAGCCTTCTGATATGATACATGGATACAGCTAATGATTCATGGGTACAGCTTCATTCTCCAAACCAGGCTTTTCATTCTATTTTGGTGATACTAAATAACCATTTGGAATTGGCCAACATAGCCATTTTTATAAGGAGGTCAGATATTTCTCAGTTCAGATGAGGTAGAAACTGAATTACTTTTTAGACAATACCATCTGAACATCCCCACTACCATCATCACTTGTTCTTCTCCTTGTGCTAAGATTGTCAGAATGTTGCTTCCTCAAACTAAGTAATTGTGCTTCTGCCTGTGCACAGTGGTGTGGGGTGATGTCAGGTTGTGGCATATAGAACAATTGAAGTATTTAATTGAACATAAATTGAAACTCAAAATGATCATTGAACTTGTAGCTGGGATGAGGAGTTTACCATGTGAGGAAAGATTGGACAAGTTAAAGCATGTAAAATTCTGAGGCAACTTTATTGGCTAGACACTGAAAGGTTGTGTTTGAAACTAAAACTAGGAAATAGTTTAAAAATAAGGATCTCCCATTTAATGAAAACATGAGATTTTTTTTCTTCCGAGGGTCATATAGCTGTGGAACTATCCTCCCCCAAGAGCAATGGAGCCTGGGTCCAGAAGCAGATGTACATAGATTCATTACTTACAGTGGAGTCCAAGGGAATCTGTTGGGGTAAGCTGGAAAATCTAATTGAGGCCATAATGAGGTCAGCACTAACCTTATTGTGAATGGTGGAGCATACTCAAGGGGCCTCTCCCTGATCCTAGTTCATCTTGAAACATTATTGGAATCTCTTGTTGTGCAGTGGAAGCATCCCTAGCTGTGGGCTTGAAGGACTGGGTTCAAATCTCATGTGCTTCACAAGAAGTGTGCCCTCCTACATCTGAATAGGTAGATTATAAATATATATGAAAACATGATTGAAGAGAGCGTTCATTCTTATACATGTTTGCTGATTGAAGATTGAATTGTCCAGCTTAGTGCATGAAATAACAATGAATTAGAAACAATTGCACTTATTTTGCCATGTTACCATTATTTTAAAAAATAGTATTTTATAATCAACCAGTTCAGAAATTTGGTAGCGCATCTCCAAGGCAGGTAAGGCTTGATTCTAGACCTTCTGGCTCAGAGGTGGGAACAATACCACTGTACCACAAAACCCCTGTTTGCTGTTTTTCTGTTATAGATGGGTGATAAGTCGGCAGTAATCATAGTACTTCCGTATTGACCTCTACTTAACCTGAGGGATAGTAATCATTGTGCGATGTGACAATGTAAGCCTACAAAATAATGCAAGGTTGTTCTATTGGCTTGTGAAAGGAGATTCTGCAGAAAAGCATCAAGTTGATTGATTATGGCCTGGGAGAATGAATTCCTATAAAAGTTTAAATCTTTACAAAGTAGCTTTAACTGTGCAAATGTTTCTAGTTTATTTGTTTGGATAAGGTCATGAACCGAGACTACTCTGTGGTTTACTCAGAAGGGGAAAGAATGATTGGTTACACCAGACTGCAAATCAGGATGTTTAATCATCAGCCAAGAGAAGGAAAGCCAAAATCTGAGTATATTGCTAGATCTCACTGAATTCTACCCATCTGCTCAGCAGGCCGTTGTTTCAGTTTTCGAACAAAAAAAATTACAAATCCAGATTGTGCAAATGCATGGTATTGGTGTTGGGTTCTGATTTTCTTCATTAGACATCCCAATTTGCGTATTATCAATTGCCAGATTGTCCCAGTAATTTCCGCTCTTGCTGTCACTGCCACTTGAAACACAAAGGAAAGCAAAGAACCTCGTTGACATACACTTGCCTTCTACTCTAACTTCAGCTACCAATGCCCCACATTGACCTCTTCAGCTCATTCGTTGGTCAGTCCTCATTTCATGATTACTTCTACCTGGTTGCGATATATCAGACAACACATTGCATTACATAAAATGAATCTGATCCCCAAAATCCAGTTGTACGTTTTTGTATCCATATTGAAAGATGAGATGAAAATACTTGGGTGGTGGGGGATGGCGTCACGGTGACACGGCACTGCTGCCTCACAGCGTCAGGGACCCAGGTTCAAGTCCCACCTTGGGCAACTGTCTATGTGGAGTTTGTACATTCTCCCTGTGTCTGCGGTTTCCTCTGGGTGCTCCGGTTTCCTCCCACAATCCAAAGATATGCAAGTCAGGTGAATTGGCCAGGCTAAATTGCCCGTAGTGATAGGTGCATTGGTCAGGGGTAAAGGTAGGGGAATTGGTCTGGGTGGGTTACTCTTCAGAGGGTTGGTGTACTTGTTGGGTGGAAGGGCCTGTTTCCATACTGTAGGAAATCTAATCTAATCTAGGCTGAAATAGTTACTAGACAAGCACAAATGAATCTCCCAATAATACTGAAACCAACAGTCAGTGATTACTTTCGAAAAGTATGGCACTGGAAATGCACAGCTGGTCAGGCAGCATCCGAGGAGCAGGATGTTCCTGATGATGGGCGTATGCCCAAAATGTTGACTCTCCTACTCCTCGATTGCTGCTCGACCTGCTGTGCTTTGCCAGTGCCACACTGACTCTGATCTATTACATCTGCAGTCCTCACCTTCTCTTCATCAGTGATTACTGTTTGAGTCAGATCCCTGTTGTGCTTTTATGATTTCAGACCTCAATGCGGGACTTATTTTTATTCACTCATCGGATGTGCCCATTCCTGGCCTAACCCATACTTATTGTTCATCTCTAGTTTCTCTTGAGAAGGTGGTAGTGAGCTGCTTTCTTGATCGCTGCAGCCCATGTGCTGTAGGTAGACTCTCAATGCCATTAGGGAGGGAGTTTCAGGAGTTTACCCAGCAACACTGAAGGAACGGTGATGTACAGATAGCTGTGCTGCCTCACAATACCAGGCACTCAGATTTGATTCCAGCCTTGGCTGACTGCCTGTATAGAGTTTACATGTTCTTCCCTTGTCTCCGTGGGTTTCCTCCGGGTGCTCCAGTTTCCTCCCACAGTCCAAAGAAGTGCAGATTAGATATACTGGCCATACTAAATTGCCCATAGTGTCCAGGGATGTGCAGGTGAGGTGGATTAGCCATGGGAAATGTGGGATCACAGGGATAGGGTGGGGGTCTGAGTTTGCTTGGAATGCTGTTCAGAAGGTTGGTGCAGACGCTGGTCGAATGGCCTCTTTCACATTGTTGGGATTCCTTGATATATTTCCAAGTCAGGATGGTTGAGTGGTTTGGAGAGAGAACTGGTAGATGGTGGTGTCCCTATATACCAGCTGCCCTTGTCCTTTTAGATTAAATTGGTTGTGGGGTTAGAAGAATGAGCTCGCAACTTCAGCTGGACAGGATCTGTTAAATTGAGGATTTTCTATTCCCCCAAATGATCCATGTATTTGAAAGAAAACAAGGCTGTTTCTCTTCATCCTGTTCCTCCTATCCCACCCTCGAACCCCACCACTCCCAATCTTCCCAATATCTATCTCTCAACAAGCATCACTAAACCATACATTCTTGTCACTATGGCGTTGCTGTTTATGGGACCTCACAGGCTTACTTTAGTAGTTGTGCTTCCAATATGTAATAATAATTGTTTGATTGTGAATTTTCAGGTATTGATTTCTTACTAAGTGTTCATCTCCATTGATTGTTGCACTGTAAGTGATAGTAAGCAATGTTCCCTCTAATTTTGTTTTTGCTATTGCTTGAATGTCTGAGGTGTGTGTGTGGCAGAAGCTTCAGGGATCAGGAGTCACTCCTCACGCAATTGATGGGCAGGAACTTCCCAGAGGCTAGTGGTCTCACAGTTTAGAGAGAATGTAATGGTCAGGCCATGGAGGAAGAGGTTTCATTGAATCCTAACACTTTACCACTGAGGTCACAGCGGCATCACTGCCTACCTTCAGAGGTCTACCTGTTTAACCTGCACACCCTACAACAATAGTCACTTTGCTATTGAGAATATTCCAAGAGTGTGAAAGGCAGAATAGAAGTGAAAGTCTTTATTTCCTTGTTTCTTAATTCAACCGTGGCTTGCTTCAAAGATGAAACAAAGGTACTCTTTACAGCCCTTTCCCTGGTATTGTATATTTTAGGAGTGTAGCCAAAAGTCTAATCCTGATAGAATCAACAATGACCAAAAGCTGTAGGCCTGTATATGTTATAATCAGTTTTTGGAATTTAATATTTTGCTTGCAATAAACATTGAACAAGATATTTGTATGACTTGACTTGCCAAGTAGTACAATCCAATTGTGAACTGAGCACGACATTGGAACTCAATGGTTCTATCTCTTCCACCCGTCAGCTTTTATGGAATGGAATCTGGGGATTGTGAATTTCCAGCATTTCTTCATTTCACAAAGAAAAAGCATTTGTAACTGTTGTAAATCCCAGAATTCTGGTAGAAAAGGCATGTGTTACAAAAGTATGAGAAAGGAAGAAATCAATCCAGTCCAAAGCCAATGTTTTTTTTTAAACATACTTGAAAGTAAGGAAGTAACCTAATAATTAGAGCAGTTATAAACTTTGCCTTCAGTTAACATCAGCTGCAGATAAATACACGCCTGATCCAAATACATGTTCCATTGCTCACATTTTCTATAACCCTTGATCCAAACTGAGCACTTACGTCTGTTAAGTTCATGCATTTTATTATGTTCAGAACACAAATGCTGTCAACATGCTACCAGATGCTCCAGCACAGCAGTTCATCTTCTCAGTTATCCAGTCGGAAGAGAAGAATATTAAAGGTGGTGTGAAAGTGACATACTTAGATCCATTAACCCCCATGTAACTCTGCATGTATGAATATTTGATCATCATGGGTTCTCTCTTCCTTTTCCAACCTGACTCCCAGTCTGTGCTCCACCGCACCAATAAACTGGGCATGATATTAGTCAGAATAGAATAGAATTGCAATTTATTGTTACTTGTTTTTATGAAAATACAATGAGATGTTCATAAGTCGCCACAATTCAGCACCATTTTCATTACAGAAATTAAAAACAAATAATTGAGACAAAGTTAGGACAAAGTTCATCCTTCTCTTCATGGCTCCTGGGTTTCTGGAGTGTCTATGGGATTCTGCTGCCAATGCTACCCAAGCAAGGATTCCCGGACTGGACCCACCAAGCTGCCACCACTGAAGCCAACACCCACAGCCATTGCATTGCTGCCATAATAAGGAGGGACAGAGTGGACCCACCAAGTTGCCGTTGCTGAAGTTGTCACTCAAACCTTTGCCAGTTCAGTCGCTGCCCGAATCCGCCACATTGCCACCATAATCACGAGGAATGAACCAGAACACCCAGGCTACAACCACTAAAACCACCGACAGAAGGAACAGACCGGACCCACTAACAATGAAGTCTTTAATAAAGTTGGCCATGAGGAATGGACATCCAAATTCACCATAATGCTGCCACTGCAGCAAGCCCTCGCAACTGCCTTCCTCCACCACAGCCACAGGAAAGAAGAAAAACTGAACTTTGATTCAAAAGAGAAATGAAGGAACAAAACCAAAACCAAAAGCCAAGAAGAATGTGGCTGGCTCGGTGAGCAGGAGCGTACGGCCACAGAGCTTGAGCACTTTCTGCCTTGCCGCGGCTGCTATCAGACTTTTTGCTGAGTTGGTCAATTGTAGATTTGTTCTAATTAACTTGTTCAGAGGTGTGATCTCACACACCTTTGGAACAAGTGGGACATTAACCTGGGTTGGAATGTGAGTCTTTAAGCTCCAAATGAAGGTAACAGAGACTTTGTAAATGCAATCTGATTTATGCCTGTTTATTTTTCTACTCCACCTGTTTAGAGTAGTTATTACATAGTTCGAGCTGGTGGGAGGACTTGAAAATGGACCTCCTGGCCCAGAGTTATGAACACCACCATTGCATCACAGTAAACCAAAGGTATTAAATATTGTATGAAGTGAGTTTGCTTAACCATTCAAAGTCACTTTTTATAACTTGGCTTGTTGATTGAATGATTCAGCAAAATGTGACTTAAATTCTAAATATTGTTTGATAGCATTGTGATTGCATCAATGGCCTAATGATCTGAAGACATGGTTCAAATCACAACAAGGCAGCTGGAATTGGGAGTTAGATTAACTTCACAATTCTGGAATTAAAATGCTGTTATGAGTAATAGTAATCATGAAACTTCTTGATCGTTGTGAAACCTCATGAGCTTCACAATGTTCCTGACTGTAATAAGGCGTTTTATAGGGGGCAGAGTGGGAGGAGGTGTAATCTCGGTAGCTGTGGGAGTCGGTTGGTTTATCGTAAATGTGTGGGAGTCCCACAGCTACCGAGATTACACCTCATCCCATATTCCCAATTCTTTCGCCTCCGCCTCATCTGCTCCCAGGAGGACCAACTCCAATACCGAACAACCCAGATGGCCTCCTTCTTCAAAGACCGCAATTTCCCCTCAGACGTGGTTGATGATGTTCTCCACCGCATCTCCTCCATTTCCCGCTCCTCTGCCCTTGAACCCGCCCCTCCAATCGCCACCAAGAAAGAACCCCACTGGTCCTCACCTACCACCCCACCAACCTCCAGATACATCGTATCATCCTTCGTGATTTCCGCCACCTCCAAACAGACCCCACCACCAAGGATATATTTCCCTCCCCTCCCCTATCAGCGTTCCGGAAAGACCATTCTCTCATCAGGTCCACACACCCCCACCAACCCAACCTCCACTCCCCCCCACCAACCCAACCTCCACTCCCCCCCACCAACCCAACCTCCACTCCCCCCCACCACCCCAACCTCCACTCCCCCCCACCAACCCAACCTCCACTCCCCCCCACCAACCCAACCTCCACTCCCCCCCCACCAACCCAACCTCCACTCCCCCCCCACCAACCCAACCTCCACTCCCCCCCCACCAACCCAACCTCCACTCCCCCCCCACCAACCCAACCTCCACTCCCCCCCCACCAACCCAACCTCCACTCCCCCCCCCACCAACCCAACCTCCACTCCCCCCCACCAACCCAACCTCCACTCCCCCCCACCAACCCAACCTCCACTCCCCCCCACCAACCCAACCTCCACTCCCAGCACCTTCCCCTGCAACTGCAATAAATGCAAAACTTGCACCCACACCTCCCCCCTCACTTCCCTCCAAGGCCCCAAGGGATCCTTCCACATCCGTCACAAATTCACCTGCACCTCCACACGCATCATTTACTGCATCCGCTGCACCTGATGTGGCCTCCTCTACATTGGGGAGACAGGCCGCCTACTTGCGGAACGATTCAGAGAACACCTCTGGGAACCCGCACCAACCAACCCAACCATCCCGTGGCTCAACACTCTAACTCCCCCTCCCACTCCCACTCCGCCAAGGACATGCAGGTCCTTGGCTTCCTCCATCGCCAGACCATGGCAACACGACACCTGGAGGAAGAGCGCCTCGTCTTCTGCCTAGGAACCCTCCAACCACAAGGGATGAATGCAGATTTCTCCAGCTTCCTTATTTCCCCTCCCCCCACCTTATCTCAGTCCCAACCCTCGGACTCAGCACCATCTTCTTGACCTGGAGTCGTCTTCCCGACCTCTCCGCCCCCTCCCCCTCTCCGGCCTATCACCCTCACCTTCACCTCCTTCCACCTATTGCATTCCCAACGCCCCTCCCCCAAGACCCTCCTCCCTACCTTTTAACTTGGCCTGCTTGGCACACCTTCCTCATTCCTGAAGAATGGCTCATGCCTGAAACATCAATTCTCCTGCTCCTTGGATGCTGCCTGACCTGCTACGCTTTTCCAGCAACACATTTTTCAGCCAGGTGAACCTCATAGAATACGAGTTCCCTGACTGGGCTGTTAATCCTCGCTGATGGATATAACCAGAAGATTCAGAATCTCCTCCAGTTTAAGGGACTGACTTTGTGTTAGCTGGGCCACAGTCAGTGTGTTACTGCTGCAATTGGTTTCTGCTTTTTTGGAGGAAATCTGATTCTTGAACTGGCTGGATTATATAGCCAGTTTATTAACTGGCTTTCCTTCTTTATTGAGGACTGATTTCTAAACTGCCTGATCCTCACAGTCAATGTGTTTCAGGTGTAACTCAGTTCTCATTAGGGGATTGTTGTTTCACTGGCTGGTTACAGCCTGTGTGTTACTCTTTTCTCTTTTACTTTGAGAAAAGGACTATGTTGATTTTGTGGCAGGGCTTAGCCCTTGCACTCTGGTTTTCTTTGTTTTTTTGTATGTGTCTTCACTTTTTTTTGCTGTTTGGACTGAGTCCTTGTGAGAAATTGTAACAGATGAGCTGTTCCTGTGGTTAGGCCTGGCCTTGGGACTCGGCCTCTGTAAAGACTGAACACCTGTGTGTGTGCTGGGATGTGAGCATTTGCTACATCCTGGAGTTCGGGAGTGGACCAAACCCCTGTGAATTAACTGCACATTTACAATGTACTGTGTTCCTGTGAGTGGGCCTGGTTCTGTATGAATGGGCCAGGACTCTCTGAAAACTGAACACCTGTGGGGTGTGCATTTGCTGTCTTCAGGAGTGGACTCTGCCCTCTGTTGTGGACTCTGCAGTTTGAAGTGGACTCCATTTCTGACAATGCACTTTGTATATTGGTCTCTACTCCATTCCTGGGAATGGATTCTACATTTTGAAGAGAACTGTTTATGGTAATGGACTGTGTACCAGAAAGGACTCTGTTAGTTTGTAATTGACTCTTGTCTTGTTGCTTGTTGGGTTTATCAGCTGCACTGTCTTGAGTTTCCCTGGATCTGGGAGGCTCATAAGTCTCCTTCCACCTTCCACCCCGACCTCAAATTCACCTGGACAGTCTCGGACTCCTCCCTCCCCTTCCTAGACCTTTCTGTTTCTATCTCAGGCGACCGAATCAACACGGACATCTACTACAAACCTACCGACTCCCACAGCTACCTGGACTACACCTCCTCCCATCCTGCCCCCTGTAAAAACGCCATCCCATTCTCCCAATTCCTTCGTCTCCGCCGCATCTGCTCCCAGGAGGACCAGTTCAAAATACGTACAACACAGATGGCCTCCTTCTTCAAGGACCGCAATTTCCCCCCCGACGTGGTCGACGGTGCCCTCCACCGCATCTCCTCCACTTCCCGCTCCTCCGCCCTTGAGCCCCGCCCCTCCAACCGCCACCAGGACAGAACCCCACTGGTCCTCACCTACCACCCCACCAATCTCCATGTACAGCGCATCATCCGCCGTCACTTCCGCCACCTCCAAACAGACCCCAGCACCAAGGATATATTTCCCTCCCCTCCCCTATCAGCTTTCCGTAGAGACCACTCCCTCCGCGACTCCCTTGTCAGATCCACACCCCCCACCGACCCAACCACCACTCCCGGCACCTTCCCTTGCAACCGCAGGAGGTGCAACACTTGCGCCCACACCTCCCCCCTCACTTCTCTCCAAGGCCCCAAGGGAAACTTCCATATCCGCCACAGATTCACCTGCACCTCCACCCACATCATCTACTGCATCCGCTGCAGCCGGTGTGGCCTCCTCTATATTGGGGAGACAGGCCGCCTACTTGCGGAGCGATTCAGAGAGCACCTCTGGGCCACCCGGACGAACCAACCCAACCAACCTGTGGCACAGCATTTCAACTCCCCCTCCCACTCCACCGAGGATATGCAGGTCATTGGACTTATCCACCGCCAAACCACAACAACCCGACGGTCGGAGGAGGAGCGTCTTATCTTCCGACTGGGAACCCTCCAACCGCAGGGGATGAACTTGGACTTCACCAGTTTCTTCATCCCCCCTCCCCCCACCTTGTCTCAGCCGGATCCTTCCAGCCCGGCACCGCCTTCCTGACCTGCAGTCTTCTTCTTGACCTCTCCGCCTCCACCCTACTCCGACCTATCACCCTCACCTTGACCTCTTTCCACCTATCACATTTCCAACTCCCCTCCTCCAAGTCCCTCCTCCCTACCTTTTATCTTCTCCTGCTGAACACACTCTGCTCATTCCTGAAGAAGGGCCTGTGCCCGAAACGTCGAATCTCCTGTTCCCTGGATGCTGCCTGACCTGCTGTGCTGTTCCAGCAATAAAGTTTCAACTTTGATCTCCAGCATCTGCAGACCTCACTTTCTCCTCATAAGTCATCCCAAAAGTTGCCACCCGAGAGCTGCAGGATGGGTAGGCGGTCCTGTGAACCTGATAGCGGGTAGGCCACCCCAATGCCAGTTGTTCTGAAAGCCAAAGGTGGGTAGGCCGTTCTGAGCACTGTCGTCCTGAGAAGGGGTAATCGGGGTGGGCTGCCTTAGAGGGGGCCGGAAGGTGTTTCTGGGCAATCCACAGGCTGGATGGCATTTTGGGGTGGTCGAGAGCCAGATGGTACTTAGGACAGCCCGAAAGCCAGAAGGTGGGTAGGCCGTCCTCAGCGCTGTCACTCCGGGCACGTACCAGGGCGGGCTGTCCTAGAGGTGGCCAGAAGGTGAGGAAGGGTGGTTAGGGAAGTCGGAAGGTGGGTAGGCCGCCCTGATCGCTGTTGTCTTCCAGGGATTGGAAAAACAGGACGAGCTGTCCTCGAGATGGTTGGAATGGGTGTGGGGCAGGCTGAGGGCCAGAGGGGACCTGAAGGTGGGAGGGACAGGTGGCTTGCTAGGTTGCAGGAGGTGGCAGGGGGTGCAATTTTTAAATGTAATTGGACTGTCTTATATGTATTTGAAACTGTTTTGTGATGATTGGAATTAGGATTTGAGGTTTGTCCTCATTCCCTGAAAACTGGTTGAATGGTAGTTTGGGCCCTGGTTTTGCTGCTCCTCTCCCTTGTAAATTGCTGTTTCTCTGTATATAGCTGTTAATGTTAACTGTTTTGTAAACTGAGTATTGTTTTAATAAAATTTTTAAAAATTTGTATCTCTTCAGTTTAAGGGACTGACTCTGTGCTGGCTGGGCCACAGTCATTGTGTTACTGCTGCAGTTGGTTTTCTGCCTTTTTGGGGGCGGGGGGGGGGAACCTGATTCCTGAACTGGCAGAATTATATAGCCAGTTTGTTAACTGGTCTTCCTTTTTTTAATTGAAGACTGATTTTAATGTTGACTGTGTAGGACAGTCAATTAGTTACAGGTGTAACTCAGTTCTCATGAAGGAACTGTTTCACTGGCTGGTTACAGCCTGTGTTACTCTTTTCTCTTGTCCTTTGAGAAAAGGACTACGTTGATTTTGTGACAGGCCGTAGCCCTTGTACTCTAGTTTCTTTGTTTTACACGTGTTTTCATTTCTTTGGTGTTTGGACTGAGCCCTTCCGAGAAAATACACTTCCAGATGAGCTGTTCCTGTGGGTAAGCCTGGCCCTTTGTTGGTGGACTCGGCCTCTGTAAAGACTGAACACCTGTGTGTGTGCTGGGAGTTGAGCATTTGCTGAGTCCTGGTGTTCGGGAATGGACTCTGCCTCCAGGAGTAGACCAAACCTCTGTGAGTTAAGTGTACCTTCACAATGTACTGTGTTCCTATGAGTGGGCCTGGTTCTTTGTGGATAAACCAGGCCTCTATGGAAACTGAACACCTGTGGGTGTGCTTTGGGAAGTGTATTTGCTGCCTTCAGGAGTGGACTCTGCCTTTTGTTGTGGACTCTATCTCTGACAATGCGTTCTGCATACTGGAGTGGACTCTGTTTCTGGGAATGGACCCTGCATTCTGAACAGAACTGTTTATGGTCATGGACTCTGGACCAGAAAGGACTCAGTTTGTTGATAATTGACTCTGTCTTGTTGCTTAGGAGAAAGTGAGGACTGCAGATGCTTGTTGAGTTTATCACCTGCACCGTCTTATGTGTCCATGAGTCTGGCAGGCCTTACGGTAAGGCTCATAGGTCATCCTGAAAGCTGTCACCCAGAGACCCAGAGGGTGGGTGGGCTATCCTGTGAATTGGAAAGGTGGGTAGGCCACCCCAATGCCAGTTGCCTTGAGAGCTGGAAGGTGCATAGGCTGTTCTGAGCACTGTCCCCCTTAGAAGGGGTAATCAGGATGGGCTGTCCGAGAGGTGGCCAGAAGGTCTGTCAGGGCAATCCACAGGTTGGATGGTGCATTGGGGTGAGCGAGAGCCCGACGGTATGTAGGGGCAGACCAAAAGCCGGAAGGCCAGTGGACCTGTCCTCAGCACTGTCACCCCGGGCAGGTACTGGGGTGGGTTGTTCTAGAGGTAGCCGGAAGGTGTGTTAGGGTGGACTGAGAGCGAGGTGAGGTGTAAGAGCTGACTGTTTCAGAATGGCTGGAAGGTGGGAGGGATGAGTGGGTTGCTGGGGGGCATTTGTATTCTATGCACTGTCTTTTATCTAATTGGACTGTCTTATATGTATTGTTACTGTTTTGTGATGACAAAGTGGGATTTGAGGTTTGTCCTCATTTCCCTGAAAACTGGTTGAATGGGAGGGTTTGGGATCTGGCTTTCCCGCTCCTCTCCCTTGTAAAGTTACTATTTCTCTGTATGCAGCTGTTAATATTAATTGTTTTGTAAATGGTATTGATTAATAAAATTAAGAAAAAATAAACAGTGTCAGAGGTTCTGTTCACTTCAAGAGCTAGCTCTGAGGGAGGTGGATCAGTGTCCCAGGCTCTCCATGTGTCAATAAAAGTGAATTGTTGGGATATTGGACTCTGTGGCGTTATTTCAAAAACCTTTTGGGTAAGAGAATCTACCATCCTCATCCTGTGTAGTTTTCATGTGATATTAGACCTGCAATAATTCTGTTGACTCTTTAGTGGTACTTTGAAATGATATATCCAGCCACTTGCCTGTGTCTCACCAGAACCTGCTCAAAGAACCTGCAGTTTCGGATGAACAATAAACGGCAGCTTTGTTAGTACCACATTCGATGAATATTTAGCTCCTTATACAAGACTTGGAGGTGTCGGTGTTGGACCGGGGTGAACAAAGTTAAAAATCACACAGCACCAGGTTATCGTCCAACAGGTTTATTTGGAAACGCCAGCTTCGAAAGCTGGTCTTATTAATTTGAATCTATTCAAACCTTTTCTTATAAAGCTTGCCTTGTATTGATTGTTTAACTGCAGTAGATTCTGAACCGAATCCCAGAGTCATGCTGTTTGAGTTTAGCTGTATTTGTTGAGAATTTGTTGCTTGTTTGGAGAGCAGCGATGACAGCAGATTTGGAGAGGTTGATCTTATAAACTCGCTCACTTTTCAACAGTGGATCTGTACACAATGGTAAGCAATTACTGACAAGAAAAACTTAGAAATATGAGCTAACATATTTAGAGCAAAATTTAGTGATCTTTCTGCACCTCCAAGTCATTCAAATGATTTATATACTGGAGCTTTATGGAGACTGTGCCCCACTTTTGTTCATACGCTTCATATTATTCTTCATAACTCTGCAGATCCACCTGGCAGACATGCTTCATTTGAGATTGAACATAATAGCACAGGAACAGGCCCTTTGGCTCACGATGTTGTGCCAAACCATGGAATTCCTCCAGTGTGGAAACAGGCCATTCTGCCCAGCAATTCTATGCTGAGCCTCCAAAGAGCATCCCACCCAGACACATTCCCCTCCCCATCCATGTGACCCTGCATAATGCCAAGTTAAACTAATCCCTTCTGTTTGCCTGTGGTCCATGTCTCTCCAGCTCTTGCATATTCATGTGCTTATCTAAAAGTCCCTTAAACACCCCAATTGTATCTGCCTCTACCACCACCCTGCAGCGCACTCCAGGAACGTACCACTCTGTTTTAAAAAAAACTTGCCCTTTACATCTCTTTTGAACATTCTCCCTCTCACCTTAAAGGCATGCCTTCCAGTATTAGACATTGCAATTCTAGGGAAAAGATTCTGACTGTCAAGTCTGTCTACGGCTTCTCACAACTTCATAAACTTCTTTCAGCTTTCCCACTAGCCTCTGCCACTCCAGAGAAAACAGCTCTAATTTGTCCAGCATTTCTTTATAGTTCATACCCTCTAATCCAGGCAGCCTCCTGGTAAACCTATTCCACACCCTCTCCAAAGCCTTCACATCCTTTCTGTAATGTGGGAACCAGAATTGAACGCAATACTCTCTAAGGGCGGCCTAACCAAAGTTTTATAAAGCTGCAGCATGACTTCCTGACTCTTATACTCAATGCATGAATTAGTTTAATGCATGCCCCAACTTTTATTGTTCCAACATCAACAGATGTTCCTTCAGCTTGCCAGGCCCCACGGTCTGCATTTACCTCCCTAAACCTCAGTCTTTCTGCTGTGTTGATCTTCTTGAAGCCATTCTTTTAAAGCCACCTTCTTGAACAGTTTTAATATCTCCTTATTTGGCTCATTACTGAGTTTACTCCAGTGAGTGTTCTGTGAAGCTCTTTTGTGATATTCAAACTTGGCGAGTGTTGCTGTTGATCCTGGACAAACAGCATGATCAGGCCATTCAGTGTTGGCGTGTTACTAGTTTTCTTAATGATTAATATCAGGACAATAATGTTCCTGCAGACATCAAAGGAATCAACAATTAAAAACTGCTCTGACTCTACATCCATACAGGGTGGGATAAACAGTAGTCTCTGGCACAGCAGACACTGTCCTTCCTGAGAATGTGTAGTGTCTGTTTGGAGAAATGGTTTGCCCATAAGGATCGTGGCTAAGATCTTGCAATAGGAAGGTAGTCATCACAGCAATGAAGACTGGATTTAAATTCTGAAGCTGCAATGGAGTTGTCTGGTAATTTGAAATTCCCAATAGGCAATTAGCTGACATTGAAGTCCTCTGAAAAATTCTCCAAACCTTAAGAGTCGAGAGTTCTGATGGACTTGGTTCGATAGTTACTAACTATTAAGTTGACTTCTCCTCCCTCAATGACCACTGACCCTTTCCCCTTTTGAAACCCAGTGGAGACGTGACACCACCCCCCCTCCAAAACAAACCGCACACCCCACGCCACCACCAGTCCCCTGCCATACTCCCTCAATCACCAGCTGTTTCCTCCTGCTTCTGATATCCCATGGACCAATTGCATTGATTTGACCTACCAAC
This sequence comes from Chiloscyllium plagiosum, assembly GCF_037043375.1. Lineage (NCBI taxonomy): Eukaryota > Metazoa > Chordata > Chondrichthyes > Orectolobiformes > Hemiscylliidae > Chiloscyllium > Chiloscyllium plagiosum. The sequence goes on from NW_028270177.1 coordinate 33,826,283, forward strand.
TTTCAATCCCCAGACCTACCTGAAGCACTCACCCACTTGGCTGCAACCTTAGCTGGCACCTACCCTCTTGCTCAACTGGTACCCCACCCCTACTTAATTAGCACACTGCCTTCCTTGCAATTGCTGTGAAAGTGACTTTAGGATCTTTTAAAGCCAAATACAGTAAGAATTGGTTCTAGACGAGACTGGGTTTAAAATCTGAAGCTGCAATGGAGTTGTCCGGAAATTTGAAATTCCCAATAAGCAATTAGCTGACATTGAAGTCCTCTGAAAAATTCACACCCAGAAGTTCACAGAGAGAACTCCTCTGAAAGAAAGTGTATTTTGTTTTGCCAAATGAGGATCAGGAATAAGGTTTTGGATTCTGATTGGAGGGCATATAGATATATGAAAGAATCAGGTAAGGAATGGAATGTCCAAGGCGAAAGTGAGGATTGCAGATGCTGGAGATCAGAGTCAAGATTAGAGTGGTGCTGGAAAGGCGCAGCAGGTCAGGCAGCATCCGAAGAGCAGAAAAATTGATGTTTCGGGCAAAAGCCCTTCATCGGGAATGGTGGTGAAGGGTTTTTGCCCGAAACGTCGATTTTCCTGCTCCTCGGATACTGCCTGGCCTGCTGTGCTTTTCCAACACCACTCAAACTTGGACATTCCATTCAAGATTAATCGCAATCAACAAAGTGAGGATCCTCTTCAGTTGTTGATAGTGAGTGCAAGCAACATCAGCACCATCTTGAGGCAATTAACGATAGGCAGTTAATCCTAGCTTTGCCACCAATGCACTTATTCCTTTCTTAAAAAAACATATTTGTACCAAGTAGCTTTGAAAGTGAGGCTTGGAACTGAACACAAGATAGTGCCCAGAGCATGAAAGGAATGGAAATAATTGAAGACGTAACTGAGAAAACTAATCGAGGAGGGCCAGTTACTTAGGAATTACTCTCATACCATGAATGAAAAGAAGTCCGCTGAAGGGAGAAGGTAAGGAGAACCTGGTGTCTGTGTGACTGCAAAGTTCATGACATTTGTCACTTGGTTTTGTAGCTTGCACTGCAACCTCATTAATTTTCTGTGTGCTGGCGTAGAGTACAACTCATCATTGTGTCATGCTAAGTTTTCACAATCTCTTGACCTTCATTGAAAAACTTTTCATATATTAGCCAATATAATGCAAGGTACTTACCAGGTCATAGAGATGTACAGCACGGAAACAGACCCTTTGGTCCAACCCGTCCATGCCGACCAGATATCCCAACCTAATCTAGTGCCACCTGCCAGCATCCGGCCCATATCCCTCCAAACCCTTCCTATTCATATACCCACCCAGATGCCTTTTAAATGTTGCAATTGTACCAGCCTCCACCACTTCCTCTGACAGCTCAATCCATACATGTACCATCCTCTGTGTGAAAAGGTTGCCCCTTAGATCCCTTTTATATCTTTCCCCTCTCACCCTAAACCTATGCCCTCTAGTTCTGGACTCCCCTGCCCCAAGGAAAAAGACTTTGTCTATTTATCCTATCCATGCCCCTCATAATTTTGTAAACCTCTATAAGGTCACCCCTCAGCCTCCGACGCTCCAGGGAAAACAGCCCCAGCCTGTTCAACCTCTCCCTATAAGCTCAAATCTCCAACCCTGGCAACGTCTTTGTAAATCTTTTCTGAACCCTTTCAAGTTTCACAACATCTTTCCGATAGGAAGGAGACCAGAATTGCACGTGATATAACAAAGGTTGCTACTCCAACAGTGGCCTAACCAATGTCCTGTACAGCTGCAACATGACCTCCCAACTCCTGTACTCTATACTCTGACAAATAAAAGAAAGCATACCAATGCTGCCTTCACTATCCTATCTACCTGCGATCCACTTTCAAGGAGCTATAAACCTGCACTCCAAGGTCTCTTTGTTCAGCAACATTCCCCAGAATCTTACTTAAAGAATCAAAGCAATCAATGCCATTTACTTCATCTTACGCACCAGTTTAGAAAGAGCCAAACCTCCCATCAGTACAATGGGCACATCTGACTACACCATGTGGACTGCCATGTTTCAAGGAGGTGATTCATCTACTTGAGGGGAGTGAGAGATGGACAGCAAATGCTGACATTGCCAGTGATAGTCGCAGCTTACGAACATAAAGACAGAACCGATAAGTTTGAAAACTGTGGAAGACGGGAGGAGGTGATGCACACAGCACAAGCCAAAAAAAGGGAAAATTGAAGTTGTAGCTGAGAAAACCAAATGAGAGAGAACTTTATATTTTTGTTTGCTGCAGAATTCATGGAGCTAACCTCATAGGTCACTGTAGAAGGGATCTTGCTAATTAGCCGAATGCATTTCATTAAGCTCTGACGGGTCTTAGATGATCAATTTAATCAATGTCAGAATAACTGGTGAACAATGGATATATAAACCTACAGGACACTGTGTAGTGTGTGCAGGCATTTCAGACTGGACGTCCTGGAGGCAGAGTCACAGGAGCCAGAAGAGGCTTCTGTTACGGAGCAATGGACTCACCAAGCCATTGGCTACTGTCCAGTTTCTCTTGGGCAGGATACAGACTGCTGGGCTATCGTTACATCTCGGACAGGGAGGTAGTGAGGGGTCAAACTGGATTTTATTCGATATATGCATACAAGTTTTTAAATACAGCAACGCATTTTACAGATCATCCAGCAGCCTCCGTTTCAGCCTGTGAATATACATAATTATTCAGACATGACCCACCTCCAATGGAAGGTGAGATTTTAACATAGGCCTCTGGTCCAGAGTTGGGACACTGCCACTTCACCATAAATCCACTGTTTCTATATGATCTCAGATAAGTTCCCCAATTAATATCCAGTATCTGATTTTAAATGCACAGTTGATACACTTAAAATAGATCAGCATAAGACAACATTGATTGCAGGTTTGAGATTTTGTCAACAGATATCTAGTGGTCCAGTCCAATGCAATAAGCTGGATGTGCTACAGGACAGCTGAACATGTGGGTTACGTTTGGCAGTGACAAGCGTGAAATGTCTGCTTGTGCCCCACCTGCCCATCCCAGCTGAATCCTCTATCAGACCTGAAACAATTGCAAGTTGTGAGGAAGATGAGGCAGTTCAGCGTAACTTTCAAGCAAACTGTCAGCAGCTGTAGGGTCATTTAAAGACTGAGCACCAGGAAGTATGAGGCGCATGCATCTTTGTTGAACGACAGGCTGCTTAACATACATGTTCCTCCTAGTGGAGTATCACTTTGAAGGCATGCTAGATGGGATTAGAGGCAGACATCATAAATAACTTGCTAAATGAAAGCACGGTGTGTGAAACATTAGTCAAGCATGTACAATTCATTGCTTGGGGAATATGTAGAATGAACATAATTTGAATGTAATTTTAACATTGATGTTGAGGCATACATATGTGAAAAACGAACAGGTTTACTAGGTCAGAACTGTGCAGCCCATTCTCACCTTTCTCCATCAGGAGACCTTGGGACATAGCAGCCCCTGACCCAGATTGAGCATGGCCACTGATTAGGTGTTGCCAGGCTTTAAATGGGGTGGGCTTGACCAAAGGTAATCTCAACAGGAAGCAGAAGTTTGGTCAGGGAAACAACTTATTAAAAACAATTTTCTAATATCAAAGATTAAACTATAAAATGGGCATATTATAGTTTTAAAATGGTGGTCTAAGCTGGGAGAAAGATATTCTCCAAAACTGTTAAATTGTTTATAAGAGCACATGCTGCCCACTTTGATGGAATCATGTAAATATTAAATATATACAGAATATTTGTGTGTATGTGTCTTTAACTCTGATTTTGTAAGATGTTATGGTAGAAGATTATGCATGTAAAATTTAAGTTTACACCTTGATGGATCTGTCTTTCACGTGGATATGCAAGTGTGATTGTCATTGATATGTGTGCACTGCAAAATTACAGGTTTCCACCAATTTGTACAAGATGACAAACACCCATGTGGTGGAACTTTCTGATGGTAAACCTGGAAGCAAAAAAGCATTTAATTCTGCAAGATGCGGACATGCCTGAACCTGTTCACAGGCACCAGGTTCTGGGTCTGAAGGCCAATGGGTTGACCCTGCCACCTTTCTGCCCTGTCACCAACTGAGGCCCCCATAAGATCCAATTAATGACCATTTCAGGTCCCATTCCACCATCACTGGGTTTAGTCCAGCTGCAGGTGGCTCTGTGGCCATGTGATGTGCTCTACAGGTAAACCTGTGGGCCAGGTTGTCACCACTTCAAATTAGATCAAAGAATCGAAGGGCAATGGGGTGAGGAGCTCTCTGCGAGTTAACTCCTCTTCTTGTTGCTGACCTCTGCAATATACACCCTGTAAAGCAGCAGATAGAGGTGTAATGGAGTAGGAATCCAGGATGCCAGACTAATAACCTGGGGAAAATAATCCTACCATTGCAGGTAGTGAAATTAACTTCAATAATAAACACAAAATCTGGAATTACAACAGTAGCCTCGTGGCAATTCTGCAACTCCTGTTGATTGTCGTGAGAAAACTCATCTGTTTCACCAATGTCCTTTCGGGAAGTAAATCTGCCATCCTTACCTGGTCTGGCCTATAAGTGACTCCAGACCCACAGCAATGTGGTTAACTCGTGACTGACTTGACTCTGGAAAATTAGCAAAGGCAACAAATGCTGGCCCAGTCAACAATGTCCACATTCCATGAACAAATTTTTAAAAAATAGTCCCAGCCGCAATACTTGCCCGTGATCTGAGTTGCCCTGTCATCTTGGGACTTTACTGCATGCTTTTTTCCTGTAGCAGCTATGCCTCCCCTACGGCATAATTGAAAAAATGCTGCTGGCTATCTCGATTAGAGAGAGATCGGTCCCCAAGTCCTTAATTCCAGGGGAAGGCCAGTTGGTGGATTTGGCATTGTCTGATTGGCTTCTGGGTCAGGGGATCTTCCTGAAAAGAGGCAGCAAGAGTCTACCTTTGGATCTTTTAACCAGCAGGTAAGACTCCTGACAACTCAACCAGATTACAAAGGCTCTATGCAAGAAATTGAGAGGGACAGTTTCTCATTCCAAGAATGAGTATGGTGCCACATTCACCACGTTCTTTTAGCGATAGTTCATCTCTTGGCACCTCTGTCAATGAAACAAGCTATATTCTTCGTTTTATTTAAAGCATATTACTAGATAAGAAACTGCCCCTGTGTTTACGTTGGTTTGGATTTGTAGCTGTAAGTTTGCAGTGCATCATTGTACTTGTGATGTTGGCATTAATGACTGGCTCAACAACACCTAATTTTGTCAAACAGGGAATGTGCTTAGGCAATTTCGCATTAAAAACTGCTTGCATAATGAATAATAAGGACAGTTTCTTGTACAATAGACTGACAGAAAAAAACTGATTATTCACTGTAATCTTGGACAGACTTCGATTATTTTCCAAAACAAGTTCATGTTGAAGGGCATAATTGCGATGGGTACACAAGATAAAATGGAAACTAATATATTCTGTTGCATGTCCCTTAATAGTGGTTATCTATGCATAAAAGATTTATTCAAAAAACAGTCAGCAAAGACGAGAATTTTATTTGGCCAGTGAACATTTGATCATGATAGTTGTAGGAAATGTTTGAAAAAATGTTTTATAAGCTTAGCCTTTCAGGATTGACTATGTTTGTTCACGCTCAGTGGGATTTCAGTCAATGACTGGTTTCATTATACATCAACCCTGGCAGGTATTTTCTACTAATGTTTTGACAGGTGAAGCAAAATTTAGCCTGATTCAGAACCAGAGCAAAAGCCGTTGTCAAGAATGATTTCATTTGCTGCACCAGGCTTACGTTCTTGGCTAAAGACCCAAATTTATTAGTAGTGTAGAGCATTAAAAATTATCAGGGATTAGTGGATTTTAACCATGGAGCCTTCCTTTGTTGAGTCATATGCATATGTTTAAACTAGTTTATAATGGAAGCTTTTGTAAAGTGCTTGACATATGTTTGTTTAATGCTTTGAAAGACTGTTTTCTCTACGTCTTTTTTTTTTATTTCCTGTCTCAGGCGCTGTGAAGGGCGGAACATTAGATACAAAACCTGCAGCAATGTGGTAAGTGCTGAATAAAATGCATCTGATTAGTAATTATTATGAATTACCACATTCTTTTCTGTTGTGGATGAGAAATTGCACGAAGTGGCATGTTTCCTTTGATGTGTGTTTCATTTCTGTGATAATAGAAATGAAGCATTTTTCCAATTTCAAGCTGAAGTATTTGCTGATCATTTGGATGTTTAAGTATGATAAAATTAGAATAATCAAATAATTTGAAAAGCAGTTCCAAAACACTAGATCTTTGCTCTATTTGCTGGTTCATATCTAGCATTTGTTTCTGGCATTTACAGCAAGCAAAAGCACATTTTAAGTTGATTGTAAACAAATGGATAAAAGTGATACCATATGCTCTGTTTTATTTCCAGCTCGGTTTTATTTTTATTGTGTAAGGTGTATTCATGGCAAGTAGACAGACAACCTGCTTCAATCACAGATAGGGGCACAAATGTTTATACCTATTAAATTATAAGGGATGTTTTCAGATCTTCCAGACAGCCAGGGCAGATTCCTGAACAAGTTGAGCAAGCTTTAACTGCCTGGTGTAACAGATGTGGACAGGGCCTGGGAAATGAATATTCAAGGCTACATGTGCTATCGCAAGGACAGACTGACGGGCAGAGGGGGTGGGGTGGCCTTGTTGGGAAGGGAAGATATTCAGTCCCTTGCGCGGGGGGACCTAGAGTCAGGGGATGTAGAGTCAGTGTGGATAGAGCTGCAAAATACTAAGGGTAAAAAGACCCTCTTGGGAGTCATCTACAGGCCCCCAAACAGTAGTCTGGATGTCGGATGTAAGTTGAATCAGGAGCTGAAATTGGCCTGTCGCAAAGATGTTACTACAGTTGTTATGGGGGATTTTAACATGCAGGTAGACTGGGAGAATCAGGATGGTATTGGACCTCAAGAAAGAGACTTTGTGGAGTGCCTCAGAGATGGATTATTAGAGCCGACCAGGGAGAAGGCAATTCTGGATCTGGTATTGTGTAACGAACCAGAATTGGTCAGAGACCTCAAAGTGAAGGAGCCATTGGGAAGTAGTGACCATAATACATTAAGCTTCAATCTGCAATTTGAGAGGGAGAGGATACAGTCGGAAGTGACAGTACTTCTGTTGAATAAAGGGAACTATGGAGCCATGAGGGAGGAGCTGGCCGAAGTTCAATGGTGAAATACCTTAGCAGGGATGACAGTGGAGCAACAATGGCGGATATTTCTGTGTATAATGCAGAAGTTGCAGGATCAGTTCATTCCTAAAAGGAAGAAAGATCCCAGGAGGAGGCATGGGTGGCCGTGGCTGACGAGGGAAGTTAAGAAACATAACAAGTTAAAAGAGAAAAAGTATAACATAGCAAAGATAAGTGGGAAAACTGAGGACTGGGAAGCTTTTAAAGAGCAACAGAGGATTACTAAGAAGGAAATACGCAGAGGAAAAATGAGGTACGAAGGTAAACTGGCCAATAATATAAAGGAGGATAGTAAAAGCTTTTTTAGGTATGTGCAAGGCAAAAAAATGGTTAGGACTAAAATTGGGCCCTTGAAGACAGAAACAGGGGAATATATTACGGGGAACAAAGAAATGGCAGAAGAATTAAATGGGTACTTCAGATCTGTGTTCAATGGGGAAGACACAAGCAATCTCCCTGAGGTAACAGTGGCTGAAGGACCTGAACTTAAGGGAATTTATATTTGCCAGGATTTGGTGTTGGAGAGACTGTTAGGTCTGAAGGTTGATAAGTCTCCGGGGCCTGATGGTCTACATCCCAGGGTACTGAAGGAGGTGGCTCGGGAAATCGTGGATGCGTTGGTGATTATTTTCCAGAGTTCGATAGATTCGGGGTCGGTTCCTGAGGATTGGAGGGGTGGCTAATGTTATACCACTTTTTAAGAAAGGTCGGAGAGAGAAAGCAGGAAATTATAGACCAGTTAGTCTGACCTCAGTGGTGGGAAAGATGCTGGAGTCTATTATAAAGGATGAAATTACGGCACATCTGGATAGTAGTAACAGGATAGGACAGAGTCAGCATGGATTTATGAAGGGGAAATCATGCTTGACTAATCTTCTGGAATTTTTTGAGGATGTAACCCTGAAGATGGATGAGGGAGATCCAGTAGACGTAGTGTACCTGGACTTTCAGAAAGCTTTTGATAAAGTCTCACACAGGAGGTTAGTGAGTAAATTTAGGGCGCATGGTATTGGGGGCAAAGTACTAGATTGGATTGAAAATTGGTTGGCTGATAGGAAACAAAGGGTAGTGATAAACGGCTCCATTTTGGAATGGCAGGTAGTGACCAGTGGGGTACCGCAGGGATCCGTGCTGGGACCACAGCTTTTTACAATATATGTTAATGATATAGAAGATGGTATCAGCAATAACATTAGCAAATTTGCTGACGATACTAAGCTGGGTGGCAGGGTGAAATGTGGTGAGGACGTTAGGAGATTACAGGGTGACTTGGACAAGTTAGGTGAGTGGGCAGATGCATGGCAGATGCAGTTTAATGTGGATAAATGTATGGTTATCCACTTTGGTGGCAAGAACAGGAAGGCAGATTACTGCCTCAATGGAATCAATTTAGGTAAAGGGGCAGTACAGAGAGATCTGGGTGTTCTTGTACACCAGTCAATGAAGGCAAGCATGCAGGTACAGCAGGTAGTGAAGAAGGCTAATAGCATGCTGGCCTTCATAACAAGAGGAATTGAGTATAGAAGCAAAGAGGTGCTTCTGCAGCTGTACAGAGCCCTTGTGAGACCACACCTGGAGTACTGTGTGCAATTCTGGTCTCCAAATTTGAGGAAAGACATTCTGGCTATTGAGGGAGTGCAGCGTAGGTTCACGAGGTCAATTCCTGGAATGGCGGGATTACCTTACACTGAAAGACTGAAGCGACTGGGCTTATATACCCTTGAGTTTAGAAGACTGAGAGGGGATCTGATTGAGACATATAAGATTCTGAAAGGATTGGACACTCTGGCAGCAGGAAACATGTTTCCGCTGATGGGTGAGTGCCGAACCAGAGGACACAGCTTAAAAATACGGGGTAGACCATTTAGGACTGAGATGAGGAGAAACTTCTTCACCCAGAGAGTGGTGGCTGTGTGGAATGCTCTGCCCCAGAGGGCAGTGGAGGCCCAGTCTCTGGATTCATTTAAGAAAGAGTTGGATAGAGCTCTCAAAGATAGTGGAAACTAGGGTTATGGAGATAAGGCAGGAAGAGGATACTGATTAGGAATGATCAGCCATGATCATATTGAATGGCAGTGCAGGCTCGAAGGGCTGAATGGCCAACCCCTGCACCTATTGTCTATTGTCTATTGTCATATAGGAGGATGTTCTGCATATCTTCTGCAGTCAGAAAGACTGATGATTAAATGCTAGAAATGACTGGAGAAAGGAAGAAATTAATACATAACATCTGAGATAAAAGATGCAAGACTTTGCTCACATCATTAGAGTGGGCAGGCACAATTATCGGAGGGAAGATGTCAGAGAGGAAAATTGAATAGAACATGAATGACAGATAGCATTGGCTGGATGCTTTTGACCTGTGCGGAATGTGTAAGCGCAGTACAGGAGAGCCAGATGTGGAGACCATGACAGTCAACAATCTGGAAAGAAGATAATATCACTTCGCAAATGTAACACCATGGAAGAGAGCTGATAAATGAACCATAAATTTAGAAGTACTCTGAATCTGCAATAGGTGTCTAAATTTAAGAAATGACTTAAAATGTTAGAGGATGAAGGTAAGATGGCATAACTCTAAGATGATATTAGTTAGGAATACCTAGCCTGTAAGTTGTAGGGAAATAATTTGATTGGGGAAAGGGAAGAACTGACATTGAGAAAATGTTAGCGAGATAGCAGTGCCCACTTGTGCCTTGTTGTCTCGGTACTGTGGCTTTTCTTGTTTTATGCTTATCTAACTGACCACCAGAGCTGTAGCCTGCTTTAGCTTGTTACAGATGGTACATGGAAAACCATGACTCTGTTTGCATCATTTACGAATGAACTGTATATAGTGTAAACTCTGCAAATTTTAAAGGATGTAGGGAGTCACAGGTTGCAAATGGATGTGGCTCTGTGTACTGAACTTATCAATGGTACGGTGTATGCTGACAAGAAAGCATTCCACTCTTTCAATGTGCAACTTTTGTGAATGGAACTACAAGCACAATGCCACTTTCCTGGGTGGGGGTTCTGCAGTACTTATTTCATACAGCAGTCTCCAGTTTCAGCATGTTTTGATTCAGAAACCCAATTCTCTGGGTCACCTCTGGGAGTGATCACCATTGTATCCTGCAGCTGTGATGACATTTATGTGGTTTCTCAGGATATCAACTTATCACCACTATAACAAAGCCCATATAACTTGCACTCAGAACAGTAATTCAGCACATTATTGATGCTCTGAAGAAATACTTTGGTAAATCAATATGTAATTAAAATCAAGTGTTTCTGTCAGATTATTCATAGAATTCTTTCTTGCTGAGCAGAAGGGTGTTAGTTTAATAATAATGCAGAACTTCAGTTGTCCTAATATTGGGTTAAACAGTGAAAAGGAGTTCCTGAAGTATGTACAGGAGAATGTTATTAATCAGTGCGCTACTAGCCACATAAGGAGATAACCAGCAGGATTTAGTTCTGGGAACAAAATAGGACAGAAGACATTTTTTCAGCAAGAGAGTTTGGGGAGAGCTTTCAATATGATTTAGTTTTAAAGAGGGCATGGAAAGATTTGATGAACAATTTAAAGGTGAATTTACATGACGAGTGGAGGTTTAATTTCAGTGAATTGAAGAGGGATCTCGCCCATATGGAATAGAAATAAAGATTATCAATACATTATAAAGGTGGATAATGTTGTAGTAAATGAGGTAATTTAAACGTAGGATTGGTTGAACATTGAAAAGCAGATATTACTATATTTAACAAATGACCTAGATGCAGAAATAGGCAATTTGGCCCCTCAAGCTTTCTCTATTATTCAACAGAATCATGGTTTTTTTTTTGTTTCAAATTCCATGCATCCATCTACTCCCAATAGCCTTTGGATCCCCTGCGTAACAAATATCAATGTACTTCTGTCTTAAAAATATTGATCAGGTTGTTGCCGAATGTGGAATGTTTAAAGAAAGGCTAGATAGGTTGGGAGCTGAAAATGTGTTGCTGGAAAAGCGCCGCAGGTCAGGCAGCATCCAAGGAGCAGGAGAATCGACGTTTCGGGCATGAGCCCTTCTTCAGGAATGAGGAAAATGTGTCCAGCAGGCTAAGGTAAAAGGTAGAGAGGAGGGACTTGTGGGGAGGGGCATTGGGAATGCGATAGATGGAAGGAGGTCAAGGTGAGAGTGATAGGCTGGAGTGGGGGTGGGGACGGAGAGGTCAGAAAGAAGATTGCAGGTTAGGAAGGCGGTGCTGAGTTTGAGGGATTTGACTGAGACAAGGTGGGGGGAGGGGAAGTGAGGAAACTGGAGAAATCTGAGTTCATCCCTTGTGGTTAGAGGGTTCCTAGGCAGAAGAGGTGCTCTTCTTCCAGCCGTCGTGTTGCTATGGTCTGGCGATGGAGGAGTCCAAGGACCTGCATGTCCTTGGTGAGTGGGAGGGGGAGTTGAAATGTTGAGCCACGGGGTGGTTGGGTTGGTTGGTCAGGGTGTCCATTTCCACGTTGAACTTGTCAGTACCATTCAGGATCTTATAAATTTCAATCAAATCACTGTTCACAGTGAACAGTGAAAGCAGGTCCAGTCATTCCAACCTGTCCTCCTAAGCCAAGTTACTCCTTTCAGGTATCAATCTGATAAATCTCCTCTGAACCATCTCTTCACATCTTTACATCCGCAATGAAATAAGGAGACCAAAATTCTAAAGTTAAAAATCCCACAATACCAGATTATAGTCCACTAGATTTCAATTAAACCTACTGGACTATAACCTGGTGTCGAGATTTTTAGCTTTGTACACCCCTCCACGTCATGACCAAAATTCTACACAGTATTTGAGATGCAGTCTCCCTAATGGTTTATATAATGGAAGCATAAAATGTCTGGTCTTATGTTTAATTCCTCTAGTAATAGAAGATAACATTCTATTAGCTTACTTAATCACTTGCAGTACGTTCATCTGTGACTCACCTAGTAGAATGCCTAAATCACTCTGCATCTTGGAATTCTGCATTCATTCTCCATTTAGGTAATAATCTGCATTTGTAAAAAAAATTCATTCTGCCAAAGTGAACGCTTTCAGTTTTCTCCAAGCTATACAACATCCGCTAGATTTTTGCCTACTCACTCCACCCATCTATCTCAGTCTGCAACCTCCTTAAATCATCTTCATGGCATACTTTTCTACCTGTTTTTGTATTACCTGCATATTTAGCAATTGGTAGTCAACAAAACTAGCAGGGATGTGCTGTGGTTGCTGGGGTGAGTGCGAGTTGAAATTACCATAATTTTCCAGTACTTTATAAATATAGAGGTATTATCAGATGTTATACATGAGAAGATAACTGTTTAAATAGAGTCCATATCTACACTTTTGGTGTAGGCTTTATTTCTGTTAAACACACTCCATAAAATGTATACCCTGCTGATTAATAGCTCCCCATATTTGTACAATCAATTCTTATCCAGTTAATTCTTAATTAATATGTTGATCATCCTTTTCATTGTTCCATTAAGTTTCAGGCATCCCTTTAGACTTTAATAGATGATAACGCCAGAACTCTGGAGAATTTGTAAATATTGCACCCACCTTCAAAAACATATAAGGATCAGCCTAGTGATAGGAAGGCTCACTGATGGGAAAGGTCTTAGAAATGATGAGGCATAAGCAGCCACCTCCTGTGCTGTAAACAATCTATGATTCTCTGATAATTCCTTGAAAACTACAGAACAAATTGATGCTATTTTAAAAAGCATGCAGAGTTCTTAGGTTTATAAATTTGTATGAGGTGGAGAGTATAAAAGCAAGAACAAAGTGGAAAACCTTAATTTAAAAGAAACTGAGGGTACCTTTAAATTCTAGACACCATACTTTAAGACCAGTGTTACATGGGGCATGGTTCATGAGCTATACAATGCAGATATAAGTATCATGACTCATATGGAAGGAGTGTGCTGGTAACCAAGCCTTACGAGCCCATGTGATGTGCCCAGAACTATGTATCCAGTTGTATCACCAGGATGTTACCGAGTACAAAAAAAAGAGATTCCTACCAGGTTGCAGCAATGAATATACAATTCTATTTTCGAACAAGTGGTGAAATCAGTTCTTAACTACTATTATGCATAGTTAAACTATCAGCCTTTCAACTCCAATACCCGCACATTCATTCACAGACGGAGCAAGGTGGAAATAGAATTCCGCAGAAATATTATGGTAGAAAAATAACAGGCAAAAAAAAAAAGTCCAGACCATAAAGGTGACATGAAGTGGCTTTCTCACAGTTCTTTCAGTTTCTGTTGGTGAGACCAGATTACCGTTGGATGCAGGACCACAGAGAATCCTCAATTTGGTCAGTCATTTAACTAGACTTGGGTCTTTAGTGAGCTGTTCAGAATTTTGAATTTCACTCTGAAAGAGCGAGCCAGAATGGGAGAGAAAGACCAAACACTGCTTCCATGCAAACCTCTCTACAGCTCCTAAGTGTTTTTCGTTTCCAGAAAAGAGCGAGAGAGTGAAACGTGTCTTTGTTGCTGTTATTTTGGAGGTCGCTTTTCAATAACTCCATTTCCAAGTCTGTGGCACCACAGAAAGCTAATAGTCTAAAAGCTGTTGCTAGGTGACCTTCAGCTCAAAGCTCCTTCCACCAATTTGCCTATAAAAAGAAACAAATCTTTCTCTCAAAACAGCTTTATTTTTCCAAAACTGTTTGACCTTCTGTTAAAAAAAAATAAGCATAACATAGTTTTACTTTTGACCTTTGATTTACAAAAATGTCACGTGGTAAACTGTCTGCACCTCATGCGTTGCTCGAAACTTTGATATTTCTAGCTTTCATTCCAAAACAAAGTGTGGTTCCAACCCGTTGCACTCAGCTAAACCAGTCTATGTTAGAGTCTATGCTCTGCTTGACCCTCTTCTCATCTCTGTCGATCTAAATTTGTTGAGCACTGCTGCCTCACAGCATCAGGGACCCAGTTTTGATTCAAGCCTCAGGTGACTGTCTGTGTGGAGTTTGCACATTCGACCTGTGTCTGCGTGGGATTCCTCCGGGTGCTCTGGTTTCCTCCCATAGTCCAAAGATGTGCAGGTTAGATGAATTGCCTGTGCTAAATTGCCCATAGTGTCCAGGGATGTGTAGATGAGGTGCATTAGTCAGGGGAAATGTAGAGTAATAGGGTAGGGGAATGGGTCAGGGTGGTTACTTTTTGAAGGGCATGTAGACTGGATGGGCCAAATGGTCTGTTTCCACACTGTAGGGATTCTGTCTTTTTAAATCTATGATCATAACCTTCTGCTTCATATTTGCACATTTGACAGCATCTTAACTATTTGCTTCAGTTGCTCCCTGTCAGGGTGGATTATATATTCTCAACACTCTTTGGGTGAAAAGTTTTCTTCTGAATCCTCTATTGAATCCATCCACTTGTTTCTTGCCTTTACATTTGCCAATTTTGTGGGGCATCTTATCAAAGATCTTTTGAAAAATCCAAATTAACTACAGTCTTTGCACCTTTAACTTTGCATCATCACTTTGCTACCTTAACAAAAACATGTGAAGCCTCCGAGAAAGTGCAAAAGAATTTTACCGAAGCAGTACAATGGATGAGGGACTTCAATCAAGTAGGACTATTAGAGAGGGATAATTCTTATATATTTCCTGTAGAGTGAATGTTCTCTCATCATTCAAAACATTTGGCTACAAGAAATGGATAAATGCTACTTAAGGTCTTTTAACATGGAATAAATTAATCTATTGATTTGTAATTTGAGCATTGACCAAAGAGAATGTTTATTCAATTCATTAACCAAAGGTGAGAACATCAAATGATAATTCACAATAGTATTCCAGAAAAAAAGTTTATGGTTTTTATCTTCACATGTTTTTGTAAATATTTATTTTTACAGTTATACATTGCAATCATACATCTCCCATACCCAACAGCCACAGTTTCATATGTTTATTTAAGCATCACAGATGAATCTGCAGTAAGTTGTAAACAATTAAACAAAATTAGGATGCAAGATTCCCCTTTCTTTACATAAAAATAGTGTTCAAACAAAATTTCAAATAAATTAAGTGAAATATCTCCATTTTTGGTGCAATAAATTAAGTTGTGATGTCCCCCAGTTCCATGATGTTTATTTCACAAAAAGGAATATACAAAATCAGACACTTGTATCATTCCATTTGATTTTAGAAATTTCTGCACCATTCAGAATTTGATTCAAGCTAATGAGGTCAATCCATAACTTTTTCTTAGTCACTTATTATTCTGTGTATTTTATCCAACATCACTGTTGTCAGTTCCTCAGGACCTGCATCACAAAACACATGAGCATTTGCAATACAGTATGTCAATTTACTTCTGTCAATTGTTCAGAGCTCTAGATTTTGTCATTGTGACTGATCATGAACTAATCAACAATTTGGTAAGTCCTGTCATATCATCAGAAGATATTACCGTACCAGTTATTTTCTAATTGTTATAGCCCAATCTTTTCTGATACACTTTCTGAATTAAATTCTGTCTCCAATGGTCTCATACATTGTCCCAGTTCTTTCCAAATTTTTCTGAGACATCAGCCTTTGAAAACATGGTTTTCTGCATATCAAACTTTCTGCAAAAATTGTATTATTTGTCATACCTTCTGGAACAGGAGGACTAACGTACACAATGTCACACTGCACAGAAGGCAGTTTGGAACTTGTCCCAAACAATAGATTGGGATTGTATAGAGTCATAGAGATGTACAGCATGGAAGCAGACCCTTTGGTCCAACCCGTCCATGCCAAGCAGAATACCCAACCCAATCTAGTCCCACCTGCCAGCACCTGGCCCATATCCTCCAAATCCTTTTTATTCGTATGCCCATCCCAATGCCTTTTAAATGTTGCAATTGTACTAGCCTCCACCACTTCCTCTGGCAGCTCATGTACCATGCTCTGCGTGAAAAAGTTGCAGCTTAGGTCTCTTTTATAACTTTCCCCTCTCACCCTAAACCTATGCCCTCTAGTTCTGGACTCTCCCACCCCAGGAAAAAAGACTTTGTCTATTTATCCTATCCATAACCCTCATGATTTTGTACCCTCAGCCTCCGACACTACAAGAAAAACAACTCCAACCTGTTCAACCTCTCTCTATAGCTCCAATCTTGGCAACATCCTTGTAAATCTTTTCTGAGCCCTTTCAAGTTTCACAACATCTTTCCGATAGGAAGGAGACCAGAATTGCACGCAATATTCCAACAGTGGCCTCACCAATATCCTGTACTGCTGCAACATAATCTCCCAACTCCTGTACTCAATACTCTGACCAATAAAGGAAAGCATACCAAACGCCGCCTTCACTATCCTATCTACCTGTGACTCCACTTTCAAGAAACTATGAACCTGCACTCCAAGGTCTCTTTGTTCAGCAACACTCCCTAGGACTTTATCAATATTTTGTACTTTTATGCAGCATCTTATCAGCTACTCCATGACTTCTTTTACAGTTTCTGTCACTGAAGAGTTTTACCTGCAGCGTTTTTTTCCCTTGATGTTCACATTTTCACTCATTTCTAAAGTTTTCACTGGAAAGCTCTCCTGCCTTATCAATCAGAAACTGTGCCGGTGTTCCCATCTGTTGCCTATCCCTTTCTCCATATTTTATATAAGCCTTTTGTCCTTAAATGTTATCTGGTCACCAGGTCAATAAAATGTTAATGCTAACATTTTTGTCGTCTTTTTAAAATCACAGATCAGTGAAAACCTTCCAATAGGATGCACTAGTATCCTCCAATACTACTTACAGATTTCACATTTTTCATTAACCCTCTCTGTTACAGTCTCATACTCTTCATCAAGCGTATATGCATCTTATTCTGTATCCCTTCAACAAGTAGAATGAGCACATTGCCAGTGTAACATTGTGGCTCAGTGGTAGTCTCCCTACTCTTGGTCTAGAAAGGGTTTGCGTAAATGGTCAACCTCCTGTGAAGATACACCATAACATGTTTGAGTAAATTATTTCAAAATTTATTTTTTACAAACTTTTAATGACAATTTGCTTTTTTTTTAATGTTTGAAAATATTTCTTTGCATCCAGCTTTCACCGCGCCCCCACCTGCACACACAGACCTACGTTAAATTGGGGTTGCATAGTGGCTCCATGGTTAGCACTACTGCCTCACAGCGCCAGAGATCTGGGTTCAATTCCACCTCTAGGCGACTGTCTGTGTGGAGTTTACACATTCTCCCCATGTTTGCGTGGGTTTCCTCCCACAATCCAAAGATGTGCAGTTTAGGTGAATTGGCCATGCTAAATTGCTCATAATATTCAGGGATGTGTGGGTTAGGTGCATTAGGCAAGGGTAAATGTAGAGTAATAGAGTAGGAGAATGGGTCTGGGTTGGTTACTCTTCGGCAGGTCGGTGCGGACTCGTTGGGCTGAATAGCCTGTTTCCATGCTCTATGAATTCTATAAAGACTTTATTCTATAAAAAAAATAAAATTGAGAGGTCCGTTCAGAAATCTAATAACAGTGGGGAAAGCACTGAACCTGTTTGTACACATATACACACTTTTATATCTTCTGCCTGACCGAAGAGGACCTCCAAGCTAGGAACCCTCCCCCACCCCACCAATTCATTTATCATTGCCCTAGGTCCATCCAAGATATCAGGCCTTGGATAGATGTTCAAGGCAGTAGCCACTGACAAGTTTAAAGTAAAATACTGAGGATGGTGGAGATATGAAACAAAAGCAGAATGTGCGAGAGAAACTCCAGTTTGTGGAGAGAGAAACCAAGTTGAAGATTGGATCCAGTGTTCTGAACAAGAGTCATTGGACTGGAAACATTAACTCTGTTTCTGTCTTCCCAGATGATGCTGGACCTGTTAAGTTTCTCCAGCGTTTTCTGTTTTTATAATAGTTGCCACTGACTCCTTGGTGCTGCTGTAGATCTGATAACTGATTGGCCAGAAGCTATGGATTGGAGGAAGTTCCACCCATGACATCTTTGATTCCAGAGAATGGCTGGCTGTCAAGTTTCTGAGGGGCACTAAAATCCTTGGATCTTTTCTAAAAGAGACAATGGAAGACTCTTCCCAGCAATGGGAAAAGTGCCCATCGCTCCCATTAAATACCACTTTTACTTCGAGAATTGTAGGATCATAACACAGTTATTCAATGGGGAATGCCAAATCCACTTTCAGAGATAGTCAGGTTCACTAGTGGTGAGAGCTATTGAAACTTGGAAAAACATTTTGATTGGAAAGTTCTGCTTAATTCTTTAGGGCAATGAGTGTTGCATTGTACACAACATTGCCTTAAAAAGAAACATAATTGTGAATATTTTAAGGAGAGAATTCCCAGAAAGAGAAAGGATCAGGAAGAGAAGCAAAACTAGCCTGAAAATTGAGAAAAGATACTGCATCCAACTTTCTTTGTCCTATTTTTGTACATGAACCTTCACTCGATGAACATAATCTTCCAGCATCACTGATCCAGAATCTGGTTTCCAGCATCTACAGTCATTGTTTTTACCTCGTGGATTTTAACCCTCCTGCGAATCCTCTTGCAAGGATGCCTGCCTTGAAGAAGTTTTCCTCCTCTCTCTACAAGAATCTCAGGGAGTCTCTCTCCCACTGCAACTCCCAGGTCATTTCCTCTGCCATGAAGCTCTTCAACCATGTCCTGAAACAAACCCGCTACTACAGCCACATTTGCTACTTGTCTGGACTTGTCCGACCTGCCCAGCTCCTTTTCCACCTATCCACTCCACCCTCTCCTCCCTGACCTATCACCTTCATCTCCTCCCCCACTGACCTATTGTACTCTATGCTACTCTATCCCCACCCCCACCCTCCTCTAGCTTATCTCTCCACGCTTCAGGCTCTCTGCCTTTATTCCTGATGAAGGGCTTTTGCCCGAAACGTCGATTTCGAAGCTCCTTGGATGCTGCCTGAATTTCTGTGCTCTTCCAGCACCACTGATCCAGAATCTGGTTTCCAGCATCTGCAGTCATTGTTTTTACCCCATAACTGACCAACATATGAACTATTAATTGTACCTCTCTCTCCACAAAGATACTGTTGGCTCCTTTCAGTGTATCTGTCTGGAACAATCCTGAAAATTCCTTGCAATCAAAATTGAGGGTGAACTGTTTTAGCACCTGTTTCTTGCAATCCAGTCATAGCACTTTGGTAATTTGATTTAAGAATCACTGGCAGTTTTGAGTGATCAGTGCAGTCTTTATGTGACTGACAAGTCCTCTTGAAGGTGCACACGATCTTACGTTCGAATTCTGGAGTTTCTGGAACTTTTTGAGGGATGTAAATACTTTCTGTTCAAGTCAACAAGTTGGCTTGAAACAAATTCTGAAAAATGTGGAAGGGAGTTCCTCTCCATTCCTGGATCTTTGCTGACATTCATCCCCCTGCTGGGTCATATCCCAAACACCCTGAAACACAACTTCCAGCCTGACCTGACTGACCATAACTGGCCCCCTGAACTATCATCAGTGGCCCCCTACTGAGCCAACACCCCTGCCAGATTCAACCCAATCCCAGTGGTTGAGTACTTGCATATTTTTGACTGACCTCTTGCTATGTTGGTTCCTGGTAGCATCCATTCTCATCAGTCCACACAATAACATCGGTATTCCACTCGCGTCCAGTCGTTGTTCCCCTCTTAATGTTGCCCCATGTTTCGGCACCATACAACATGGCAAGTTCTACAATTAGCCTCCCTGAAGATCAATATTGAACAGTTTGGCATCTCTTGGAAAATATTTTGCTTTTCATATTCTTGTGCCCAAAATGAATTCACACTCTCCTATATTATAATTCATTGACTACTTGGTTGCTGTTTGCTTAACCTCTTTGTACCACTGTGCCACTTTGTGTGTGCACTGAAGGTACATTTCATTCCAACTTTGATTGTCAGCAAACCTGGATTTGTTACTCTTGTTTTTTTGTCATTAAAAAAGATTTTAAATCTCACAGGTCTTCGCACTGATCCTTTCTGTTGTCTGCTAGTTATAGTCGGCCAAGATGATGATGATGCCACATTTCTCCTGACTCACTGTTTCTTGTCCATTAACCAATCAATGAGGCTACACTAACAACAACCCCATGAGCCTTTATCTCACGTTGATCTTTTGTATGGCATTTTGAGTCACAGAATCATAAAGCACAGTAACAGTCCTTTCGGTCCAACTCATCCATGGTGATGAGTCCAAACTAAACTAGTCCCATTTACCCTTTTTGACCCAAATCTCTCTCAACTTTTTCCTATTCATGTACCTGTCCAAATTTCTTTTAAATGTTATAACTGTGTTTGTCTCTACCACTTCAACCAGTTTATTCCATATGGACGTCACTCTCTGTGTGAAACAGGGTAGAAGCAATGACTGCAGATGCTGGAAACGAGATTCTGGATTAGTGGTGCTGGAAGAGCACAGCAGTTCAGGCAGTATCCGGATGCTCCTCGGATGCTGCCTGAACTGGTGTGCTCTTCCAGCACCACTAATCCAGAATCTGTGTGAAACAGTTGGTCCTCAGGTGCCTTTTAATTTTTTCTCCTCTCATCTTATACCCTTTGGTTTTGGTCTCAGCTACCCTGGGGAAAAGACATTATTTTGCTTCTCATGATTTTGTAAACTTCCATAAGGTCACCCCTCAACCTCCTATGCTCTAGGGACAAAATGTCTCCGGCTATCCATCCTTGTAAATCTTTTCTGCTCCCTTTCCAATCGAAGAATGTCCTTCCAATTCTAAAACTGTACAGTGTATTCCAAAAGCAGCCTCATCAATGACCGGTACAGCTGCAACATGATGTCCCAACTCCTGTACTCGGTGCTGTGACCAATGAAAGCAAGCATGTCAAATGCCTTCTTTACCACCCTGTCTACTTTAATGCCACTTTCAATGAACTATGCATAAGGAACTAGGAAATGTGAACCGTTTCACAGAATATCTCTGTGTTCGGCATACTCCCTGGGGCCCTGCCATTAACTGTGTAAGCCCTGCCCTGATTTGTCCTACTAAAATGCTATACCTTTCATTTATCCAAATTAAACTTTATCTACCATTCCTGAGTCCACTGGTCGAGTGAATGAGAGTCCTGTTGTAGTCTTAGATAACCTTCTTCATTGTCCACTATATTACAGAAGATCCAAGTATACCTGTTTCTTGCCATCCCACCACTAACATGACTATTTTCATCATTTTAAAAAAAAGTTTAAAAAGTGGGGTTAGTAACCTCACTTGATTGGATGGCAGGTTTGCAATGCAGAGTGATGCCAATAGTGTAGGTTCAATTCCTGTATCAGATCAAGGGAATCCCTGGAAGTATATAGGGGTTACAGGAGTTTACTGAAGAAGGAAATTAGGGTGGTGAAAAGGGGGCACAAGATAGCCTTGGCTGAGAAGATTAGGGTGAATCCAAAAAGAATTAAAATATATTAAAGGAAAAACATAACCTGAGACAGAATAGGACCCCTCAAGGACCAAAGTGGACATGTAGGTGTGGAATTGCAGGAGATGGGTGAGGTCCTCAATGAATATTTCTCCTCTATGTTTACTGTGGAGAAAGACATGAAGACTTGGGAAAGTTAGTGGTCATATCTTGAGGACAATCTATATCACAGTAGGGGTGGTGTTGGATATATTAGAAAGTATGATGGTGGATAAATCTCCCGGTCCTTTCCAGATTTATCTACGAACACAGCAAGAGACGAGAGAAGAAATTGCGGAGGGCCTGGCTGAAATATTTGCGTCATCGTTAGCCACAGGTGAGGTCCCAGAAGTGTAGAGGGTAGCGAATGTTGTGCCCTTATTCAAGAAGGGCTGCAAAAAATAACCTGGTACTATCGACCAGTAAACCTCGCATCTGTTGGAGATAAGTTATTTGAGAAGATTTTGAGAGATACGGTATCCATGCAGTTGGAAAATCAGAGTTTGATTAGGGGCAGTTAGTAGCGTGACTTTGTGCATGGGAGATCATGCTTCACAAATTTATTAAGAGTTTTTTGATGAAGTGACCAGGAAGGTTAGCGAGGGCAGGGCAGTAGGTGTGGTCTATTTGGATTTCAATAAGGCCTTTGATAAGTTTCTACATGATAGGCTGCTCTGGAAGGTTAGATCACATGTAATCCAGGGGGAACTGGCAAATTGGATACACCGTTGCTTGATGGTAGGAAGCAGTGGAAGGATGCTTGTCAGACTAGAGGTCTGTGACTAGTGGAGTGCCTCAGGAGTTGATGCTGGGCCCGTTGCTGTTTGTTATCTATATCAATGATTTGGATGAGAATGTACAAGGCATGATTAATTAGTTTGCAGATGGCACTAAAATAGGCAATATCGTGGACAGGAGGAAGGTTATCAGAAATTTCAATAGGACCTTGATCAGCTGGTGAAGTGGGCTGAGAAATAGCAAATAAAATTCAATATAGTTAAATGTGACATCTTGCATTTTGGCAAGTCAAATCAAGGTAGGGGTTTCATGATAAATGGTAGAGCCTTAATGAGTGTAGTGGAGTAGAGGGACCTTGAAGTTCAGGTTCATAGTTTTCTGAAAGTGGAGTCATAGGTAGACAGGGCAATGAAGGCGGCTTTTGGCACGCTGGCCTTCATCGGTCAGGGCATTCAATATAGAAGTTGGGAAGGTATGTTGCAGTTATATAAGATGTTGGTGAGGCTGTACTTGAAGTATTGTGTTCCGTTTTGGTCACCTTGCTAGAGGAAAGATGTTATTAAACTAGAAAGAGTGCCAAAGACATTTATAAAGATGTTGCCAGGACTCAATGGTCTGAGTTGAAGGGAGAGGTTGGACAAGCTAGGACATTTTTCTTCAGAGCATAGGACACTGAGGGGGGAACTTATAGAAGTGTATAAGATCATAAGAGGCATGGATAGGGTGGGAATAGAGAACTAGAGGGCATTAGTTTAAGATTAGAATAAAAGGGAACCTGAAGGGCAATGTCTTTACACAGAGGGTAGTACGTATGTGGAATAAGCTGCCAGTGGAAGTTGGGGGTATATTAACACTTAAAGGGGATTTGGGCAAATATGTGGGTAAAAAAAGTTTAGAAGGATATGGGCCAAGTGCAGGGAAATGGGGTTAGCATGGATGGGCATTTTGATCAACACAGACAAGTTTGGGTGAAAGGGCCTGTCTCCTGCTGTAGGACTCAATAACTCGATGGCTGAAGTTACCATGAAAGTCCCTCATTCTCACCTTCCGACCTTGCCCGAGTTGGACCAGAAAGTCTGTATCTGCTCTGTGTGATTCTAGCTGCCACATGAAAGATGAACATGAGAGAAAGGATCACGGAGTTGTGGTTACTATCATCTCATTGGTTAATAGACAAGAAACAGATTAAACCACTGCCAGTTATGTGTCTCAGAGCAGTCTTCGCGGCCAAAAGGACGGTGACAATTATATACTCCCTTAAAAGAATTCTAACTGATTTGTTAAACATTAACTTTCTTTCAGAAAGCTATATTTATTCTGTCTGATCATAGTACAATTTTCAAGGTTATAATAATAGAATCCAGTATTTTCCTGACAGGCTAACTGGCCTGTTGTTCCCTGCTTTCTGAGTACCTCCTTTTCTGAATAGCTGCATTACATTTCCTGTCTTCCAATCAGCTGGAACCATTCTAAAGCTGATAATGATATACGCAGTATTTGTCTGAAATACACAAGCATTGAATATAGGAATAGGAGGAGGCCATTTAGCCATTTACAGCTGCTCTGGTATTGAATATCGTCATGTCTGATCATCGAACTGAATACTCTGTTCCCCCTTTCTCCCCAGACTCTCTGATTCCTTTCTCCTCAATAACTATATCTAACTCCTCCTGAAAACATCCAGTGTTTTGGCCTCAACCACGTTCTGTGGCAGAGGATTCCACAAGCTCACCAGTTTCTCTGGGTGAAGAAATCTTTCCTCGTTTCAGTTCTAAAGGGGTTACCCCCTATCCCTAGATTGTGACCCCTGGTGCTGGAATGTTGTTTATCTTCTGGGTCTGTATCTTCTTCCTTGGCTTGTGGTGCAACAGTAATATTGGAGTAATTTAAACCCTGGATGCTGAAGAGGCTTAAATTTGAGTGCTATATCTTGGAAGGTTTTCTAACTGAAGGAGGTTACAGCGATAGGGAGGGGGGAGGCCATGGAGGGATTTGAAATTAATTTGAGAATTTTAAAACCAGGGAATTATTTAAGTGTACCCAGTGTAGTAGACAATATAGAAAATGACTGTGTAAGTAAGGTTTGGAATTTTGGATGGTGTCAAGTTAATAGGAGGTACTGTGGAGGAGACCAATCACTGAATTATCAACTATGGAGGTAGAACACAGAAATGGATGAAGGTCTCAGTAGGAGATCAGCTGAGGCAGCAGTAGGGTAAGGCAATGTTTCACAGTTGGAAATAGGTGGTCTTTGACATATCATTGGTGTGGTGTTGGAAACTCAAATCGAATCAATAATAATATCAAATTGCAAGTAGTTTGTCTCAGGGAAAGACATGGAGAGATGATCTAGGTTTTTGACAGTTAATGTGGGTAGAGTAGGGAAAGGAAAGGACATAGATTAGCACCATGAACCACAGCAAAGGAAGGCCAAGTTGTTTTGTTCCTCTCTCATTTCTACTATCCAAGTGTCACGTAACACACCCATATTGGATTTGTTAAGCAGTTATAGTTCCCCATAGCTGCTACCTTTTCTGTTTCCTCCTGCAGCTGCCCCCCAAAAAATCAGAGAATTGATTTTTCTTCTTTTAAATGTTGTAAGGGGTCATCTGCTATCCGTTGATTTGTACCTGATGCCTGTTCATGATCACGAGTTTGTTCTGTCAGTCTCCATGTCACTGGATGCATGTCATTTTGCTATAACATGCATTTCATAAGTGTGAATTGGCTACAACGTGTTTGACGAATTGTGGACCTTGTTCGGATAATGCAAATTTTCTACTGAATGGGTGTAGCAATTTTCTATTAGCGCTCTTCTACAGCACGATCTTTGTGAGGTTGCAGAGGAACATAACTCTTGCATTGACCTCTTGGTCAGTTCTCAATCTGCAGATCTTTGGGCACATGGGGCAGGATGTCCCACATGGTAGAGCGATCACGAGAGCAGGATTTACTTCAGTCTCTTTCCTTTTCTACCCTGCCTCATCATTAAAGCTTTTGGCCCCAAAGTGTGGCAATGGACAAGTTATTGCTATTTTGAATGATGGTTAATAAGCTCCTCCCAGTCATTAACATTAACACTGTTCTGCTTCAAGGAGAGCTTTGTAGTGTTTTCTTTATCCAAAAAAGGGATACTAGCTATTTGAGGGGTATGTTGTTCTCACAAGTAAGCAAATGGGGCAAGTTAAAATTATTTCCCATAGTGTAGTGTAAAATACAGTCTGCAGCATGCAACCCATAAGGGATGTCAAGTGTGCATTTAACAGGTAATTTTGCCTTATCAAAGAAATGTCAGTGAACAAATGGCTAATTTGTGGAGCAGGTTTATAGGGGAGACATTAAAACTTTGCAACATTTATCCACTAAAATTCAAATAAACTTTGTTCTGTAAAATTATATTTTTGACAGGATTGGGGTATATGTGTAGCATGATGAGAAAAAGGATGACTTTGAAGCACTGGTTTCCGAAGCTGTCCATAGGGGGAGGAGGGTGGGGTGCCGGTGGGGTGAGAGGTGACTCTGGTTAAGTGGTGAATTTGTGGTAGAGTCATTGTTCCAGTTGACTCCCATGGTTAGCACACTTTCATTGTAGTAAATTACACAGCTATCAGGATGGTAGAAGGTGAATCAGATGGACCAGCTTTGACTTTTGCCCAGAAATTTCACTGATTTTCTGTTGCAGGTGAAGGGTAGAGGCACAGAAGGTACACTATCTTATGAGCATTAGTTTAAGCATTTGAAGTACTTAGAGTATGAGAAACAATTGATTGTAAGGGATGAACTCAGTTGGTTCATTGTTGACTGTCTCTTACATTTATTGCCTGAACTAGTAAGGACATTTAAAATGTTTTCCTGGACTCAGTTGTTCCATGCAGAATGGTTAAATTTATTCTTGCGTCTATGGGCAGCTATTCTTGAAGTGTATGATACTTTGTGCCAAACAGGATCTGCCTGCTGTGGAGCAGTTCCAGAACTGTCACAGAGAGCACACTGGCCTCTTGCTGTTCTGATAGACATTATTGGAACAACACTTGTTCTAAACTGCAGAGTGGTTACTCACGAAGCCTGGTTCTTTAAAAGCTGCTTAGCATCTATAATACTGCAGCTGCACGGTATTCCCGGTTGCTCGACAGGCAGGCTCCTAATCAAAGGCGTTTATAACACTTCGAGCTTATCCAAGATATTTTAATGAGACTCAGCCTGGAAACTAGAGCTGGCTTAGAGCTCACAAGGTTGAGAGTTGTGATTTGTGCTTTGAATGCTTCACATCTAATCAGAAAATCTATTTTCCAAACTTTGACTACTTTGCAGATTAGTCAGAGGAAAAGTATGTACTTTTAAAAATAGTATTTTAATAGATTGCTATTTAATTACTTTATAAGACCATTAGGTATAAGATCAGAAGTAGACCATTTGGCCCATCAAGTCTGCTTTGTCATTTGGTGAGATCATAGCTAAATTTGTAATCCTCAGGTCAGTTTTCCTGCCTTTTCCCTATACCCTTTGATTCCATTACTGATTAAAAATTTTTAACTCTCAGCCTTAAATATTCTTAACAACCCAGGCTTGAAAGCCTTCTGTGGTAAAGAATTCCAGAGATACATTATCCTTCTCCTTATCTCTGCCCGAACACCGTGATCCCTTCCTCTAAGATTGTGCCCTCAGTTCCAAAGACCATTCAACATGAGGAAACAACCTCTTAGAATCTACCCATCAAGCTCCCTGAGAATCTTCCCTGTTTCGCTAAGGTTTCCTCTTATTCTCCTAAACTCCAATAGCACTTTACAATACTTTTAACTCTAATTTTCATGACGTGATAAATTTTACTGAAGCGACTTCTGAGTGAACGATAAATAAGTACATAGATGTTGTTGAAAATGAGCCATTTTATCAAAGATTTTCATTTTGCACTCATCAGGGTGCAAAGAGCAAAGATTAGTACAACACAGGAACAGACTGAAAAACAGGAATTGCTAGAAAAAGTCAGAAGGTCTGGTAGCATCTGTGAAGAGAAATCAGAGTTGACATTTCGGGTTTGATGAGCCTTCCTGAGGAACAGGCTGTTTGCCCCACCAAGCCTGTGCTGATACATAGCCGAACAAATGCAGGAAGTGGTACTAGTTTAGTTTGGGAAACTTGGATGGTATGAATGAGTTGGACCAAGGGGTCTGTTTCCACATTGTATGACTCTATGATAACACCTTCCTAAATTTAAAAAAAAATTTTACCTGAAGGGAATGAAGAACTGATGAATGCAAGATGAAACGCTTGCTCAGGTTCTTTCCTACTAATTGATTATGAATATGCAAAGTGTTCCAATGATTGTCATTCTTCAAGAGTTACTGAAAGCTGTTGTATTGCAATTATAGTGTTTTCTTTTCATGGTGTGTGAAGGATGTGTATAGATATTATCTGTCGTAGAGGCTTCACCAAATGCAGGGTCCATTCTGTGGCACCAACTAATTTCATGTTCAGAAATGCAATTGCCTTCAAATTTTGCATGTTGGATGAGAAAGGGGAGGAGCTTGTTTCATTGTGCTGGTCCCGACAGTGGTACGTGCAAATTCTATTCACCATTTTTATTTACTTTGATAAAGAGCCGGTGGACTTTTATTCACATTGAGCAATGTTTGGAGACAGACGATTCAGCCTAAGAGATCAGGACTATCTGTTTATATGTTGCACAAACCTCTTTCAACCTAGAATGTAAAGATGTCCTCTTTTAAAGTTTTTCTTTTCATATAACTAATATGAAATGGAAGCAGTATGTATTATTATGTGATTGATTAATGATCAGATTGGTTGGCTTAACAAGTAATTGTGTGGTCAAAATATAAGCAGCATGGAGTTTCTAATGTGCGGCTGCTAAAGTTAGTTCAGCAAATGTATTTGTGTTGCTTGTGTAATGACTGAATTACATATTTCCTTTTGAGAAGATCGAGTCCCTTGCCTGTCTGCTAGAATTTACTTTGTCCATCAAACAAAGGTAGACTGGAGTGCATCATAAGGTGGAAATATATCAAGATGTTTGAATAACCCCATTGCTTTAAAGAAATGAGTTCAAGTAGTTTATCATTGTCTTGTGAATTCAGAGATGTAGTCTGCCCTAGAATTGAACTCCAGCCTGCCTTTTTTCTTTGCTTGTGTGTAATGTATACACAGTTGGAGTTCATGGTGGCTGCTTTATTCCACTTCTGGCAAGTTTTGTTAATTGCTAGCAGAGGGTATCACATTGACACTGATGAATGGCACCCCCATTGTTAAATCATATGGTTTGATCTGAAGAACTATTAGCCAATGTGATCATCAGTGCGTGTTATCCACCAAAAATGTATACCAGAAAGCAGGGAGCAACTACTCATAACATTGCAAAATTTTCCATCCATGCTTGCTGTATAAATGGTGCAGGCTGAAGCTCCCAAGTGGGAGTGTACAGTCAGAATATGCCCAAATTGGATTTTCATTTCTCTGCATGCTGCTGAGCATGGCATACAATTTATCTGTTATATAAAGGACAGCATTGAGCTTTGGTTTGTATTCAAGGCAGTAATTCAGTTAGTAGCTACTATTATAGGGGGATAAAACAAGTAATTAAATCAACCTGTTCAAATATATTGTGATGCAACTCCAGGGCAGGTGAGACCTGGGCCCAAACCTCTAGCCAAGAGAGAGGGTCACTGTGTCTATACGAGAGGATATTTTTCATGATCAAAAGTGTTCACAAATGTTATTACATACATGTGGAGAACATGTCCAAAGATGTACAGGTTGGGTGGATTGGCAATGCTAAATTGCCCATAGTGTCCAGGGATGTGCATGCTAGGTGGTTTGCCATGGGACATGCAAGGGTACAGGGATGGGGTAGGGGTGTGGGTCTGGATGAGATGTACTTTGGAGGGTCGGTGTGGACTTGCTGGGCTAAATTGTCCACTTCTACACTGTAGGGGTTCTATGATTCTAAGGTAGGACCTGAACCGAGGCCTCCTGATTTTGAGGTAAGGACACCACCACCAGATCTCAAGACACTGCTCACTCTTATAAATATACTGGACAGGTTTATAAAGTTGACTTGAACTTTGAGATGCGCAACTGCCTTGGCAAAGTGCCTTTTAATCTACAGTTGTGGAAAATTTAAGATGTCAGCTAATAATTTCCTCAATTCAAATGGCAGTAACTGCATTGCCAATCACAATGATATGATGATAAGTTTTAATCTGCTGTTTACCTTCAAATAGTGTTTTTATTTTTGGTGGACAGCACAGATTCTGGTTAAGGCCTTGTGAGGCTTCAGCCTTCTGAAGAGCAAACCAGGGACCTGTATGGTCTCTCTAAGGGAACAACTGTCAAACACCTGCCAATCAGGCAATGGCATTGGCGAGCAAATGATCATCTCTTGGAATCTAAACCCCAGGGTTGGAAGTCTTACTGCCCAGGAGCTGCCATCCAGTCAGAGGTAGGCAACTCTTGTGCAGTGCCACAGGGTGAGGCCATATCTACTGAGAGAAGGACAGACACCAGAAACACAGCGTCAGGGGTGGGAGCTGGAGGGCAGGGGGTCAGAGGGTTGGCAGCAACGGCAATGAGATATGTCTTATCAGGCCCCCTGCCTCAACCAGGTACAGATTACCTCAGATTGAGGGATCTCCATGAAGGTGATGAGCTGGCAACATAGTTGCCACTGGCATGCATTCCGTGTGGCAACAGAACCACTGGTCACCGATCATCTCAGTGGGAGCAGGACGAGGCCTTGGTAATGTTCAACTTCCTGCTGAAAACCTCCATTAGACATAGGAGCAGAATTAGACCACTGAACCCATCAAGTCTTCCGTGATTGTAACAAGGTCAGCTAGGTGAACTTCATAAACTGAGTTACCTGACTGGAGTTGTTAATCTGGTCAGTTTAGGAAGTCCTGGCTGACAGATATAGCCATGATGTGGAGGAGCCAGTGTTGGACTGGGGAGGGCAAAGTTAAAAATCACTTGACACTAGGTTATAGTTCAACTGGTTTATTTAGAAGGACAGGCTTTCGGAGCGCTGCTGCTTCATCAGGTCGACAGCTGGTGTTGAGTGATTTTTAACTTTGACAGATATAAACAGCAGTGCCAGAGATTCTTTGTGTGCTGACTGTAACAAGGTTATGCCAGAGTCCAGGGCTTTCCATGTGTAACTAAAGGGAGACGGGATACCAGCCTCTGTGTGGAGTTATTTCAGAGATTTCCCACTATTCAATGAGGTCATGGTTAATCTGATAATCCTGAGCTTTACTTTCTTGCCATTTCCCCATAACCCCCCTAATTTTGGCAGAGATGGAAGGGCAGTCGGGTTTGGATCCACTACTGTCCCACCAGGTAAATCCTCTTTCTGCCTCCCAAATCACCACAGAATGAAAGCAGAAGGTTCAGCTTGAGTCTTGAATCACAATTAAAGTCACACACTCTGTTCCCCTCTCAACCATTAAAGAGTCATAGAGCTGTACAGCATGGGAACAGACCCTTTGGTCCAAATCATGCATACCAACCAGGTATTCTAAAGGAATCTAGTTCCATTTGCCAGTATTTGGCTCATATCCCTCTAAACCCTTCCTATTCATATATCCATCCAGATGCCTTTTAAATGTTGTAATTGTACGAGCCTCCACCAATTCCCCTGGCTGCTTGTTCCATGCATGTACCACCCACTGCGTGAAACGTTGCCACTTAGGTCGCTTTGGAATCTGTCCCTTTTCACCATAAAGGACCTTTAGTTTTGGACTCCCCTACCCTGGGGGAAGAGACCTTGGCAGCTCACCCTATCTACACCCTCATGATTTTATAAGGTCACGTCTCAGTCTCTGGTGCTCTCGAGAAAATATCCCTAGCCTATTCAACCTCTCCCTATAGCCCAAACCCTCCAACTCTGGCAACATCCTTGTAAATCTTTTCTGAACCCTTTCAAATTTCACAACATTCTTCCTATAGCAGGGAGATCAGAATTAAATGCAGTAGTCCAAAATTGGTCTAACCAACGTTCTGTACAGCTGCAATATGACCTCCCAACTGCTATACTCGATGCACTAACCAATAAAGGAAGCATACCAAAAGTTGTCTTTACTATCCTATCTACCTGCGATTCCACTTTCAAGAAACTATGAACCTGCACTCCAAAATCTCTTTGTTCAGTAACAGTCTCAATGACTTTAGCATTAACTATGTAAGTCCTGTCCTAATTTGCCTTTCCAAAATGCAGCACCTCTCACCTACCTAAATTAAACTCCATCTGCCAACCTCAGCCCATTGGCCCATCTCCAATTTTGGTGTCATCTGCAAGCTTACTATGTTCACATCCAAGTCATTTATATAAATGACAAAAAGCAGTGAATCCAGTACTGATCCTTGTGGCACACCACTGGTCACAGGCCTCCAGTCTGAAAGGCAACCCTCCACTATTATCCTCTCTTCTACCTTCAAGTCAATTCTGTGAAACAAATGGCTAGTTCTTCCTGTATTACATGTGATCTAACCTTGCTAATCAGTCTACCATGAACAACCTTATCAAACGCCTTGCTAAAGTCCATAAAGATGATGTCCACCACTCTGCCTTCATCAATCTTTTTGTTACTTCTTCAAAAAACTCAATCACTTGACTGAGACACTATATTTCCCATGCACAAAACCATGTTGGCTATCACTAATTAGTCCTTGCTTTCCAAATACATGTAAATCCTGTCCCTAAGGATCCCCTTCAACAACCTATGTCAGCCTTCATCCCACCACCGATGTCAGGCTCAGTGGTCTGTAGTTCCCTGGCTTTTCCTTACCACTTTTCTTAAATAGTGGCACCCCGTTGGCCAGTCTTCCGACACCTCACCTGTGGCTATCGATGATACAAATATCTCAGCAATCACTTCCCTAACTTCCCACAAAGTTTGAGGATATACCTGATTGGGTCTGGGGATTTATCCACTTTAAACCATCTCTATGGCCTTTTGTCAGCTGGACAAATTACATCACCCACCACCGAGATGCAAGAGGAAGGGGTAAGGAAGCAAAGAATAGATGGAGGAAAATCAGAAAAGAAATTAGAGGAACTGAAAAACTTCAGTGCTTTGGATAAGACCTTAAATTCAATTAATCCACATCTCTCCATTCTAACAAATGTGTTTCTTTCCAAGACAAATTTGACCTTGAGATATATGCAAATTACATCATAAAGTTCCCTTTGTAAGCAATGACACAAACTGGGCTCCTTCTAGGTAATAATAGTCTCTTCCATTTCAAACCCTCTCCTGGTACTAGCATTTCTTTGCTTACATGGTGAGAAAAGGATAGAAACAAAATTGAACCTGGAACCTCTGTCTGCAGCTGAGAGTAATCATTGACCCAACCTGATGAAGGGCTTATTCCCAAAGTGTCGATTCTCCTACACCTCGGATGCTGCCTGACCTGCTGTGCTTTTCCAGCACCATACTCTTGTCAACAACCTGACATAGTCACACTCAAGGAGTCATACCTGACAGACAATGTCACAGACACCACAATCACCATCCCTGTCCTATCCCACTGGCAGGACAAACCCAGTAGAGGTGGCAGCACAGTTGGGAGTGAGTTGCCCTGGAATACCCCATCAAGCCTTATGGCATCAGGTAAACAGGGGCAAGAAAACCTGCTGCTGTTTACCACATACTGTCTCCCTTGGCTGATGAATCAGTACTCCTCCATATTGAACAACACTTGGAGGAAACACTGAAGGTGGTAAGGGCACAGAATGTACTCTGGGTGGGGGATTTCAATGTCCACCACCAACTGTGGCTAGGCAATGGTTAGGTCCTAACGGAAATGGCTGCTAGACTGGGTCGAGGGCAGCTGGTGAGAGAACCAACAAGAGGAAAAAAAACTTGACCTCTTTGTTATCAATCTGCTGGCTGCCACCACGCAGTCCTTGTGGGGATGAAGTAATGGCTTCACATTGCGAAAGCCCTCCATCATATTGTGTGGCACTATCGTCATGCTGAATGGGACAGACTTTGAACAGATTTAGCAATGCAAGACTGGGCATTCATGAGGAGCTGTGGACCATTGATAAAATTGTACTCCAGCACAATCTGCAACAAGCATATCCACCACTCAAACATTACCATCTGGCCAGGGGATCAACTCTTGTTCAAAGGAGATTGCAGGAGGGCATGGTAGGAGCAGTACCAGGGATACCTAAAAAAAAAAGAGGTATCGACAGTGAAACCATGGAAAAGGACTACTTGCACACCAAACACCATGAGCAACAAGCT
Source organism: Chiloscyllium plagiosum (assembly GCF_037043375.1). Classification (NCBI taxonomy): domain Eukaryota; kingdom Metazoa; phylum Chordata; class Chondrichthyes; order Orectolobiformes; family Hemiscylliidae; genus Chiloscyllium; species Chiloscyllium plagiosum. The sequence goes on from NW_028270177.1 coordinate 33,859,976, forward strand.
CTGCAGTCTTCCCACATCCAGTTGGGAATGGTGGTGGACAATTAAATAACTCACTGGAGGACGAGATTCCACAAATATGCCCATCTCAATGATAGAAGAGTCCACCACATCAGTTCAAAAGATAAGACTGAGGCATTTACAGCAGTCCTCAGCCAGAAGTCTTGAGTAGATTCATCTCAACGTCTTCCAGTGGTCCCCAACGTTACAGATACCAGTCTTAAACTAATTTCATTCATTCCACAAGATATCAAGAAATGGTAGGAGGCTCTAGATGCTGCAAAGGCTATGGACCCTGATAACATTCCAGCAATAGACTCTTGCTCCAGAACTTGCCACTCCGAGCCAAACTGTTCCAGTACAATTACAACACTGGCAGCTACCCCCTGGAAAATGGCCCATTTATGTCCTGTACACGTAAAGCAGGACAAGTCTAACCCAGCCAATTACTACTTCACCAGTCTTTCTTGATCATCAGTAACACAATGGAAGTTGTCATGAACAGTGCTATCAAGCAACATCTGCTCAGTGATGCCCAGTTTGGATTCTGCCAGAGTCACTCAGTTCCTGAAACCATTACAGCCTTGGATCAAACATGGAAAAAACAGCTGAGCTCCAGAAGTGTGGGGAAGGTAACAGCCTTTGACATCAAGGCTGCACTTAATCAAGTATGGCATCAAATAACCCTAGCAAAATGAATCACTGGAAATCAGGGCATACTATTCACCAGAGTCATACCTGGCACATAGGAAGTTAGTTGAAGTTGTTGTAGGCCACCTCTACGGCATCTCTGCACGGGTTCCTTAGGGTAGTTTCCTCAGCCCAAACATCTTCAGTTGCTTCATCAATGACCTTCCCTTCATAGAGTCAGGGTGGGAATGCTCATCAATTACTGCACGATGTTCAGCACCATTCATGAATCCTCAGATACTGAAGGAATCCTTGTCCAAATGCAGCAAGACATGGACAAGGTATATCCAAGCTTGGGCTGATAACAGGCAAGGAATATTTGTGATGCACGAATGCCAAGCTGTGAGCATCTCCAATAACCGACCATTCAATACTTGACACTTAATGGTGTTACCATCACTGTATCCTCTACTGTCAATATCCTGGGGGTTATCATTGACCAGAAACCCAAATGGATTCATCTTCTAAACGCAGTGGCTACAAGAGCACATCAGAGGCTAAGAATACTGCAGCAAGGAACTCAGCTGTTGACACTTCAAATTTACCATTTACAAGGCACAAGTCAGGAGTGTGATGGAATTCTCACCACATGCCTGGATGGATGCAGCTCCAACAACACAAAAATCAACTTTGAGACTACCCAGGGCAAAACAGCTGCCTTGATTGGCACCGCACCCACTCCCTCCATCACTGATGTACATTGACAGCATTGTGTGCAATCTACAAGATAAACTGCAGAAATTCACCAAAGATCGTTAGACAGCACCTTCCAAAGACACAAACTCTTCCATCTAGATGGACAAGGGCAGCAGATACATGGGAACACTACTACCTGCAAGTTCCCATCCAAGCCACTTACCACCCTGACTTGAAACTTTCTCACGTTCCTTTACAGTAACTGGGTCAAAATGCTGGAATGCTATCCCAAAGAACATTGTGGGTCTATTTACTTTATACAGAATGCAGTGGGTTAAGATGGCAGCTCACCACCACCACCATTTCAAGGGTAACTCGAGACTGGCAATAAATGCTGCTTAGTCAGTGACTCAAGTCACTTCTAAAAACAAATCATTATATTAACCCTTTACAACACTTCTTTGTCAAGTCTCTGACCTTGTTTACATCTCCTTATCTGACACCTGGTTTGAGAAAGTATGACTGAAAATCATAGAATCCCTACAGTTTGGAATCAGGCCATTCAGCCCAATGAGTCCACACTGACCCTCGATGAGCAGCCCACTCAGACCCATGGCCCTGCCCTATCTCTGTAATCCTGCATTTCCGATGGCTAACCCACACATCCCCAGTCGAGATCCAGCATTGAGCTGCTATGCATCTTATTTTCTTCGTTTGTTCTTACCCTAGTTTATCATCTTTTCAGGATTTTTGTGCAATAGGTTTATGCACAGAATATTTCAGATTGAGGATGAAATAACTTTTCCATGTGTGAATGTCAAGATTCACTGACTGACTTCTGGGATCTATTCATTGGGCAGGAAGTGAAGAGAAACACATAGGGGAGTGCTGCCTCCTTTGAGGGATCTGGGAAGTGATGGTACAGCAACACGAGCAGAACCCCTTCATCTCTCCAAATCTCCCATATAAACCAAAACCTGTCCCTCAGAGTTCAAACTGACTGCGACACAATAGAAGATCCCAAAAATGGATTAGATTCAAAATGCAGTCATTATTATTACATAAGCAAGTTAACCCGCCAAAAAGAGAATGAAGTGATAAATTAATCAGGTTATAGTTTAGAGAAAAATATTGGCCAGTTCATTCTACTCTTAAATGAATAATGCTTTGCATGGATTTATATCCAACTGAGTAGACTATTGGGGTTTGAATTTATTATTGAATTGAGAACATTTAAGAGTGGAACATTTAGTTCAATGAGATAGGCTCAAAACTCTATGAACTTAGAGTCATACAATCTCAACGGAAGCAGTCCATTCGGCTCTTTGAGTTCACACCTACCCTCCAAAGACTATCCCATCCAGAGCTGAAAATGTGTTGCTGGAAAAGTGCAGCAGGTCTGGATGGGATCCAAGGAACAGGAGAATCGACGTTTCAGGCATAAGCCCTTCTTCAGGAGTGAGGAAAGTGTGTCCAGCAGGCTAAGATAAAAGGTTGGGAGGAGGGACTTGGGGGAGGGGCTTTGGAAATGCGATAGGTGGAGGGAGGTGAGGGTGATAGGCCGGAGTGGGGTGGGGGCAGAGAGATCAGGAAGATGATTGCAGGTTAGGAAGGCGGTGCTGAGTTCGAGACCCCTGTCACACTATCCCTATAACCCTGCATTTCCCATGGCTAATTCACCTAGCCTGCATATCCCCTGGACACTATAGACAATTTAGCATGGCCAATCCACCTAACCTGTACATCTTTGGAATATGGGAGGGAAAAGAACACATGGAGGAAATCTATGCATACATAAGGAGAATGTGCAACCTCCACACAGACAGTTACATGTGGATGAAATCAAACCCAGGTTTTTGGCACTGAGAGACAGCAATGTTAACCACTGAGTCACCATACTTTCCTACTTGTGAGGAGAGTCCACTGTGGCTTAATTTATCGTACATCAGAGGGTTCAAGTTCCACTCCAAAGACCTCAATGCATATACAAACTGATACATCAACGCAGTCCTGCACTGTCAGAATTGCTTTCTTTCAATTAATTTATGGTCATTAACTCAATTCTGTTTATGGCAGCTTGCTGTGCACATTGGCAGGCACATTTTACTAAATTACAGGAGTGACAGCCCATCACACATGTCTGTCAAGTCCTGTCCTGAAGTCATGCAAGTTGCAATATAATGGCAAGTTCTCTCATTCTACTAACCAGCTGACCAAAATTGGATGATTGTATATTAAGAGACTCTCTTGAGCAGCGTTCAAGATGTGGCCATGAAGTGATTCCTTTCCTTGAGGAACATCAGTGCAGAATATATTTAGTTTACCTAATATATAAGATGCAACCAGATAACTGACTTACTCACAGTCCAAGAACCATGGTTCGACTTTAAATTTATGTGAAATTTTACCTTATTTTCCCAGCTTGTTAGAGTGGAATTAACATCTTTGTCATGTCTGCCCCTTTTACTGTCACGTGTGATAAAACTGAAGCCAAATTTTAGCAATGGCTGCCATCTGCTTTGGTTAAAATAATGTAATGAATTGGGTCAGAGTTATGAAAAGGCACACAGAATTGCAAAATCTAGATTCTGGATGAAATCTTCGATTCTCACGTAACCTTATTGAAACCAGAACTGCTTGGATTATGAACACAAACATCAATTGCTGGAGAAACTCAGCAGGTCTGACAGCATCTATGGAGAGGAAGCAGCATTGACATTTTGGGTCCAGTAATCCTCCTTCAGAAACAGTAGTATCGAGGTAAAGAGCGTGTGTGTACGTGTGTGTATGTGTACGGGGTGAATGGGAAAGGAACGAGCAGATGGGTAGAGACAGAGAAAGGCACTGCGAGGAATAGATTTTTTTATTCCCAAGTGAAAAGAGTGACCAAGCATTCAAAAGGAGAACACTGCTTAGAATGGTAGTTGGGTGTGAATTTTGAATAGAAGGTGGTACTTAATGGAGGTGGAGGGGGACTTGCGTTTTGGCTGGAAAATTGGCAAAAAGCTTCATGTTTGCTTTCCCAAGGAAGGTTTCACCAAATCAAGGGCCACTTGGATACTTGACAACATTAGGGGTTCTCCAGGGTAAAAGACTTCAGGGTCCCAGCAACCATGGACTGACAGCTCTGTGGAAGGCACCCAAACAAAGAGGTTTGACTGCTATCACGAAACACCCACCAAAGATTTAGTATTGTTATTGCATCCCAGATCAGGGGTTCATGGGGGAGTGAGAATGAGGATGATCACCAGTAAGGACAGGGAAGGGTGGCAGTTGACAGGATCCCCTTTCTGATGTCCTTTAAATAAGGACTGCCCTGATGTTCTGCCACCACCTTCCCTGAAAATATGCAAACCTGGATGAATATGGCAGTCTGAGGTTATTCAGTGGGTAATTATTCACATTATGGCCTCATTCATTGGGGAGGCTGTTCTGAAGCTTTCTTGCCACAGACTGAATCAGGATTGAGATGAGACAATGGCAGTCAGTGCTAACTGCTGTCCTGCATGATTAAATATCCCCAGCGCTATGGGTCTAGGCATTATATTCTGCCCTAAATGTCAGTGATTTGAATATAATCATTCTGCAACTTAGGGGAAAAAATGCACCTGTGGACAATTCTTGGTTGAAATCAAGTAAAAATATGTGTATGTACAGAATTTCATAGATAAACAGTGGTTAGCATAGCATGGGATTCCATTGGAGACAACTTGGTTGAAATGTCTGTGATTCTTTGTGAGCTCCAAATACTTTAACAATAGTGAATTGTAACAGAAATTATTAGATTAATATTGCTGTGTGAAGTGATTTATTGACTTACCAGGTAACTGTAGGACATCTCCCTTAAGTTCACAATATGCTACTTTCAATCAGATAACTTCTATGTCGATATTTAACATTAATCTTTTAATATTATTAGTGCCAATTTTATGTGCATTCTTGTTGAATGATATCTAGATTGGAAGTCATGCACTATCTTGAGCTGCTTAGTTTGTGGGTTGGATTTCCTTCTTGCACACACAGTACATTAAATAGTGGTTAATCATTTAACATTTGCCAATTGTTCTTTTTCCAAACCAAGAATTCACAACTTGTACGCTTGCTTAAACTTGGCATTCATGTGTATTTTCCGGAGCTAATGCAACACCAGTGTCCTTTCTCAAAAAAAAAATTCCATCTGCATAATCAGATTACCATGTAAACAGTATAGGATGTGCACATTTATCCAATACACATGTGGTGTACACAGGACATTTTTAATAGAAATGGGTGGAATGCACAGACATCTCTCTACAGTTTTGCAGTCTCTTTGCATTGAACAATTGGATTGTACAGTAGTGTCAAGCAATAATGCTTGCTTTTTTTTAACCTACAGGAAGTCAAATGGTCAGTCTGCCCCTTGTAGAGTAAGTGAAAAATACTTAATGTGTTAATTATAGAATATATTAACTAAGAAATAATTTTTAAAAAGTAAGTGGAACAAGGGACTGAGGTCAAGAGATGATATTTAATTTTTTTTTTCCCAAAATATATGTTATTCATAAAATTTGTAAACTGAAATGTTACATGAACATTGAAAGTTTTACCTCTGAGGATAGCTGGAGTGAAGAGGAGGCTGTGGTATACCTACAGCTGGCCCTGACAGAAGTAAATAGTTTGAAGATTAATGTGTCTTAAATTAGAATTCTTGGAAGAAGTATGAAGTGAACCTCAGTGTGTAACATAGATAATTATAAACTCAAGCATTACCTTTATCGTTTAGACTTTGTTTAGTTTGTTCTGTGCACAATAAAGTTTGTGGTTTTTTTATACAACTGAGATTTGTGGTTTGATTTGGTGGTTCAAATGAGTTGTTAGGATTTATATTTGAATCTTAGCAGTCCGAAACCAGTTTGTAACAATAGTCTCCGGATGCAGTATGGCCCATTATTCGCTGAATCATTTCTTTCACAGATGGAGTCTGTAAATGACCTACAGGAGAGCGCACTGTAAGACATCAGCTTATCTGTTTTAATTGTGTTGTAGCCTATATGTGTTGGTTTACATTTTATTCAGCATCTGCAATTCGTTGTTCTATTGCCCCTCCAAGGAGATTTGTCACCAAATTATAAAAACCATATTCATCTTTGGCTAATTTTAATGATTTTTGTTTTGTATCATGAAGGGGAAGAATTTATTAATTTAGCAAATTCAAGGTTTTGAATCCCACAATCAAATCCAGCACTGTCTCCTTCCAGTAGTATGAGAAAGAAGGAAAAATGTGTCCTTCTATGACACTTGTCATGATTAGAGGACATTGCAAGCACTTTACTGCCAGTGAAGTACATTTATGACGATAATATCGTTTTGATGCAGGAACAAAGGTTGCCATTTCTGCACAGCAAGATCCCACAAACCTCCATAATGATGGTGCTGAAGGCTGGATAAGGATGACAAAGTAGCAATGTCATTAAGGCCAGTAATCTGCTGGGCTGATGCCTTGGGCTTGGATTGAAATCCCATCAGAGCAGCTGGTAGCTTCTGAATAACAACCAGAAGAACTGTGAATGCTGTAAATCAGAAACCAAGACAGGAATTGCTGGAAAAGCTCAGCAGGTCTGGCAGCATCTGTGGAGAAAAATCAGAGTTAATGTGTTGGAACATTAACTCTGATTTCTCTCCACAGATGCTGCCAGACCTACTGAGCTTTTCCAGCAATTTCTGTTTTTGGCAGATTCTGAATTCAGTTAATGAATTTGGAATTGAATGCTGGTCTCGGTTATAGTAACAGGAAGCTGCCATTAAATATGTTGTGTACACCCATTTACTCTTGAGGGTAGAATATCGAACATCCTTACCTGGTCTGCTCTACATGTGCCTCCAGATCTACATTAATCTAGATCTTAGCTGCCCTCCACAAAGGCCTTTTGAACCATCTAGTCCAAGGGCAATTGGGAATGCATGGCAAATGCTGGCCTTGCCAGTAATGCCCATATCCCATGAAAGAATAATGAAAAGAAAATTATATTTTCTCCTGATGTTATTTGAAGGATAACTATTGTTTAGCCCATCAGGGCGAATTTGCTTAAGTTTTTTTTTTGCAATAATGCCATGAGAGCATGTATGTTATCCTGGGAGGGCATTCAGCATTTCATCCATATGAAGCATACCAGTATGTTCAACACTCCATACTTCTGAGTTTTAGTGTCAGCTCAGATTTTGCACATCTGTATTGGGTATTCACTCTCATTGGGTGATTGGGTGTAATCACTGAATCATAACTGACACCTAATAGAGCCACAGAAAGCAATGTATATATACACAATATGTTCATGTAAGTTTTGTCAATAGCAAATAAATTGGTAAGTATCTTCAGGCTCCATGTGATGGGATTGAATGTAGGATACAGAAAATCCTCTGCATCTGTGAAAAGATGAATTCTTCTTTCCACGCCAAAAAGTACGTAACAACAGAAATAAACATCTGCGGACAAAAATTGCATATGCGTGATTTTTAATGAGCTCTGCACTGGCTAATTTCATCGTTCACAGGGGTATGGAGGAATGAATCTATTTAAATTGGGAAATCAGCATGCACAGTTCATAGTGAGCCACCACCTTTGGTTCATATCTGGAGTAAATCCATCACAATCATCCCTTATTTGTACCAGTAACACTCTCACCGTCTGACCAGAACACACTGCTGTTTGATCATGAAATCTTCTGATTGTATTTTACAGTTTTGGCCATGATATTCAATGTACTTTTGGTGTGTTTGATTGTTGCTCAACAATAGTTGGGCAAATTGGAGGCAAAATTGGAAAGGCCCCTGTTTAGGCAATTAACCCAAGCTTGTTTCTTCTGATGCTACCTGCTGGCTAACATGATAGTTGCATATGGCACAATGCTTAACAGGCTATTAAGTGGCTGGATCCTTCATCATGGGGTCGTGAGTTCATTTGAGAGTACAATAATTTATCTTAAAAGTGAAGTGCATTCTGGCTGGAGCAAGTCCTGCATGTGGTTGGGAAGGTGTTCTGAGCATGAAAAACTGTGATGAATGATTGAATAGGAAACACATCATGCTTCCTCTTACTGTCTCACACTCAACCCTGCTGCAATCTTCTCAGCTGTCCCCTCTTTTTCGTATATTAGGAATATAGGAACAGGAGTAGGCCATTCAGCCTATTGAGCCTGCTGCACCCTTTAAAATGATCATGGCTAATCAAACACATTTATCCACCCCATCCCCATAACCCTTCACGCAATTGATCATCAAAACTTTATCAATCTCAAGAGTCAGAGAGCCATACAGTACAGAAACAGACTCTTGAGCCCAACCAGTGTATGCCATATTCTGAAACTGAACTGGTCCCACTTGCCTGTGCTTGGCCTACATCCCTCCAAGCCTTTCCTATTCATGAACTTACACAGATGCTTTTTAAATGTTTTAACTGTACCTGCATCTACCACTTTCTGTGGCCGTTCATTCCACATAAGAACCATCTGTGTTTAAAACAAAAGTTGTGTCCCCGTGTCCTTTTTAAATCTTTCTCCTCTCACTTTAAAAATATCCCCCTAATTTTGACTTTAAATATATTTTCGAAGACTGAGATTCCTCAGTCCTCTGTGGTCGAGAATTTCGAAGATGTACCACACAAAGTTTTAAAACAAAATTAGACTCTCTAACGTTTTACTGTGTCGACTGCTTGAAATATTTTGAAAGTTATATTACCAGCTTTTCAGAGGTATGGTATACACAAAGCCAGTTACCCCACGCCACACTTGCACAGTTTCCTCCTCCTTGCCAGACAACAAGAGGCAGCAGAACCAACCCACTGAGGGATTGGAGCAATTACCTCCTTGGGCGAGGCAATGCGATGTAATTGGAATAACCATTTCAGAGGTTAGTGCCAGTGGTGGGGCTGAAACCATTGAAGCTAGCTGCATGCTAATTCCTTGTTCTTCTTCCATATTCTTTATCCCGAAATCTCAGATCATTAAAATGCACGTGACTTAAGTATAGAATGCTTGCTTCTGTCTCTAGCTCTTCACTCTCATTCTCTTTCTCTCCCCGCCCCCCCCCACCCCGCCCCTCCCATTCATCCATCTTCTCTGAGCCTATCCTTATTCTTTTCTCCTTTTTCGATAGCAATGAGTTGTCACCTGGCCAGGCAGTGGTTCAGGAGCAGAGGTTGAAAAGCAAAAAGAAAGTGTTTTCAAATTGAAGGCATGTATTGTATCTTTAAGAGAGAGTGAATGCTATTCTGAACTGAGAGATTACAAGCACCTAGATAGCAGTCTCAGTGTATTGGATAATTGAAAAATTGTAATATTTGGCTGTGAAATGGATACCCGAGTTTTGGTTGCTGTTTTGACAACAATTCAAATTTAACCAGTCGGTTTAAATTATGCCCCAAGATAGTAAAACCCAAAAGAATTTGAATTTACTTTTTTTGCCAGCATTGAACCAATGAGAAGATCTGAGGTTGGGGGATATAAAATGCGGAACTTTTGAAAATTGATCAGAGAGCAACAGCTATCGAGACAGAAATGTATGGAGAGCTAACATCTTGCTCTCTCAGAAATTAGGAAACACTCTCAATCAAAGTAACATTTTCATATGAAACATATTTGCAGTAAAAAGAAAAGATGGCCCAGGGAGATATTCAGCAGAAGAAGAAAGATACAGAAGATGACAGTGGCTGTATGGTTTTGAAATTAAGTTGATGTAATTTTAATAAATGTCTTATTGGGACAGCATATTGTTGTAGGATTGGAGGCAGATAATAAGCAGTTAAGAGAAAGGGGGACTTAGAATTGTGAATACTTGTTTAATGTTCACTTTTAGAGTTAAAAAATAAATTGATGTTATTTTCTTTAAATAGTGGAATTTGTGAGTTCTCTGTCACTTGTATTTTACCAGATTATGAGGCGAGGTGAGCTTTTCTGGGTGTTTGGTTTATTTAAGAGAGGGGCTCACCTCCATGTCATAACAATAGTGATGAAACGCTATCATTTGGTGTCAACCTCTCTATTACAAATTCAGACACTGCTGCATTTACTTCAGAGGGGCCTCCACACTGTGAACAATGGGTACCACTGGCCTGTTGCCTGTAATCATAATATAGATGTCAGTTTGCCCACTGCTGAGCTTGCTTTTAAGGAGAAAGTATCATTTGGCTGGAGCAAGTGTTGGCAATGTTATGGAAAGGCATTCTGAGCAGAAATAACAAAGACTAATGTTGGACCAGGCCACATAGACCTCAGGCTGTTGCCTTGGAGCAGGGAGAAATAAGGCGCTACTTTAAAACAGGACTTTGTGTAGAACTTGGAGTGCATCATCTTCAATGTGAAACTGATAGCCAGCAACATGAAAAACCTTGTAGACCCAATTATGATGTAGCACCAATGTCTCAGCATTCATTGCATTGCAAGCAGAAGGTGCCTACCATCCGTGTTCTACAGTGGAAGCTCAGCTTGTTGCTTCATAGCTGCAGATACTACTGTTCAAACAGGCTTGTGAGGTCTTTCAGCAGTCCAGAAATATGTCCTCCTATAATTCTACATCTTTCAAAAGCAGTAGTTCTTGCCAATGCTGCATTTTTGCACTGTGCATAAAGAAAGTTTCTGCCCGACATACTTAGTTTATTTATACACCATTAAGTCACAGCTTTTCTGGTATACCTCCACTTAGAGGGAAATTCCAATATGGGCCTTGGCCTAGGTTTTTCAATATTACATTAAGCATTTGTACTGTAACCTCCTGCAATGTCAGTTCAGGGCCAACATTTTGTTTATTTTCACATGCAGTAAAAAAACACACTATAGTGCCTAAAAACTTTGATTTTTTTTTCTCAACTTCATGTTTTGTTTCAACTCTTTTTCAGGATTGCCCCCCTGAAGCGGGTGACTTCAGACATCAGCAGTGCTCCGCGCATAATGATGTGAAATACCAAGGACAGTATTATGAGTGGATTCCCCTCTACAATGACCACGAAGCTCCATGTGCACTGAAATGTCGGGCCAGAGGGACCTCTTTGATTGTGGAGTTATCACCAAAAGTTCTGGATGGTACCCGATGTAACACTGAATCCTTGAACATGTGCATCAGTGGAATTTGCCAGGTAACTTTACTTACTCTTGTGTAATTCCCTGTGGTGCATCTGTGCTTACACAGTACATTTTTATTAGGGTCAGCCAAGAATGAGAAAAGTGTGCATTAAAAATAGACTATTTGTTCCTGGTAAGTGTAGAAATGATGTGTTTCCTTAGCCTTTACCCATTTCTCTAGAAAAGCATATGCTCTTGCGATTCGTATATTCTCAAGATGTTTGGATATGACAGCAAAGGCTGTGGAGAAAAAGTGGATCAAACACAGAATGCTGGACGAACTCAGCAGGCAGCATGATGGCTCAGTGGTTAGCAGTGCTATGTCTCAGTGCCAGGCACCTGGATTTGAATTCAGCCACGGGTGACTGTCTATGTGGAGTTTGCACATTCTCCCAGTGTCTGCGTGGGTTTCTTTTGGCTGTTCCGCTTTCTTCCTACATTCCAAAGATGTGCAGCTTAGATGGATTGACCATGTTAAATTGCCCATAGTGTCCAGGGATGTGCAGGCTATGTGGATTAAGCATTGGAAATGAAGGAATACAGGGATAGAATAGGGGGTTGGTCTGAGTGGGATGTTCTTCGGAGGGTAGGTGTAGACCTGATGGGCTGAATGGCCTGCTTCCACACTGTAGGGATTTTATGATCTGGCAGTGGAGAGACACTTTTTATACTAGACTTGAAATGTTAGCTGTTTCTGTCTCCATAGAAGTTGCCAGACCTGCTGAGTTTCTCCAGCATTTTCTAATGTTTGTTTAAGATTTCCAGCATCTGCAGTGTTTTGCTATGAAGAGTAAATGGCTGTTGCTTTCAAAGGCATTACTACAAGAGTATTGTTGAAAGAAGAAAATTTTGTCAAAGATCCCATCTTTTACACTCATCAGGACAATTGCAAGAATATCAAATCTTGAATGAAACAACAGTTTATACTGCATGAGGCACTAGGTGCTGATTGGTTGTCAAGTAAAGTCTGGGTGGTCAAAGCATTGCCATGAAAAATGCACTAGGGGACAAGTACTCGAAAGCTTTTGTTTAAGATTTAAGAAAATACATTGTTTGGCAAAGTATTGCTGTGAGGAATGTTTTTCAAGCTTTCTTTTCTTCCACTCGTGGGATGAGGTAGTCACAGGCTAGGACAGTATTTATTGCCCATCCCAAAGGAAAGTTAAGATTCAGCCACATTGCTGGGGGTCTGAACTCACATGTAGGCCAGACCAGGTAATGATGGCAGTTATATCCTTCCCCAAAGGACTTTACTGAACCAGATGGGTTTTGTCAACAATTGGGATAGTTTAGGTTTTTATTGAAGTCAAATTGCATGCTCTGCTGTGGCACGTCCCCTGAACATTGTCTGGTTCTCTGGCTTAACAGTCCAGCGATAATACTATCAGGCCATTGCCTCCCCTTTTACTTAATTGAAAGGCACAATTCCTCAACAAATTTTCTTTGTCTGCAGAGAGCTGGGCCCTCCAAGTGAAACTCTGTAGTATACCTAAATGAACCCTAACTGTCTCATTGAGTTTAAAATTAAAAAAAGCTTCCAGTATGAGCCTTTTCTCAGTAAAGCTCAAGCTCTGTCATAGCAAACCACTGAAATTTTACAAGATAAAACTTTGTTTCAGCTTCTGACATATGATCATATGATCTTAACCATTATACAATCACTGCCTGTTCTTGAGTGTTACTTTTCCTCCATTTTGCCAAAACAAATGGGATAGCTTAGCAATTTGTTTCTAGATCAAAAATGCAACATGGTCTTAAGCAGATGAGAAATAAGAACAGGGGTCAGCCATTTACTCTTTCAAACTTGCTCTGTCATTTGGTTAAGACCATTGATAATGTTTTACTCCAAATCCACCATTCTGCACTATCCCTTGACGTACTTCGAAATCTGTTTGCTCTGTATCTTGAATAAACTCAAATGACTGAGTATCCATAGCTTCCTGGAGTAGAGAATTTAGGAAGGTTCACAGTTTATTGATTGAAGAATTTTCTCCTTAACTGGTAACCCCTTATTGTGAGAAAATAACTCCCTGTTCTGTATTCCCCAAGCTGTAGAAACATCTTTCCATCTACCCTATCGAGCTTCTTCAGAATTATACAAGTTTCAGTAAGATCACCTTTCAGTCTTATAAATTCTCTGGAATGTAGGCCTTGTTTTCTCAAATTATGCTTCCATCCCCTCATCCGAGTCAAGAATGCTTTGTTGCGTTCTAGTGAGTGTAAGAAGACCAAACCTGTAGTGTCATAGAGTCATAGAGACGTACAGCATCGAAACAGACCCTTTGGTCCAACCCATCCATGCCGACCAGATATCCCAACCCAATCTATTCCCACCTGCCAGCACCCAGCCCATATCCCTCTAAACCCTTCCTATTCATATACCCATCCAAATGCCTCTTAAGTGTTGCAATTGTACCAGCCTCCACCACTTTCTCTGGCAGCTCATTCCATACACGCACCACCCTCTGTGTGAAAAAGATGACCCTTGGGTCTCTTTTATATCTTTCCCCTCTCACCCTAAACCTATGCCCTCTAGTTCTGACCCCAGGGAAAAAGACTTTGCCTATTTACCCTACCCATGCCCCTCATAATTTTGTAAACCTCTATAAGGTCACCCCTCAGCCTCCGATGCTCCAGGGTAAACAGTCCCAGCCTGTACAGCCTCTTCCTATAGCGCAAATCCTCCAACCCTGGCAACATCCTTGTAAATCTTTTCTGAACCCTTTCAAGTTTCACAACATCTTTCTGACAGGAAGAAGACCAGAATTGCACACAATATTCCAACAGTGGCCTAACCAATGTCCTACAATACTCCAGGTGTAAATATGACAAAGTCTAGGTATTTAATCCTGATTTTTCCCTTAATCTCTGCAGCAGAGTGATTAGTCTCTCTTCAATAGCTCATTGTACCTATGTGACTAATTTTAGAAAAATAACTCAAGGAAATTTGTGGATGTAATTCTGTATTTTTTTATAAATACAGCCAAACTGAATGATCAAAGCCCATTGTGTAGGAACTATGCTAGCATGAGTCAGGAAGTGATGCTTATTTGAGGTCATGGTTTTGAAGCCAAAAGATTGTAAGCTAAGAAAGGATTGCTCATCTTGTTTAGAAGCATGAGAGAGATGTTCAGAGTCCTTTTGGAGGGGAAGCAGTACTTAAGCCTTGAATAGATTTGGGTTTTATAAAGAGCAAATAGTGACTGAGGGTGAAAAAATGTTTGGCTTAAAAAGGGAAACCACAGGTCAGTAAACATTATGAGGCCAAGAATATTGAAAAATGAAGGATTAAGGGTGGAGTCATAAGAGGTAAGAAGCTGTACCTCTAGATTAGACTCATGAAAAACATGAAGAAATGAAGCAAATTTTCCATTTGCACGCTCTGGCATGAAGCCTAGTGGGAATGCAAATCAGGAAATTGTGCATACACAGTTCACAATTTTCTTTCCAATAATTTTAAATGGATGTAAAATCATGGGTTGTCTACACGATTTACTGCTGCAGGCTCCCAATGGACAATGCACCGTGCCAGGAGCTTGCAAGTGGAAAATTGACCCTTGTGTCTTTGTAGACTATAAAGAAACAAAGTTTTCTTTGCTTAATTGAAGGACATAGAAGAGCTGTAGAAATTCAGCTGCTGTCCTGCAAGAGATTTAAGATTGTGTTTTAGGGCACACAGTCTGAACAAGGGGACAACTGTAGAATGCACATCAGTACAAGAGTGGGTGAAGTTAGAAGTTAAGTGGAGGCCACCATTAACTTGTAGGAATACAGTGGAACAGAGAATAAAGCTCAGCCTGGAGCAAAACCTTGAGTTACTCCAATAAGATTCAGTGGAAGAGCCAAAGACTGTTGCACAGGTGGAGTAATTTTAGAACCAAACAGCCATGAACGTAACTTTGTTAGGATGCTGTGTAAAAATGATTCGTTTAGTACTGCCTGACATCAGAGCTTTTTTAGATGTCCAAGCCAACACATCCTTATAGTCAATGCCGAAAGTATGGTTTAAGAGTTAACGATGCTTTCTCCAAAATAAGGTCCTCTTAAGAATAGTCTTCCATGGTGTATCAAGTTTACTACATGAAAAAGGCTTGGGCCTCTTGTTTAGCATCATCAGGCAGATAGAGTGATCACTAAACCCATCGTCTGCACGTAGAAACATGGAAAGTAGAAATGGGAATGGATCATTGGTTGTTCAGGCCTGCTCTGCCATGGTGATGATGCCATTCAACTCCTTACCCTGCTCTATTCTCACCCCATACCCTCTTATCCCTTTAGCCCAACAACTATATTGATCTCCTTCTCGAGGACATTCAATGCTTTGGCCTCAACTACTTTCTGTGGCAGAGAATTCTATACATTCACCACTCTGAGTAAAGTAATTTCACCTCATCTTCGTCTTAATTACCTACTCCATAACTTAAGCTTTGACTTGTGGTTTTGGACTCTGTGGTCATTGGAAACTTGCTTCCTGTAAATACCTTGTCTTTTCCCTATCTTCCCCCTACCCCACCCATTTTATTCGTCTACCAGCCACGATCGACTCAGCTGATCTAGACACTCTTTATGTGTCACTCCTGCTCATTCCGGGAATCAGTCTGGTAACTCTTCACTGCACACCCTCCATTGCAAGAGCATCCTTCCTCAGATATGAAGATCAACATTGCACACAATACTCCAGATGTGGTCTCACCAAGGCCCTGTAAAATTGCAGGAAAGCATCCCTTCATCTCTCACTAAGCAAGCCAACATACCATGTACCACCTTTCCTGCCTGGGATGCCTTCATGCTTATTTTCAGTGGGTGATAAATCAGGATGCCCAGATCTTGGTGCATCTCCCCCTTCCCTAATCAGTCACCTTTCAGATACTTACCTGTTTTTGCTACCAAAGTGGATAATCTCATGTTTGTCCACATTATATGTTAGTTATGAACATTGATCATGATGCATCCTACTCAAAATATTAAAACACAATAAAAACATGATGGCAACAAAAGGAGCTTAAAAGATAAAGATAGAATTGTGATGAGAATTAGTGATGTGTTCGTAGAACTGGACAACATGGAAGGAGACCAGTCAGCCCATCATGTCTGTGCCAGCACTATGAGAGAGATCTCCAATCAATCCCACTTCCCTGTTATTTTCTCCAAACTCCTGGATATTTTTCATTTTCTAGAATTTATCCAATTCCTTTTTGAATGCCATTTTTGAATTTACTTTGATTATCCTCCAAGGAAGAACATTCCCAAGCCCAATGGAGCGAAAAAACATTCCATGGATTATCTCCAGGTTCCTGCCTTTAAGGAGCTATTGCCCCAAAAAGCAGTCAGAGAGTGACACTTCCATCTTCAGATAATTTTTTAAAAATACTGTTTGCCCAGCCATTTCCATTTTGATATATGCTTTATATGAACACCCGAGAAATAAAATAAAATTAACAGTTTGAGGATTCAATCCATTTAACATAAGAGGAACTTGAATTCTCCACTATCAATTATCCGAAAATCGGATTATCCGAAAGAGATCTTGAGGTCCTGTTAGAAACATTACATCAAAGATGTGTTTCCAACACTGATCACGTGCTTTGTTTCCACCGATTAAACAGGCACTGTCTTCAAATGACTGACCTCCTGCCCCCTCTGTCTCCCCACACCTTCCCTGGAGTTCTACAGAGTTCTAAATCCCCACCCCGCCCCAGAGAGGGGGCAGGGTTGGGAGGTGGGGGGCAGGTGAGGGAACAGTGTTGAAAGGGGGCAGGGGAGCACTGGGGGTGTGGGGGGGATTGGTGTTGGACAGGGGTTGGGGGGTGTCAGGGGTAGGCGGGAGTGGTGTTGGGGGCGGGGGCTTCTGCAGTCTCCTGAACAGGGAGCAGACGTTAAAAACTCCGAGCCCCAGAGGAAAGGCATTTAATAGATTAACCAAATAATCAATTATCCAAGCGAATAGTGCCCACCCATCTCGTTTGGATAATAGAGGCTCCCCTGTAAAGCTAAAACACTGTGTTCAACATGAGGCTTGTTCTAAACCTGTGTAGAGCTTTAGCTTGAGAAAGAGAGTATAGGTTTGAATCTTAATCTTCAGTATAATCTTTTACTAAGAATCTATCTTAATTGGTGGAGCTATGGATAATAAAACTAGGGTCACCAACTTACTGACAGAAGACAGTCATTTTTCACATGGTATTTAATGTTTTGTTCTGAATGCTAGCAGCCAGTTTGCACTTACAGCATTCACTTGGCAACACTTTTCTACAGTGTAACATTTAGTTTTGATTAAGCATGAATTTGGCTGGATGTTCTTCTTAGTATCTAAATGACCCTATTCAGCTGTAACTGAAGGGACAAGAGTTTAGTCTTTTGTTCAACACTGCCACTGACCCAGTAATTCAATAACTGACAACTGGCAATGGAATTATTAATCGTGATGTCGTCCTGCAATTGTTACTTCATTCCTGAATGGAGTCATTTTATTTGAATGACAGAGCATATATATGTGTGGTAACTATTGGTTAGGCATACCCTGTTCTGTACAGATTTTAGATCTCCCTCATTCCCAGGAATTGTGTTTTCACCTTTGAAATTATCCAGACATTTTTATTGTTCTGAGCAGAAAACAGGAGACAAATAGCATTGTTCTGTGAAATATCATCACCTATTGCTCTTGGAGAATGAAATGACTGTCACAAAATGTTTCATGCAGTGAAGAAATCAGAACACATTGGATTTGAGGTAGAAAATACTTTCTTTGGAAACCCATTTGAAGTTGGTATGCCCTGGAAACTTAATTTATTTCCATGCGTTTTCAATCATTTCTTATCGCATATTTGATAGTTTCAAATTGTGGCTGCAAAGGTATGTGCTTAAAATATAGTTTTAAGTTTAAAAGCAGGAAGGTGATGCTGGAACTATGTAAAGCATTGGTTAAGTCACAGCTATAGTGTTGTATTCAGTTCTGGAATCCACAGTATAAGAGGGATGTGATTGCATTGGACAGGGTGCAGAGGAGAATTACCAGGGTTTTGCCTTGGCTGGAGAATTTTAGTTATGAAGCGAGATTGGACAGACTAGAATTGTTTTCCTTGGAGAGAGAAGGCTGAGGGAGGCACAGAAAGTCATAAAGGTATACAGCATGGAAACAGACCCTTCGGTCCAACTCATTTGATTAAGCATGCATTTGGCTAGATGTTCTTCTTAGTATCTTAAATGACCCTATTCAGCTGTAACTGAAGGGACAAGAGCTTAGTCTTTTGTTCAACACTGCCACTGCCACTGCAACATTGCCACCCAGGTAAATAGTGCAGTGAAGAAGGCATATGGCGTACTGGCTTTTATTGGTAGAGGAATTGAGCCCTGAGGTCATGTTGCAGTTGTATTAGACTCTGGTGCGGCCGCATCTGGAGTATTGTGTGCAGTTTTGGTCGCCATACTATAGGAAGGATGTGGAGGCACTGGAACGGGTGCAGAGGAGGTTTACCAGGATGTTGCCTGGTATGGTAGGAAGATCGTCTGAGGAAAGGCTGAGGCACTTGGGGCTGTTTTCTTTGGAGAAAAGAAGGTTTAGGGGTGACTTGATAGAGGTGTACAAGATGATTAGGGGTTTAGATAGGGTTGACCATGAGAACCTTTTTCCACGTATGGAGTCAGCTATTACGAGGGGGCATAGCTTTAAATTAAGGGGTGGTAGGTATAGGACAGATGTTAGGGGTAGATTCTTTACTCAGCGAGTCGTGAGTTCATGGAATGCCCTGCCAGTAGCAGTGGTGGACTCTCCCTCTTTATGGGCATTTAAACGGGCATTGGATAGGCATATGGAGGATAGTGGGCTTGTGTAGGTTAGGTGGGCTTGGATCGGCGCAACATCGAGGGCCAAAGGGACTGTACTGCGCTGTATTTTTCTATGTTCTATGTTCATCCATGCCGACCAGATATCCTAAACTAATCGAGTCCCATTTGCCAGTACTTGGCCTATATCCCTCTGAACCCTTCCTATTCATATACCCATCCAGATGCCTTTTTAAATGTTGTAATTGTACCAGTCTCCACCACTTCCTCTAACAGCTCATTCCATACGCACACCACCCTCTGCGTGAAAAAATTGCCTCTTGGGTCCCTTGGAAGATGCCGCCTCAGAACACTTCAACCCCAGGGCATCAATGTGGACTTCAACAGTTTCCTCATTTCCCCTTCCTCCACCTCACCCTAGTTCCAAACTTCCAGCTCAGCACTGTCCCCATGACTTGTCCGGACTTGTCCTACCTGCCTATCTCCTTTTCCACCTATCCACTACACCCTCTCCTCCCTGACCTATCACCTTCATCCCCTCCCCCACTCACCCATTGTACTCTATGCTACTTTCTCCCCACCCTCACCCTCCTCAAGCTTATCTCTCCACGCTTCAGGCTCACTGCCTTTATTCCTGATGAAGGGCTTTTGCCCGAAACGTCGATTTTGTTGCTCTTTGGATGCTGCCCGAACTGCTGTGCTCTTCCAGCACCACTAATCCAGAATCTGGTTTCCAGCATCTGCAGTCATTGCTTTTACCTCGTGGATTCTGCAGTATGTTTATTCGCAGAGTCACTTTAGTCAAGGATGGGTTCCATTTCCCAGCATGCTCTCGTCATTGTCCATCTTTTGTAACTTCATGATAAGTTCATCATTTTCCATCTTAAGTTCATTATTTTGAGTGGCCCGCCTGGGGCTCACTGTCCTCTCCCTATCACACACTCCATTACCTGGCTCAATTTCTCCAGAAGTTCTCAACTCTTCCTGGTTGTGGAAATCGAAGTCTACAATCTTGTGAGTGAATATAAATAGTCTTTATTAAATATAACCATTTACAAAGCATGGTTAACGAAGAAATGGAACTGAAGCCTTTCAGGTTCAGACTCTAGTTCCATGCATTGTATTTCTTTTGCATCAGCTCCTTCTAGAACAAAGAGATAATTAACCATTTACTCTACACCAACTAACACCAATGCCATCTTTCCCACATTGCCAGCTAAGTCTCCATTGGTTATTTGTCATTCTGAATGGCCAGGTGAGCTTGTCTGTTTGATTGGCAGCTTCTTAAACACATCAAGCTTTCACTCTCTCCATTGCTGTTTTCTGTGGCTGCAGTATATCCAACCTACAGGTTGCACCAAAGCAACTTTCCCAATGCTTCTTCATTGGCATGTCCCAAACACCCTTCAGCCTCCCAGGTAATTGTATGGGAGCATCACTATCATCAGGTTCTTCTCCATGTCTCACATCATCTAGATTTAGGCAGATATCACAAATATTTAAATGTTACGGTGAAATATCCTGAAGCTCTCCACCTCATGACAGTTTAAGAATACTTGCATCACATGAACTGTAACAATTCAGGAAGAAGGTTTACAGTTTCTCAGTAGCAACTGAGGATGGGCCGTGAGTGCTGGCCCACACTTTAAGAATGATTCTGTTAAAAATGCAATAATTTACAGAACGATCCTGGATATGTCTCTTTGATTCACAAACCCAGCTGGTTTCTATTCAAGTAAAGGAAATCTATCATACTTATTGTCATTATTCTAGAACATGAGTTCACATCCCACCATGAGACACAGTGAAACCTAAATATAAACCTGGAGTAAAGAGCTAGCCTAATGGTAACTTTATAATTACTGTTGATTGCCATCAAAGTCTATCTGGTTTTAAGGAAGGAAATCTGATGTCCTTACCAGGTTTGGCCTTTACGCGAACCTAGATCCAC
The DNA here is from genome assembly GCF_037043375.1 of Chiloscyllium plagiosum. Classification (NCBI taxonomy): domain Eukaryota; kingdom Metazoa; phylum Chordata; class Chondrichthyes; order Orectolobiformes; family Hemiscylliidae; genus Chiloscyllium; species Chiloscyllium plagiosum. The sequence goes on from NW_028270177.1 coordinate 33,881,123, forward strand.
AATCATGTGGTTGAATCTTAGCTGCCTTCTGGGCAGTTAGGGATAGGCAATAAATGCTTCCCCCAGCCAGTAATGCCCACATCCTATGAATGCATTTAAAAAAAAAATGTACAAGTCCCAAGTCCCACCTTGGTCTGCAATTTTCTGTTTTGTCTCACTTTCTATAAATCCGCACATCTGGGTAAGTGAGGAGAAACACCAAGGGGCTGGAGAGGCCCACTATGAATTTTTCCAAAGTAATCTCTGAGTTTCTTGGAAAATATTTATTGGAGGCTGGATGATTAAAGTGAATGCTGTCCATATGTTTTGATGTATATAATCTTAGATTCTAAGTATTTAACCCCGAATTTTGGAAAAGGAAGCTGTACTGTTGATCATCTATCCGTTCAAATACGCCCAACTGATCAAAGGAACGATAGAATTTCTGAGGTAAATTTCACATCATCACAAAATCCCAAAATGTTTCACAGCCAATGAAGCACTTTTGCAATGTAGTTATTGATATAATGTAGGATATTCTGGTCATCAATTTGCATACTGCAATGTACCACAAATAGTTATGAGATAAATCTTAGTATTCCTGTTCGATAAACAGCAGGATCAATAATGATGATCCCGTGTAGTTCAACCAAAAAGTTGCCATCCAGTTTGCATTTATCATCAATCTTTATTAGCTTGTTTATGTTGCTTTCATCACCTCGCATAAAAGTGTAAAACATGGAGCAGACTGTGAGATACTTCAATCCTGCTCTGACATTCAGTATGACCATGGCAACATTCCTGCCTTAATTCCACGTGGGAATATGCTTTGTATAAACTTGGAAAGCCACAATCTCCAACATGTCGAAGAACAAGGGCAGCCCATGCATGGGAACACTACCATCTGCAATTAGCTTTGCATTTTATCCACCCCACTCCAACACCTGGCGCCTCAACATCATGCAATTTTCCTGGAAAGTCTCTCATTCCTGACTTGCAACTATTTGGCGTTCCTTCACTGAGGTATGCTCAGGTTAGGAGAGCTCACCATCTTCATCGTTTTTACAGACTCTGCCACTGTGCCATAAGACCTACCAGATTACCATTGATATTTTCCTAATCAATCTGTGCAGAATTGCTATTACATCCCTCTGGAGTGGGTGGGACTTAAACACAGGCCTCATGGCTCAGAGATAGGGGTACCACCACAGTCCCCTCTTTTATTTTTAAGTTAATCATGATCAGTTGCAACATAAATCCTTTTCATTTCCAGTTAAGCACATTGCTGCCACACTTCCAACTAAACTTAGTTAACCAGATCAAAAATGAAGGAGAACCGATGTCCCTTTTTTTTTTGAGTGAGACAGAGTGGCTTTTTAATGGGCAAAAAAAAAATGTGACAGCAAACACAAAGTAGGTGGGGAAGGAGGGGTACAGATAGGAATGTAAAGCCACTTTGCTTTATAAATTTAAGAGTTCTTGAGTCCCAGCTGGTTTGCTGATGTTCTGTTTCCTCAGGAGTGACAGAGTTTGCAGATATCTTTCATTTCTCAATCCACAGAGGTCTTTCCAAGTTTCTTTGCACTAGCCCAGGATTGCTGAGATTGAATTTCAGAAAGGAGTTTCCATATCTTTGCTGTGTTTAATCCATTTTTGTTTTCACTTTTTGCAAAGTAACCTCCTACAATATAGATCGTTTGTATATTTCAGGTGGAATGTTCCAATTCCTTTTCCAAACTGAACACACTGCGTGTAACCTTTTACCTTTCAATATCTAAATTTAACATACAAATGTGAGTAAAACGGGAATTGCAGATTTCTCGACACCTCACTGTGTTTCAACACTTTTTGATTAAAATTGGTAATTCCGAGGCAACTTTTTTTTAGTATAGTCTGAGTGGTTTGCCTGGACTGTCAGGTGATCATGACAGTTATCTTAGATCATTTATTTAAAATAAAAAAATTTAGTCCAGGAATGTCTTGGATATTAATGCCAATTGATGAAAGTTAAGTAGAGGTCATCCATCTTCACCATGTTCCAAATAAATATTGCTGGGTTCAACTTGTGGAACGCTCTTTCGTCAATGAGTGTGGGTGCACCAGTTTGCATGAATAATGGCAATTCAAGAAGATGGCTGAACGTCACCTTCCTAGGGATGGATAATAAATGCCTGGCCGAGGTAGGGCTGCCAACATCTTGTGAGCGAATATAAAAGGCTCCTTATCCTGAAACAGTGTCCTTAGGGAAAACAGTTGCTCAATATCTACCCTATCCACCATGTCAAAATCGTGCCCCTTTCAAGTTTTAACTTAGCTCAGAATGGGGAAAGAGATGGTCAAAATAATTTTCATTTTTCTAAGAGCTGTTCTTGAGTTTTATTGAAGGTGACCTTTTGGTTTTCAGGGAGGTACATTACGTTTTCAAATTGTCACTAACTGCTTTATTAGTTGATGCTGTTCAATAGCAACACTAATTTCTGTATTTTAATGGGATGGGATGACTATTGCATTTGGTTGTTAGGGTGGCATGGTGGCTCATCGGTTAGCACTGCTACCTCACAGCACCAAGGCTCCAAGTTCGACTCCAGCCTCGGGTGACTGTCTGTCTGTGTGGAGTTTGCACATTTTCCCTGTGTCTGTGCAGACTCTGTCTGGGTGCCCTGGTTTCCTCCCACATTCCAAAGATGTGCAGGTTAGGTGGATTAGCTATGTGAAGTACAGGGCTGTAAGGATAAGATCTGGGTGGGATGCTCTTTGGAGGGTCTGTGTTGACTCAATGGGCTGAATGGTCTGATCCCACACTGTAGGGATTCTATGAGATGGGATATTTAGAGTAGAGCAGAATAAGAACAATTCATCAATATCTTTTGTAACCATACCTCCTCCATTACACTTAAGGCTACAAAACACAAAGCATTACTTTCTTAGAAACCATAGGATTTAAATGGTCCTCCTTCTGTTCCTACTTGCAGTCTCCCTCTTGTTCTCCTCTGTACCCCTCCTCATTTCCCCTCCCTTCCCATCTGAGAAGATGCCACCATTTTGCTTCAAGAGTCAGAGTTGATGACTGTGATATAATACAATGCCATGAGTATGTACGTACTTTTTTTGTTTATTCTTTCATGGGATGGGGGTACCACTGGCCTAGGTAAACACTTGCCAGCCATCCCTAATTCCCCTTGAACTCAGTGATTTGCCTGGCAGTTTCAGAGGGTAGATAAGGGTCAACACCATTGTGCCTTGGTTGCCTGAAGGTCAGTCCAGGTAAGGACATGAGCAAATTAGATAGATTTATGTTACAGTCAGTGGTAGTTTCAAACCATTATTGACACCATCTTTCAGTTCCAGATGTATGAGTGCTGGAAGAGCATTAACCTGGAATCTGGATTACTAATCAAATGACATTGCAACTCTGCCACTGTCTCCCCAAAATGTACCTATTCTTTAGTATTAATAGCAAGTAAAGTTGGACACAGTGTAAAACTAGAATTGCATGTGAGTTAGATTAAAATTGTTCCCTTAAAAGAAACACTTTATTACCTAAAAAAAACAGGTATTTTAGGACTGAGAAAGTTTTGAAATGGGCAGACATTCAAAGAATAAGCAGCCTTAAGTTTTAATATTCAATTTTCAGGAGTTCTTGATATGAACTGATGGTGTTGGGCAAAGTGGCTAAATATAATGTTATACAAAAACTGCTCCTTTTATTTTGAGAGACAGCATGTGTTAAGCTTGTTTTGTAAAAATGAAATAGACTTTAAGTGTTGAAATAGTTTTTGTTTGATAATAATGTAGTCTGTGTTAAACAGAATCTGTTTGTACCTTTTCAGACACATCAGATATTTTTCCATGCCTTGTAAGTATTTAAACCCTACAGCAAGACCAGATAGAAGTTCATAATTAAGTAGATACCCTCCGCCCATTATGTTTTTTTTTGAGGCCTCCAGTTATTGTGACTCCCTCTGTCTTAAGATGGTGCGCTTGTGAATTATTTCCAGACTTGCTTAACAATCCTTGCATATCATCGATTAGACAGCATTTAACACAGGCTGGCTTGTCTCCATTTATTATTCTCCAGCAGTAAGGGCATAGCCAGTGTTCTAACAATATACTGTATACTTTGTTTTATATATATTAACATTGATTCTAGCAGTGTAGTTGAGAGCAAAGAGAGATGAGGTTTTCCACTTCAGCAGAATTGGGGCTTGTCCCTGATTTCGTCACCTACAGTTCAGTTGCCACATGTTGGAATGACCCTAAGTCTCTGCCAAAGAGTCCATTAGAATAAAGTGAATCAAGCCTCAAAGACATTTATAGTATATTAATGATCATTGTGAGGACTGATTATGAAAGATGCAGTAAGTCATTTCAACTTTAAATCCACCTAACATAATCAGGTAACAGCAGCTATTAAGAATCTCCTGTTTTCAGATATTGCCAAAGGATAAATAGCAGGAAAGAGATCAAATTACCTGTTTCTGTCATCTGTTTACAATAACTCTTCATTTCAATGGCAAAGTCTATTTGGTTGGCATCACATGCAAAAGATGGCCCATCTGAAAATGCAGCTGTCTATTAGTACTGTATTGATGTGCTCATTTTCAATGTCATGTGACACTTAAGTCAGAACATCAAGAGGCAGGGGGAATGAGCAGGAAGTCTCAAAAATCAGAGACACAAGTCTTGATTCAGAAATCAGAGACACAAGCCTGCATCCCACTAACCAGCAACAGAGCATTCCTGTGTAATTAATAGAATTGCTGACATGGTTAAAAATCATAAGCAAAATGACACCTCCATATTCGTCATCCTGAGTGTGATTCTACTCCAAGAAATGGCGCTCAGGGATCTCAAATGCCTTTTAAAATAATATTTACTTCACAACTCACTAAGTTAATGCCTACATTTAAAGCTCAGTTCAGATCTGTGTTTCAGGTTTCTTCAGTTGTCGTTGTCTTTCCGAGTGTCCAGAGCTTGGAACGTGTAGCGTGCATTATTCTAGAAAGCCGATGCTTGATGCCAAAATCAGCACCAGGATTGCCAAAGGCTGCAGCTGTTGTGGCAAAGTTGAGAGCAGACAAACAGCAAGAAACATAGAGCTTCATCTGTACCAGGCTTGTGATCTCAGCACCCTTCATTACAGTAGCGAAACCGCTTATACAAACCAAAAAAAACTGAGCAGCTTCCACCTCTGCTGTCTCAGATGAATATTGGGCATTAACTGGGGCTGAATTTGGAAGTCACACCAATGTGCAGGGGCCTACATCCCATTTACCCCCTTGAGTTGGCAGTGATTCTGTTGGCTGAGTCACTTGAGCCACGTGATGATGATGATCGCCGCATCCTCAAACATATGCTCCGTGGGGAGTTTGCTCTCAGCAGATGATGAACAGATGAAATATAGCTGTGATACAAAGATGTTTGCAAGTGAGATCTCACGTTGTCTGGGATCAGAGTCACTGCTCAGGAAGTCTATGCTGCTGACTGGTGTTTGGCGTGGTGAGCAGTCAGGAAAGGGTGTGACAAAAACAGAGGTCTTGTGCTTGGAGTCTGAAGAGGTAGGGGAGGCCCTAAATGAGTTTTTGCTTCAGCATTCACAAGAGAGGGACCTTGTTAATAGTGAGAACACAGTGGACAAGGTTAATAGGCTTGAACAAATTGATATTAAGAAAGTAGATGTGCTGGAAATTCTGGGAAGCATCAAGATAGATATATCCAAGGTTTCTACAGGAAGCAAGGATTGAGGTTGCTGCGCCTTTGGCCACGATCTTCGCATTGTCACTCTCCATGGAAGTAGTACTGAATGATTGGAGGGAGGCAAATGTTCCTTTGTTCAAGGAAAGGGAAGAGGGAAATCCCTGGGAATTACAGACCGGTCAGTCTTACATCTATGGTAAGCAAGATACTGGAAAGGATTCTAAGCAATAGGATTTATGACTATTTGGAAAAACATAGTTTAATTTAAGATTTTCAAAGTTTGGGCGAAGATTTGTAGCTCGGGTGCTTGTTGTTGTTGTGGTTCTGTTCGCCAAGCTGGGAATTTGTGTTGCAGACGTTTCGTTCCCTGTCTAGGTGACATCCTCAGTGCTTGGGAGCCTCCTGTGAAGTGCTTCTGTGATGTTTCCTCCGGCATTTACAGTGATTTGTGTCTGCCGCTTCCAGTTGTCAGTTTCAGCTGTCCGCTGCAGTGGCTGGTATATTGGGTCAACACAGTCAACACAGGAATTCTTGGACATCATCAGAAATATACACATAGACAAGGAAGAAACTATGGTCTCATTCGATGTAGCGGCACTGTTCACCTCTATCGACAAAACCCTAGCCAGAGAAACAATAGCTAACCTGCTGGACATACAGAACAGACAACAAGACGGGGAACCTATCAACAAAGACTGCATACGCAAACTACTGGACCTGTGCCTCACAACACACTTCACATTTAACAACCAAATATATGAACAAATCAACGGCACACCCATGGGCTCACCCATTGATGTTTCGGGCAGGAGCCCTTCACCAGGAAATTCCTGATGAAGGGCTCCTGCCTGAAACATTGATTTTCCTGCTCCTTGGATGCTGCCTGACCTGTGCTTTTCCAGCAGCACTCTAATCTTCATTCTTCTTGTACATAGTCCATTGTTTCCTGCGATAGACAGATGCCAATCCATTTATTGTAGGAATAAATTTCTATGTTACTGTTGTTCTAGCTTTTCTTGATTGAAACAAATTTTCCTTTTCAAAACCTGCAATGAATTTTGTAACTATTCTGTTTGAATTGATCATAGTTTTAGTATTCAGTATTTTTGCTAAATACATGTTATGAGAGGTGCCATTTTTCACAAAGAGCAATTGTCATTCACAGTGTGCTGTTCTATGGACTTTGGAACAGTTCCTACAGATTGGAGGGTGAAAAATACAACCCCGCTAATTTTAAAAGCGAGGGGGTGAAAAGACGGTGAATTACAGATCAGTTAACCTAACATGGTGAGGAAAGTGCTTGTGTCCATTATAAAATATGTGGTACCAGAATATTTAGAAAGCATTAATGGGATAAGACAATGCCAGCGTGGGTTATGTAAGGCAACCATGATTAACAAATCTACTGGAGTTTCTTGAAGATATAACTAGTAGAATAGATGAAAGAGAGCCAGTGGATGTTTTGTATTTAGATTTTCACACAGCTTTTTGATAAGAGACCTCAAGAGGTCAGTGAGAAAAGTTAAAGCATGTTGGATAGAGCTTACTATGTTGGTACTGAGTGAAAATTGGTTGACAGAGTAAAAATAGGGAATAAATGGATATTTCATTCAAGTGACAAACTAGGGTGTACCACAAGGATCAGGGCTTGGGTCCAGCTAGCCACAGTATATGTTATAAATGATGTGGATGAGGGAACCAAATGCAACATTTCCAAGTTTGCTGATGAGATTAAGAATTAAGAGGAAGATGCATAGAGGTTTCAGGGCGATGTAGGCAAGTTGAGTGTGTGGGCAAATGCAGTGCAACAAGGCTAAATGTGAAGTTATATGCTTCAGTGTAAAAAAAAAGAGATGATTGTTTAAGTGGTAATATATTGGGAAGTGTGGATGTACAAAAGGATCAGTTGTCCTTGTATACCAGTCAATGAAAGTAGATAGGCAGATGCAGCAAGAGGTGTATTCGTCTTCTTTACAAGAAGATTCGAGTCCAGAAGTCCAGATGTCTTAGTACAGTTCTACAAGACCTTGGGGAGACCACACCTGGAGTAGTGCATGCAGTTCTGGTTTTCCTACATAAATGTACAGAAGCCTGAACACATGTACCAGCTGGTTTCAAAACAGTTACTTATCCTACTGTTGTTAGAATACGGGCGGCACGATGGCACAGTGGTTAGCACTGCTGCCTCACAGCGCCAGAGACCCGGTTTCAATTCCTGCCTCAGGCAACTGTCTGTGTGGAGTTTGCACATTCTCCCGTGTCTGCGTGGGTTTCCTCTGGGTGCTCCGGTTCTCTCCCACAGTTCAAAAATGTGCAGGTTTGGTGAATTGGCCATGCTAAATTGCCTGTAGTGTTAGGTGAAGGAGTAAATATAGGGGAATGGGTCTGGGTGGATTGCTCTTCGGAAGGTCGGTGTGGACTTGTTGGGTCGAAGGGCCTGTTTCCACACTGTAAGTAATCTAATCTAATACTGAATGGGCTCTCAAATCTTAGCATTCGCCAGTACCTGTATTTTGGCTTTTGCTGCTGTTTACCTGTTATTTATTTATCTATGCTATTTAACTACGTGATCTGCCTGTATTGCTCACTAGACAAAGCTTTTCACTGTGCCTCGGTAGACATGACAATAAATTCAATTCAATAAATGTCTTCCTACTTGCTGTAAAGGGAGTGCAGCAGAGGTTCATCAGACTGATACGAGATATCAGTCCTTTGAGGAGACTTTGGTTCGACTGGGCCTGTGTGTAGAAGGATGAGAGGGGAGTGATTGAAGCATAAAAAATGTTAATGGTATTAGACAGATTAGGTGCAGGGTTGATGTTTTCCCTGATTGGGGCATCCAGAACCAGGGGTCACTATCTCAGATATGGGGTAGATCATTTAGGATTGTGTTGAAGAATCACAGTAGTGAATCTGGAATTCTCTACCACAGAAGGCTGTGGATGTCAAGTCGCTGAATGCTTCAAGAAAGAGATAATGATTTGGATTTTGAAGGGGGGTATGGGAAGAATCAGCCAAGGTTATGGTGGAACAATGTGACAGGCCAAACGGCTGCCTCTTACCCCTACTGTCTTTGAATAATAAATGATTTTATGGACTGTAAAAGACACACTTCAAACTGGGGAAATAATGTTTTAATTGTACGTTGCTTTGACCAGACTCCATCTGGAGTTATGCTTTTAGATGTGGGCAGTCAATCTCCAATAGAAAACATCGACTGTCATCGGTGGAGTCGCCGAACCAAACAATTTTGCAAAATTATACCAGGACTTAAAGGGTGTCATAAACTTGGCTTTTATCCTCACTATTTTTGGAAGATTGTGGGGTGATCTAATCGAGTTGTTTGAATGATAAATAATGGACACAAAACAACAATTTCCCCTGATTGGAGAATCCAAAACAGGAAATTACAATTTAAAAATTACAGCAACATCATTTTATAGTGAAGTCAACTAAGACAGTGAAAATCCGAAACACACACACACACAAAAGAGCTCTGGATGCTGTTTAGACTGAATTGTTCAAGTTTGAGATCAATATTTTTATGTTGGCTAACGATATGGAGCAAAGTTGATTGAATGAATTTAAGGTATGAATTTGCTATGATCCAGCTGAATGGTGAAACTGGCTTGAGGGGCTGAATCAGCATCAACCATATAATTGGATGAGTCTTCCAGTGACATTTATCCACCAATAACCTGCTTATTGATGCTCAGTTTGGGTTCTGTCAGGATAACTCAACTAATTACCTCGTCACCACTTTAAACCAGACATGACACAAAAGCAGGATGCCAAAAGGAAAATGAGAACAGCTATTCTTGATCCAAAATAAATGAACAGATCGTGGAGTTACGTATTTGTTGGGAGGCACATGTTGGCCAGGACACACAAGCTCTGCTCTTCGTACTGCTGAGGGATATTTTATATCTACCTGAGAGGGCATGTAGGACCTTGTGGTATAACTTTCTGCAACAGCACAGTTGACAGGACTGTGTATTGTCTACAAGATACACTGTAATAACTTAGCAAGGATCCTTCAACAGTACTTTCCAAGCCTATGTCCTCAATCACTAGGAGGTTAAGGAAAGCAGATCTAAGGGGACACCATGACCTCCAGTCTTCGCTTCAAGCTACACTCCATGCTGACTTGGATCAACATCTCTGCTCTTTCACTGTCATTGGGCCAAAATCCTGGTGCTTCCTAACCAACAGCACTGAGTGTCCATACACCCAAGGACTGCAGCAGTTCACGGCTACTGCTTTCAACTATCTTGAATTAGAATTTATTGTCATATGAAAGTGTTCTAGGTCACCCTACTATGGCACCTATAATGACTGAAGTCACGGTAAAATCATAAGTTATAAAATTAAGTAAATATGCGGCAAGGTTCATTAGAGTCCATTTAAAGGCTCCTGGTCTCAAAGAAAACTGATCCATGGTGAGACCGACACGACGGGACAAAAACCAAAGCACTGAGATCATTGAAGAATAAACACCAGCCTAGACAATGAAGTCACATCCCATGACTGAATAAGAAACGTAAAAAATATTGGCAGGAGTACGCCATTTAGCCCTTCCAGTCTGCTCCTTGATTCAATATGATCATGACTAATCATGTGACTCAGTGCCCTGTTCCTATTTTCTCCCTTTTAATCCTAAGAACAATATCTAACTCCTTGAAAGCATTCAATGTTTTGGCCTTTCTGTAACAGAACTCTATATGCTCACCAATCTCTGGGTGAAGAAAAAATGTCGTCTCAAAATCTCCTCAAAGAGCAAAAGTAACATGTCCCAAGTTCTGCGCTGAATCATCACTCAGTGTGTTATATATGTTTAACCCTCTGGTGTAGGTGTGAACTGATGGAAGATGTACAAAGCTGACATCAATGAGGTTCAAAAGAAGACCCGTCTAATCATTACTGTTAACTCTACTGAAAAATAAGTTGGAGGCTGTTGTGTTTGTCAGAGTTTAATCACTGCAGCCTCAGCCATCACAGTAAGAGTTCCTCAACTAAGGAGCCTTCGCTCATCCGTCCTTTGCTGTTCCAATAATAAACCTCCATCATTAGGGAAAATGAAATGGAACTATGTGTTTGTGAGACCACTGTTCATCTCCATTTGCAATTCCTTTAATAAGATAGTCCATGCCAACCTACAGTAAAAATGAACAAATTCAGACTTGTTGACAGCATCGAGTAATACTTCCACCATACTAAGAGGTGTTTGCCTCCAAAGCCGCATTAGCTCTTCAGTCCGTGACTGTTTTAAAAAATTCTCAAGGTCAAGGACCAGGCTCGCAGGAAAGTAGTCTGACACAGAACAAACAGCCAAGAGGCGAGTCTGCTAGAATATAAGTGTTTTATTCCCCGCAGTGTCCCCACAACCAGTCTCGTACTTACAACGGGTCTGGCTTATACTCTACATGTTACCAAAACTGGGAGCCGTCAGTTCTCGTAGAGCGGTTGCCAACAACCCACACTCGGCGGTTAAACGTAACCCCGGAGCAGACTCTACCGAACTGGAGACTTCTCCAGCTGATATACCCTTTTCCAGATATAAACATTCATGTGAACAGCAGAGCAAGGCTAAAAAACACATTCCATTCTGGTTACATACAGATAAGAAGATTCACACGGGAAGGTGTATAACAAGATTCACACGGGACCAAGCGACACCTTCCATTTTCGGTTAGATTCACACATGTATTGGGACACAATTTTAACCCTTTCACCACAGTGACGAGGCCAACATTGCTGAATCCTCTGCCATGAACAAGTTGGGTGCCACGATGCAGTTAGTAGAAATTTAACTGGTTTAGTATCAATACCAGAATTGCAAGAGCAAGACTGAGACTGAGTAAGTTGTGACTACTCCCTCATTTCTAACAACACAATGCAAATAAAGAGTTTATCTTTTTTCCTTCTTGCATGGAGTGTGAGTATTGCTGGCAAGTCCACCGTTTGCTGCCATCCCTGATTACCCATGAAAGTGTGTGGCTTGCTCAGACTTTTCAGAGGGCAGTTAAGAGTCAACCACATTGCTTAGGGTCTGGAGTCACATATCGGCCAGATCAGCTAAGGATGGCAGATTCCTTTTTCTAAAGCATGTTTGTGAGACAGATGGGTTTTAAACGAACAATGATAGTTGTCTGGTCACCATCACTGAGGCCAGCCATATATTACAGATTTTATTAATTGAAGTTAAATTCTATCAACTACCAGAATATTTGTCAGAGATTAACACCACATCACCACTGCCCAGGTGTGTGTTTGAATGCTTAGTTGCCAGGTTCAGTACTGCCACAGTGAAACATAGGGATGACGTCACTATTTACAAAGTAGTGGTTTTCTTGATCAGTTTCATTGACGGTCTGTTAATGTCCATCCTTCCCATTAATGGCTGCTGTATATATAATCTGCAACATGTATGACCACAGCATATATTGCTGCAGCTCACTAAGTATCTTGCTTCCTGTGATGTCGTTCAGCAAATACAAAGTACCAGTTTTGCCTCACTTGCCTCCATTTTTCTCAATTGACCTGACAGTCAGAGTTCAGCATTATAATTTGCAGTGAATCCCTTCAATGAGCTCACTATTCATTTCAAGAATGTAGAGCAGTCATGCCTTCTAGTTTTAAAGGCACAGACATCTAACTTGTGTTTATGATGTTCTGCATTCCTAAAACCACACCACCTTTAATTTATGTCAACATTATAACAAAAGTTTCTGTAGTGCTTAATTATAAAGATGATTACTATATTCAACTGTGTTTTAAAGATCACTTGAGTGTCTCTGAATTAGCTGAAGGGATGTAAACAACTACAAAATCAAACAATCCACACATAAGCATTCTACATCAAACTCTTACTGCTTTCACTGGGCAGATAAATTTCAACCCAAGTTTATTTTTGAAAGTCCAGTGGTAAGAAAGGAAGATGAAACTTGAATATGTACCTCAGTCTTTTAGCATTCTGCATTCAAAATATGGTCAGAATGTTCCTTTATTTGAATTTAATGTTTTGATTTATTTAAATATTCAGCTACATTACATAGAAGTTGCAATTTGGTGTTGTCCAATTTATATTCAGTTTGATCCACAAATCTAGCAGTAATATTGAACATTTACTGTTCTTTTTTCTGCCTTTACTGTTCTGTCTTGCATTCCATCCATGTCAGACTGATGGGCGATCTGTGCAGATTACTTGCAGCTTGGAAAATGCTGTTACACGTGTGAGAGAGGCTCAAGAAAGGGAAATAAAGTGAGGGAGAGAAGGATAACTTTTTTTTGGAAAAATATAAGATAGCTTTATTTTAATTGCACAGCTGTTCTTCAAGGGAAGTAAAACCTGATTATGTGAAACTGTCAAATTCCACAATCCAGACAAAAGTCACAGGACAAAAATAGTTTCAGATCCAAGAAGCATTATAAATAGTGTGGCATCAAGGAACCTAGCAAAACTGACATCTATCGGCAAAGACTTCGCTTTTGCAGTCAAACCTAGCACATAATAATATGATTGTGGTTATTCGAGGTCAGTCATCTCAGCTCCAGGACATCTCTGCAGGAGTTCCTCAAGATGATGTCCTAGGCCCAACCATCGTCAGCTGCTTCCCTCCATCATAAGGTTTCAAGTGGGAATGTTTGCTGATGATTCCATATTGTTCAATACTATTCACAGCTCCTCAGATTCTGAAACATTCCACATTCAAATGCAACAAGATCTTGACAATATCCAGACTTGAACTGGCAAGGGGCAAGTAACATTTGTGCCACACAAATGCCAAGCTCTGTCCATCTCCAAGAAGAGATAATCTAACCACTAGTCTTTTACATTCAATGGTGTTACTATCACTGAATCCCCCACTATCAGTATTCTTGGGTTTATCATTGACCAGAAACTCAAATGGAATCACCATGTAAAGACAGTGGCTACAAGAGCAGACCAGAGGCTTGGAATACTGTGGTAAGTAACTCACCTCCTGACTCCTCAAATCTACAAGGCACAAGTCAGGAGTGGAGTGGAATACTTCGCACTTGCTCAAGAAACTCAATTTCAATCAGGACAAAGCAGACCACTTGATTGGCACCATATACAGAAGCATCCACTCCCTCCAACACCACTGACGCTCAGTAGCAGCAGTGTGTACTATCTACAAGATGCACTGCAGAAAGTTACCAAAGTTCCTTAGACAGCACCTTTTAAATTTGTACCGCATTCAGGGCAGCAAACTCATAGGAATGCATTCACCTGCAAGTTCCCATTCAAGCCACTAATCATCTTGATTGACTTGAAAATACATCACTATTCGTTCAGTGTTGCTGGGTCAAATGCCTGAAATTAACTCCTGAGGAGCATTGTGGGTCAGCTGACAGCATATAGACTGCAGCAGTTCAAGAAGGCAGCTCTCCTTCTCCAAGACAATGAGGGATGGTCAACAAATGCTGGCCAGCCAGCAAAGCCCACTTCCTACAAGTAAATTACAAAAAAAAACAGATTCAATTTATAATCACTCTGTCAGGGCCATGCTCAGTAATAGTAAGTCAATGGCTTTTAGTGCAAACATTACAGTCAGTGCTATACAGGACAAAAAAAGCAGCATTTTATGTTCCAAATTAACTTCCGCTTCAGATTCTTATCTTGCCTCCCCTGGATACAGGCTAATCTTTTAACTAGGTAAAAACAATGACTGCAGATGCTGGAAACCAGATTCTGGATCAGTGGTGTTTTGTGCCATCGGCATTTATTATTTCTCTCCAGTGATGTACGGCCCACAGATTTGCAAAACTGATAGGTAAATTGCTAAAGAGGTTGTACAATGGTGGTAATATACTGATAGACTTGTTAAGTAAAATAACATTTCACAACACACACCTCTGAGGGGAAAAAAAATGTTCTTCCAATCCAGAACAAAAAGCAGAGCGGTAACCAGTAATTGTTTTGCTATTTGGATGCAAATCAAAAAAAAACTTGATGTGTTAAAGGTAGGTCAACGCTTCTAGAATGTTATCATGTATCATTCTGACAATCACTGCAGGAGTTCCTCAACTAAGCAACCTTGACCCACTCGTTCTCAGCGACCATGTATTTATTGTTCTGGTCAATAATTTGTGTTGTGCTTTTTCTTCCAAACTTCTGTTTTGTTGTAAATAAATCCAATCACAGCCTCCCAAAAAGGCTGAAGACCATTTTATTTCCTTCAAAGGCATTCAGAGTGGAGACAAAAATGCAACAAATGTATGTGCATTGATATGCCACCACCAGTAAATCAATGAATGGTTGAATTACTGAACGGGGAGCTCTTCTTCCAGTAATGATACAGGGTTTTTGTGCATTCACTGTGACAGGCAGACAAAATGGCACCTTTGACAATGCTGCTGTAGTTTGTAATTTTTATAAAGGTTTCCTGTTGGACCAGTGTTGTACTAGTTCAGTACAGTAGTGTTTAAATGATGCATATGTTAGTAAGTGACAGTTAGCTTTTGGAATTTATTTTCAAGCTGTTTACATGAGGAATAAGGTCTCTGTCAAAATCCTGAACTGTAACAGCATGCTCTTGTTGGAATCTCTCTCTCTTCACTTTTGTTAGTCTTAGCAGCAATGTTAACCATGTTTTTATAGCTTGTAAATTACTCTGAGCAGTGTTGTTATACTTATCACTTAACACCTAAAGCTGGAAATTGCAGTAAGTGATGTTATGGTATTATGTTGGCATTAAATTCTTTCCCCCACTGTATTGGGAAACGAAAATGAATTAGAGCCTCCATCAAAGGAATTTCATACAAATACCCTCGGTGCTCAGACTGTGATGTCTCTACGAGTAATTTTCGGGTTTATACATGACACTTGGTGTTTTACTGAACTGTACAAAGCTTTAAAGCGTTCCATTATTTTGTTAAATCTGTATAGTTTATAAAGAACAAACTTATGTGTACAGGACACTCTATGAAATCCTCAGTATGCATCAGTGTTTCATTTGCATCAGGTGAGTTACTTTGCGTTTTGAAATTGTTCTGTCCACAAGAGCTGCAGCCAATTTGTGCTACACAAAGCCAGAGACTAATAACCAGCTCATCTGGTTTTGGTTGAGGGAGGAATGCAGACAAGAGTGCTGGGGAAACTCCCTGCTAGCTTGAATAGAACCATGGGATCTTCCACATCCACCTAAGTAAGCAGGTGGGGGCTTTGAATTAGTCGCTTATTAGACAAATGGTTCCAAGTAAATGGCACCTCTGCCAGTGCAGCACTCCCTCAATACTGCACTGGAACATCAGTCCAGCTTATGAGCTCAGGTCCTGGAGGTGGGCTGGAAATCACACTTATCAAAACTGACTTACAAGTAGTTGGCAATTGGGTTTGCCTTGCACCACACCATAAATATGTGTAACCGAATATAAGATGAAGACACACTTGAAGGGCCATGCAGCAGAATAATTTAATTCACATATTTGATACAGATTCTTCGACTTTTTTTATAATGCTGTGAAATTCTCCAGAAATTAAACCATAGTTCAAACATTCCAAACAAATTAAGAGTCAGATAAAGTGAGCTGCGCTGTGACAGAATGAGGCCAGCTTCGAAATGTAAAGGGTAACATAAAAATAAACAGAGTTGCTGAAACCTGAGCTTGTGTACTGTCGGCTTCAGCCTTCTCTTGACTGTGATGTTGTTGTTGGCAGGTGGTGGGCTGTGATCGGCAACTTGGGAGTAAAGCCAAGGAAGACAACTGTGGAGTTTGTGCAGGCACTGGTTCAACATGCAGACTTGTACGAGGACAGTCCAAGTCACACGTGTCTCCTGAAAAATGTGCGTCTCCTATTTTATATTGTTTAACATTTTTAAGTCACCTGTGTATGAGCAGAACATTTATTCTGTAACACAGTTAACATGAGATTTATTTTAAAGAGAATTATTTTGGTGCACTTTCAGCTTGTGTGCATCTCAGGGTTTCTCTTAACCCCCTCCAAAAGCCTCATGGGTAAGAGTGCTAACAGGGGTAACATTAAGCAGTAAAATAGAAAGTCCTAATATTGGTTTTCTGTGTGTGTTAACATCTCTCTGGGAAGAAGGGAATGATTAGGTTTGTGTGAAGTGATTGACAAGTCGATTGAATTGGCCTTGACATCCTGAATCCCTTCCTATTAATCAGTTCCTTCTAAAAGATATTGTGTCTCTACAAGGTAAGAAAAGGATCAAGACGAATTGACATGCATCATCTCTGTAGATGCAAGAAACCTTGAGGTTTCTTTGTCATTCAACTGGACACCAGGAAAAGTCAGTCCCTGTGGAGGAAGGGGAACAGTGGCTCAAAGTTTGTTAGCTCCTGCATTTTTATGAGATAATACACACACAGTGTTTAGCAAATGTCCGCAGTAAAATGGCTAAACAGTGGAACAAAATTTCCACTGCATTCCTGCTGAAGTTATGGCTGGAGTCCAGTGCAACTGCTCTGAAAAAGGCTGCGACTTGAAAATGTTGTGTCCCAATCCTAGTTAGGAAATTGTTGTCAGCTGTGTAAGGAGTGAGGTATTCCTACAACACTCAAGATTGGAGGGACTCCATACACTGGGAGCGACTGCTTCACTTATCCTTAAAGGCTCTCCTGTTTGTTTGTTTGAACACGGGTATGGGAAGTGAGAGAGCATGGGACTACCTCTGATGATTTTTCAAGCCAAAATATTTTGGAGCATTTTTATTATTTGGAACTAAATGGAAAGGACATTAAACACACTTTTCAAGCACTCTTAACCTGGACTTGGAATCGATTTGACAAAATGCATGCACAGCCGGTTTGTTTTTATTATGATTAAATATCGAAGAGAAAGAGAACAATTTTCTGATGACATACCTGTTGTACTGTTTTTTTGTCTTCTATAAACTTTAGTAAGTGTTTAAGATGAAGACAGCTATCACTCACCTTTGTTTGGCTAACTGTTAGCTCATTGCCTAATCTGTGAAAGGTTCCAATTTCTGAGGCACAGTGAAAGAGATGGCCAAGAGTACATTGTACAGGTAGTTTTATTTTCCACTCTAAATGGATTTCTCCACAAAAGTTATTTCAAATTTTCAAACGGAGACTCTGAGGAAAGCAGGAATGTAGCAAAGGGTAGGTAGGAGACAGAAGAAGGTGAACCTTATGGGGGTGTGAGACTGTCTCTGGCCTCTCGCTACCCACTCTAAATTGTAGCAAGAAGGAATTGGAGGGTTGGGAGGGGAGAATGGATGATTTAATTTTGAGGTAAGTAGTAAAAGAAGGAGATAAAGAAAACATTATTAAATATTTTTAATGGGACATGTCTGTCATTGGCAAGGATACAATTGATTAATCATCCTGAGTGGCCTTTGATAGCCCTGTATTCTCCTTAATGCTGTTGAGCCTCCTGAGTAGGATTGGAGTTGCACTCATCCAGGCAAGTATTCTACCAGCTTTGAGTGCTGGTAACATTAAGCAGTGCAAGATAGCAGCTCCTGATATTGGTTTTAATATCTCTCTGGAAAGCCGGGAATGATTAGGTTCGTGTGAAATGATTGAAGAGTGAATTACATTGTCCTTGACATGCCTGAGTCCCTTCCTATTCATCAGTTCCTTCGAAAAGATATTGTGTGTCTATCAGATAAGAAAAGGAAAAAGACAAATTGACATGCATCAGCTCTGTAGACACAAAAAAACTTGAGGTTTCTTTGTCATTCATCAGGACATCAGGAATAGTGATGGAAAAGATTTCAGAAGTTAGACCAACGAGAACATCCTGTGTTGAGCTGCTCTTGTGGCCATTTTATTTATGTTGCTGGTGCAGCTATGTCTGTAGTCAATAGTGATTCACAGGATGTTGATGACCGGCCTTCACTGGCACGCTATCAACCACGTTAAATTTTGCCTGTCTTCACCAATGGCTACATTTCCACTATCCACACGATGCCCTGCAGCAACTTGTGAAAGCTCCTTTGATAGCACATCCAAAAACTATGAGCTTAACTATCGGCAGACATATGAAAACACCACCACCTTCTAGCTCCCCTTCAGGTCACATACCAACCTGGCTTGGACATTATTTGCCATTCTTCCATTGTTGCTGGGTCAAAATGCTGGAAGTCCCTTTATTTATCAACGCTGTGGTTGTCCCAGCACCACACAGATGGCTGTGGTTCAAAAAGGTAGGCAATTAGTGATGCCAACCTTGAAAGCTCTGTAAGGGATTTTTAAATATCCCCTTTGAGGCAAATAAACAGAGAAGCAGAAGAGGAAAAATTGGAAACAAAAAACTTTGAGGAAAATAGCAGAAGAGAAGAGAGGGAGGAAGAAAGATCAACATAAAGTCATCTGAGCCAAGTAAGAATCAGTACAGCTCCCAAATGTCAATGTTCAGCACCAGGGAAATTACTTTAAAATATATTACAAACCAGTCTGTATTGTTCATCACACCGACTTCAGACAAACTGTAGTGTGGTACTAACTCAAAAGTAATGTTTGTAAAGTAAACAAATTACAAGTCAACAGATTGGCATAGTAACAATATATTAGAAGCAAATAAGAATGGAAAACAGTGCAGTTAGCACAAGGGAATCTCAAAGTCCTTACAGCTGGTGTTTTATCCAGCGAGCCAAGTACAAATAAGCTTTAAAATTCTAACAAATTTATCCATAATATGTGCCAATTTCCCTTTGAAATGCACTTCTTAAATATTAGGTCTAAGACCCTGTATGTGTCATTACAATTGCAGACTTCCAGACAGCCATTTCCAGTCGCTCCTGTTCAGCATCAGACTTTTGTCAGTTTGAAAGTTTTAAATTCTGAACTAATGCTTTGGTAGTGATCAGACTGAGAATTTAATGTCAAATCGTTTGGACACAATACCTTAATATTGTCCAGCGTATATCTCATGTTGCCTTTCATTGTTCTCTGCATAACGTAAAGTTGGTGACCCATGGTTCTCAGTCCTTTCACTAATGGGAACGGTCTCTCTTAATCTGCTCCATCCAGACCCTGAAGATTTTTAGCACCTCCATCAAATCTTTATTTAACATTCTGTAAAGAGAACAGCCCCACTTTCTTTAATAGATTTATAGAGTTGTACAGCACGGAAACAGACCTTCGGTCCAACTCATCCATGCCGACTAGATATCCTAAACTGATTTGGTCCTATTTGCCAACATTTGGTCCATTTCACTTTAAAACCTTCCTATCCATATACCCATCCAGATGCCTTTTAAATGTTGTAATTGTAGCTGCCTCTACCACCACCTTCTAGCAGCTTGTTCGATACAAGCACCACCCTCTGTGTGTCAAAGGTTGCCCTTCAGGTCCCTTTTAAATCTTTCCCCTCTCACCTTAAACCTATGCCCTCTAGTTTTGGACTCCCCTACCCTGGAAAATGCATCTTTGCTATTCACCCTATCCGTTACCCTCGTGATTTTATAAACCTCTGTTAGATCAGCCTCCTAATCTATTCACTTTCCGAAAACTGCCATCCCTGAAAGTATTCTTCTCACATAATTTCTACAGTTTCTCTGAAGTCTTCACATTATTCCTAAAGTACCATATCCAGAACTGGATACAGTACTCCGGCTGTGGGCAAACCAAGGTTTTTGAAACGTTTCATTAGTTCTTTGCTTTTGTGTTCTAGATCTTAGTATTTTGTTTGCAGAATAAGGAGTTGCACATTTAAGACCGAGATGAGGAGGATTTTTTTTTCCTCAAAGGTTGGTGAATCTGAGTAATTCTTTACCACAGAGAGCTGTTGAGGCTGGGTCATCAAGTATATTCAAGGCTGAGATGGATTTTTAATCTGTAAGGGGAATCGAGGAGAAATTATGGGGAAAAGGCAGCAAAGTGGAATTGAGGATTATCAGTGCAGCCATGATCTCATTGAATGGTGCAGCAGACTCAATGGATTTAATGGTCTATTTGACTCCTATGTTTTATGGTCTAATCCCATATACTTTGCTAACTACTTTCTCAACCTTTCCTGCCACTGCCACCTTGAGTGATTTGAGTACTCTCCTCCAGGTACCTCTGATCATGCATTCCCTTTGTATCCTTTATTTAACATTATCCTCCTCATTTTTCTTCCGTTCATACTTCTCTGCATTAAATTCCAGTCTAGTGTTTTCTTGAAATTTGCCATTACCTCTCTCTCACAATTATTTAAATGTTTGTGTAATTGACAGATTTTGGAAGTGCACACAACTCTCCAAGTCTGGGCCACTAATGTAAATAAAGAGAAGTTGTGGTCCTGATCCTGACTCTGATCAATTCCACTTTAAATCTTCCTCCAGTCTGGGGAGAAAAAAGACATTCATTAATAATTTTGTTTCTTGTCACCCGATCAACTTTGTATCCATACTGCCACTTTTATTTTATGTTTAGCATTTCTGGAAAGCCTGTTACATGGCACTTTATCAAAATCTTTAGATGTATATATGCACATCATCAACTATATTGCCCTCATCAAATCTCTCTGATGCCTCATGAAGAAGGCTCAATCAGATTAGTTAAACATTATTTACTGTTAACAAATCCGTGCTCACTCTCCTTAAAGAATCTGTATGTGTTCGAGTTGGACCGAAGGGTCTGTTTCTTTGCTGTACATCTCTATGACTCTAAGTGCATGTTAGTTTTGTCCTGAATGATTGATTATTTCTGCAAGCTTTCTTTGCCAAGTTTAACTGACAAGTTAGCAAGTCTTGACTGGCCCACATTTGCTGGGTTGCTCCTTTAAACACTTTTTCAAACAAGAGTGTGATACCAAACTTTTTTTTAATTGGCACCTTTTTGGCAAGCACTCTTCATTAACCAACAAAAACTATATTCAGCATCTTTGGGACCAGGAGTGTTCCAATTGATCAGACATTCCAGCTGATCAAGAGATCCACATAATCAATGTAAAAATACACATAAGTAATGGAAAAGTAATGCAGTGTGTATACACATCACTATTATGACCATATTTACAGAATAATTCATTTAAATAATATGCAACTTTGCCGTAAATAAAACTTACTGGCAGAGAGCCTTCTCACTTACACCCTCAATTGACTACTTGGACATAGTGGTGATCGCAATTGAACAGTAAACTTCGTGGTAGTCGAGATATATTTTGTTTGCCGGTTTATGAAGAGTGCTGGTTAAAACAAAGTTTGCTGTACCTCAAATACTGCAGTCTACCACAATTTGAGTATTTATTCTATAAATAAAGTATAACAGTGATGTGCGTATCCCCTGCATTGCATTTCTATTACTGTGTTTTTGCATTGATTTTAGGAGATGTGTTGATGTTTTTGCTTCAAAATGTTGAGGGATGTTGATGTCTCAAAGCTTCACTTAGTGTTTACTGTGATTATGCGTACCTATCTAGTCTCCAGAATATTTGATCATAGAACATGGGTGGCATGGTGGCTCAGTGGTTAGCACTGCTGCCTCATAGCACCAGGGACCTGGGTTCGATTCCAGCCTTGGGTGACATTCTCCCCGTGTCTGCGTGGGTTTCCTCTGGGTGCTCCAGTTTCCTCCCACTGTCCAAAGATGTGCATGTTAGGTGAACTGGCCATGCTAAATTACCCACAGTGTTTGGTAAATTAGTCAGGGGTAAATATGGGTGGGTTACTCTGCGGAGGATCAGTTTGGACTTGTTGGGCCGCAGGGCCTGTTTCCATACTTTAAGGAATCTAATCTCATCTAATCAAAACAATACAGCGCAGAACAGGCCTTTGGCCCTCAATGTTGCGCCAACCTGTGAAGTATTCCCTCTACACTACACTACCCCATCATCATCCATGTTTAAATTTCCCTAATGTGGCTGAGTTAACTCATCTGACATTCCAAGTCCCATAGGTGCTGGTTAATAAAAATATATTTACTATATTTGAAATTCTCCCATCCTCTGGCACAGGAATGTGTATGTAAGGAGGATCGGAAGATTGCAATCAGTGCCTCTGCCATTTCTACTCCTGCTTCTCTCAATATCCTGAGGTGCTTCTCATCCCGTCCTGGTGGTTTTATGGATTTTTCTCATCTGCAGTCATTCTGATAACCTTCTTTATCAATTTTTAATCCATCTTATCTTCCACCTCTTTCGCTGTGACCTTTTAAGCTTATCTTCTTTGATAGTAAGGAACTGCTTTATTTACTCCAGTGAGCACTGACGTTATTTATTTTATCTGTGTCACTTGAGGATGAGTAACTGCGATGTAGACAAATATAAACAGGAAGTGCTGGAAAAACTCAGGTCTGGCAGCATTTGTGAAGAGACAAACCAGGTTAATGTTTCGTGTCTGGTGTGAGTCCACATTGGAACAGTGCCCAAGCCGTCTCTTCTGTAAAGGTTATCCATGATCCCATTGAGGTTTTGCCTTCTAATCTTTGCTTCCATTTTACATGCACCCAGCTGAAATTGATCGCTAATCGATTCATTGTTATTATACTGAATTACGTTTTCTTTCCCCTAGCTGACCTAATACATATGATACTATGATCACTTTTTCCTAAGTTTTCTCCTAATGGCACTTGACCCACATCATTCCCCGGAACCAGATCCAGTATTGCCTATTTCCCGATTGAACTGGAAACATGCTTATCAAGAAAACTCTCCTGAATGCAGTTCAGAAACATTTATCCCTCTATCCTTTATTGCTATTCCAGTCTATGTTCTGAAACATACCATCATTGCAAGTAGTCTGCAATTTTTGTACCTCTCAGTATTTCAGGGTAGCAAACTCTGTAGCAAAACAATGAGGGATGCTTTGCTGAAGGAGTAGTTTGAGGAAGGATGAGATTAGTGCTGCCAAGATACGAGGGGTACAGACAGAAGAGAACCAGCCTGCTTGTTGACTCCCTTCAGAGCATCCCTATCCCTGTCCAGACCCTTCCTGACCGTCTGGGCCTCCTTGAGTCTGCGTCTTCCCCTCCACACCCATTCCCTCTGCCTCAAGCCTGTCAAACATCTCCCTGGGCTTGGTTGGACCAGATCCCCCCACACCAAGGATTCAAGCCAGAGACACTTGGCAACTTGACTTTGAATTGAAGGTTTTGGGCCACATTGGGCTTGAGTACTGGTGTCACACATGGGAGAATTTCTGGAGCATTCCACACTCTTCTCCCACCCCTCAACCTCCCATTCCAAGTGGGCAAGGGTACCACTGCTGCCACTGTCGCCCTAGACCATTTCCAGGCAGAGTCAGGCTGGAACCCTCCTCCCCAGCTCCAAATTATCTCCACCTAGCAGATTGGTGCCAGTCACTGCCACAGTGCGGCTCCCTTCTGCTTCTGTCTGCTCATGCTTTCTGCACCAGCCACTGGACAGCACAGTGAACATGGGCAGACACCAACCATGATCAGGCAGAATATTCCAGAAAAAATATCAACCTGGGAAGCCAGGAGGCAGGAAATGAAGACAAATTCCAGGAAAGTCCCAAAAAATCCAGAACAGTTGGTCACCTTGTTGTAACTTTCTTGCAAACCTACTTCTTTATATCTTTCCCACCGGTTGATTGCCTTCCTGATGATTATTATTATATTAGATTCCCTACAATGTGGAAACAGGCCTTTGGTCCAACAAGTCCACACTGACCCTCCAAAGAGTAACCCACCCAGACCCATTCCCCTACATTGATCCCTGACTAATGCACCTAACGCTATGGACAATTTAGCATAACCAATTCACCTAACCTGCACATCTTTGGCTTGTGGGAGGAAACCAGAGCACCCGGAGGAAACCCACGCAGACACGGGGAGAACGTGCAAACTCCTAAAGGGCTTTTGCCTAAAGCATCGATTTTCCTGCTCCTTGGATGCTTCCTGACCTGGTATTCTATTCCAGCACCACACTCTTGGGTCTATAGAATGTACCTAGTACTTTAATGGCATCTCTTGTATTTTAACTCCCATCAAACAAGTTCTATCCTTGATTCCTCAAGAACACCCTCTTTTCTCAGCGCCACAATATTATCCTTAATCAACACTGCCACCTCTCCGCCTTCCTTTCCTACCTTCTCTAACACCTTGTGTCCAGGAATATTTCATACCCAGTCACATGATTTTCTTTGTGTCTTGTCTCTGTCCTCACCACTGTGCTGTATGTCTATTTGTCTTTCTGCATCTTCAGCTCATTAGTCTTACAACAGGCATTGACGTACATGCAATGTAAACGTAACTGAGACTTTATTACACCACTTCTCATTCTGACGCCACCGAACACCTTACAATTTCCATGTCTTGTTTCTGAACTCCCTGCTGAAATCAGATCAAACCACACAGTAGCACAAGCATACCTCACACAAGGATCTTTATTCTGTGCATTGGAGTGAAACCCAGTTTGCCCTGAACAGTTCCATCACCCCTATATTTGATCTGAAAAACCCAGGTTTATGAAACCACTCCCTCCCATCTCTCCTCTGTTGGATCCTGTTTGTGTTTACTAGTGCATGGCTGTAAAACATATTAATCATCTGTTTTGAATTGTTCCTTGACGATTGTGTGGAATAAATTTATCCCTTCTCACAATCTCATTCTGAAGTTGCTATAGGCATTTCCAACCAACCTGTTCAGATGTGTTTTGACACACCTCTGGAGCAGTGGGATTTGAACCTTGGCCTTCTGACCCAAAGGTCGGGACATTACCTCTGTAGCACAAGAGCCTGCCTAAAGTTAATGTGACATTTTTGGCAAAATATGTATTGAGCTTGATATACATTATCTCTTACTTCAACTCTTTCTATTGCACCTCCAGAGACCAATGCGGCCAATAAATTTGATTTTTCTTTATCATATCTTTGACTGAGCCACTGGTTTCTTGTATGGTATAGAGATAAAAGCAGCGTTTCACACAGATTGCTAAACAGTTTTATATGTTAAGTTGTTGAACTATCTAAACTGGTCAGATCCCAGATTTGATTCCTATTCTGAGTTACTGAATTTTAGTTCAGTTGACAGCAGTAATGATACAGTGTACTGTTGTTTCCAAGTTTTGCAGGAACAGCAAAGGAAATGTCGACAAACTCAAGGTGTTTACTTCAGAGCTTTCTCCAGGACCTCCTGGTGCAAGTGCATAGAGTCATAAAGTCATAGAGTCATAGAGATGTACAGCACAGAAACAGACCCTTCGGTCCAACTCATCCATGCGGACCAGATATCCCACCCCAATCCAGTCCCACCTGCCAGCACCCGGCCAATATCCCTCCAAACCCTTCCTATTCATATACCCATCCAGATGCCTTTTAAATGTTGCATTTGTACCAGCCTTCACCACTTCCTCTGGCAGCTCATTTCATACGCGCATCACTGTCTGAGGAAAAAAATTGCCTCTTAGTTCTCTTTTATATCTTTCACCTCCCACCGTCTAATTCTGGACTTCCCACCGCAGGGAAAAGACTTTGTCTATTTATCCTATTCACGCTCCTCATGATTTTATAAACCTCTATAAGGTCACCCCTCAGCCTCCGACGCTCCAGGGAAAACAGCCCCAGCCTCTTCAGCCTCTCCCTGTAGCTCAGATCCTCCAACCCTGGCAACATCCTTGTAAATCTTTTCTGAACCCTTTCAAGTTTCACAACATCTTTCCGATAGGAAGGAGACCAGAATTGCATGCAATATTCCAACAGTGGCCTAACCAGTGTCCTGTACAGCCGCACAGACAAATACTGCAAACCTGGAACCAAGCAACATACTGATGCCTTCAGAAGGGAACTATAGTAAAGTTGGAACTAGAAAATATCAAAACAGCATAGATGCACAAGTGACTACTTTGAAGTCTTGAAATTATGGTCTGAAGAAAATAGATAAAACACTTGATGTGTTATGCTGAGAAACATTTTTCAAATGTTCAAAAACTGCTTACTGCCTCGACTAAAATGAGAGAGAAGAATAATTTCAAGTTAGCAAGTGTTTGTGTCTGTTATTCTGTAGTGTTATTTCCAGCCAAATATGATGTGACTGGAGCTGTTTATATATTTTTAAAAAGTAGCCTAAAAGTAAAGACTGCCAGGTGACATAATGTTCCAATCAATTTGATTGTGTAGGTGGACAGATGAGCCATGCATTGTGGAACCGTGATAAAAGTTGTCAAGGGCATGGAAGACACAAGACTGTTTTCAGTTTTGACAAAGATCAACATTTTTCATTCATGAGATCACTAAAAATATTCCTTACGCCACATCAGGCTGAAATTTAGCCTAAAGCAATCCTGCTGTAACATTGCAATAGATTTTCTGACTTCTGGAACTGTCCAGATGATTAACAAGAGCCCGGTTGTTAAATACTACCTGGTGTTTGTGATAATTCAGACATTTCATTTTATCCACAGGTTGTCTAATATAATTGTAAATAGATTGCAGAGTATACTTCTGCCCATTTATCATAGTCATGTCAATCCTTTGTGCACTCTCTATGAGGTGACAGGTTGTACAATTTCGATACTAAATGCTACTTAAACAGTCGCGAGAAAGCAATCAAAAGTAAGGAACCATTGGTTTCAAAAATGCCAACCCAAGAATGATTTTCAAGCTGTTCTAAATTTCCAGTGCGATTTTATTATACCTTCGCATTAATTGGCTCAGTGACAAGTGTTATATTACTTTAGCAAACAGTTAAGATGAAAATATAGTGTGTTATGTTTAAGTGACATTTATAAAATGATTTATAATCTGTGTATCTGAACATGCATTGAAATTTGATTCATTTCTAATACATTTTAATCATACAAAAATTGACAATTTTGAAACCTCCTAACACATTTAGAGTGAATTTTTGGATATGTAAACCCCTAAAGTTTTTTAAATTGCTTTCACGATGTGGTGTAACAAAACTTCATTGCCATAGAATTGTGCCATGTGCATCCATCCTCCTGGTATGGAACTTGGCACAATCTCAGCCTCACTAAGTGCTATGATGAGTGAAAACAGCAATGGCAACCTCAACATTTAATGTCAAAGGTAATAACCAACAGGAGCCATAAGAATTTGACATTTTTTCATGTTCAAAATTGTAGGAAACAAAACTAGATTTATGTTTTTTTCCAAAATTTAAGCAAACAAAGTGATGCAATTACCTGACCTGGTTCCAGCATTTTGGATTTTATCATAAGCACATAATCGAGTTACCACATGTTATAGTCCAAAACAAAATAGGCAAAATTGTTTTCATGAAAATGTTACCATCCTACCCTGGCAAGTAGAAGACAACAATATTTTTTAAGAATCAAGCTGGAAAACATTTGAACTTTGAGCATTGCTGAATGTAGTTGTTAAAATGTGCTGATCATATGTATGATGTCATCTTACTTTGATGCTCCTTATCTGTTAAATGTAAGGCAAAGCAATCATTGTTAATGAGTAATTGCAATTCATGCAGTAACTGTTGAATTCAGTAGGCACATCAACTATACAGCAAAGCCACAGACAAGCTCTGGCTAGATTGATCCCTTGAGTTTGGGCAGGAGCTAGAATCTGTTTCGGTGTCATATGGTGTGCAATGAAACTTTTTGACACTTTTGACAACTCGTGAGCAAAACTAAGTGTCATGTGAATATCCAGGGCTCAAAAAAGTTCTGTGTAATGGTTTATTAAATGTTAACTGCTAGTTGGTGCATTTCAGACTCACAATTGATTTCTGTTTCTGTAACCTTTCAGTGGAAGACACAGTGATTGCAGTTCCATATGGGAGTCGCCACGTGAAAATCACAGTGAAAGGGCCTGCTCATCTTCGTAAGCTCAATTTTAGAATGCTTTTCATTTACCATTTTAAGAAAAAGAAATGTCAACAAAATGTTAGCAATCATTAATACGTACTGTATAAAGGGAGAAAAATCAAATCTGCATGTTGCATATTCTTAGCTCTGAAGATATGCTGACTTTTATGTTATCACTCAATTTTTGATTAAGAAATATCTTTATTCACTTTCACTGAATTGGGTATTTGTATCTTTACAAATAATGGAAACTGTGTGAGTATTTAGACGAAGTATTTATCAAATGTAACAGTGTTTTCTGAACTCTAAATTAGTGCAATAATACTTGGTGCTAACATTAATTGAAACATGTTAATCCTGGGATGCCTGTTAGCAACAATTAACAATTTCACTTTTATTTTGGTCATGTCATTGTCATTCTGATAAGTTTCCTACAAAACCCATAGAAATTGTCAACATCCCATTTGCATATTATTTTGCCCAATGAGTGAAAAATATAATTTGCCACCAAAGTGATTGTTGTCTCCTTAAAACCACCAATTCCCAACAACTGCAGTTTCTACTTAAATAAATTCTTGCGCAGAAATATCTTTCTAAAATTATTTAGGTTTAATTTAGTCAATAATTCAACCATTATGAACTGAACTTTAAATTTTCGGACCACTGTCCAATATAAACTTCTCCCCATTCTTTCCGGCTCACATCATAAACTATTCAGAAAGCAACTGTCGGAACCTGTCACCAGGATCCTGGCAACATTTATTGTAGCTTGTTGAAGATAAGCCCTGAATTGTGTCAGAACATATTTCTCCATCAACGCAACTCTCCTGGACAGGCCAAAAAAAAGGCAGAAAAGGATGGAAACCATTCCGTAGTTTTGCCAGGAATGACATAAACAGAAACGAAGTTAATGTTTCAGGCTGATGACTTTCAAGTCAGATTTCCAATGTACGCAGCAAACTTTTATTTTAGGCAAAAAAAAATAGGAATTTGCAATTTGGAGGAGACGTAACATGCATTCCCACGTTTACTTGAGCTAACTGGGTAGCAGGGAGTTCAAACTGTCCAGAAGAATCATCTTCAAGATTGAATGCTGTGGTTGAAATTTCAATCTAGCAATTGTAATGAAACTTGGAAGAAGTTTTTTCAGTTGTCTTTCAGACATGTATTATTCAAACGTAATAATGCAGAACTTGAATATTGAAAAGAGAAATATGTAATAGAATCATAGAGTCATACAGCACGGAAACAGACCCTTCCATCCAACTGGGTCTGTGCAGAACATAATCCCAAACTAAACTAGTCCCACCTCCCTGCTCCTGGATCATTTCCCTCCAAACCTTTCCTTTTCATGTACTTATCCAAATGTCTTTTGAATGCTGTAATTGTACCCACATCTACCACTTCCTCAGGAAGTTCATTCTACAAATGAGCCACCCTCTGTGTACAAACAATTGTCCCTCATGTCTTTTTTTAAATCTCTCTCCTCTCACCTTAAAATTGTGACCCTTGTCTCAAAATCCCGCATCCAAGGGAAATGATAACTACCATTAACCCCATAAATACCCCTCATTATTTTATAAACTTCTATAAGGTCTCCTCTTAACCTCCTACTCTCCAGTTTAAAAAAAAGTCCCAGTTTATTCAGCCTTTTTTTTTAATAAGTAAATCTTCCATACCCGGCAACATCATGGTAAACCTCTTCTGAAAACTCTCCAGCTTAAAATGCTTCATATAACTAGGTGACCAGAACTGGACACAGTATTCCAGCAGAGGCCTTGCCAATGTCCTGGTTATGGAGTAGAGTGGTGATGGAAAAGCACAGCAATTCAGGCAGCATCCGAGGAGCAGTAAAATCAACGTTTCGGGCAAAAGCCCTTCATCAGGAATAGAGGCAGAGTGCCTGAAAGGTGGAGAGGTAAATGAGAGGAGGGTGGGTGGTGGTGGGGAGAAAGTAGCGTAGAGTACAATAGGTGAGTGGGGGTGGGGATGGAGGTGATAGGAGGGTGGGGAAGGTAGCAAAGAGTACAATGGGTGGATGGGAGTGGGATGAAGGTGATAGGTCAGAGAGGAGGGTGGAGTGGACAAGTGGAAAAGAAGATAGGCAGGTAGGACAGGTCATGGGGACGGTGCTGAGCTGGAAGTTTGGAACTGGGGTGAGGTGGGGGAAGGGAAATGAGGAAACTGGTGAAGTCCACATTGATGCCCTGGGGTTGAAGTGTTCCAAGATGAGGCATTCTTCCTCCAGGTATCTGGTGGTGAGGGAGCGGCGGTAAAGGAGGCTCAGGACCTCCATGTCCTTGGCTGAGTGGGAAGGGGAGTTGAAATGTTGGGCCACAGGGTGGTGTGGTTGATTGGTATGAGTGTCCCAGAGATGTTCCCTAAAGCGCTCTGCTAGGAGGCGTCCAGTCTCCCCAATGTAGAGGAGACCGCATCGGGAGCAACGGATACAATAAATTATATTGGTGGATGTGCAGGTAAAGCTTTGATGGATATGGAAGGCTCCTATAGGGCCTTGGATGGAGGTGAGGGAGGAGGTGTGGGCACAAGTTTTGCAATTCCTGCAATGGCAGGGGAAGGTGCCAGGATGGGAGGGTGGGTTGTTGGGGGGCGTGGACCTGAGCACGTAATCACGGAGGGAACGGTCTCCGCGGAAGGCGGAAAGGGGTGGAGAGGGAAATATATCCCTGGTGATATCCCGTTTGGAGGTGGCGGAAATGTTGGCAGATGATTTGGTTTATGTGAAGGTTGGTAGGGTGGAAGGTGAGCACCAGGGGGGGTTCCGTCCTTGTTATGGTTGGAGGGGTGGGGTCTGAGGGCGGAGGTGCGGGATGAGGACGAGATGCATTGGAGAGCATCTTTAATCATGTGGGAAGGGAAATTGCGGTCTCTAAAGAAGGAGGCCATCTAGTGTGTTCTGTGGTGGAACCTGGGAGCAGATACGGCGGAGGCATACGAATTGGGAATATGGGATGGCATTTTTACAGGGGGTAGGACGGGAAGAGGTGTAATCCAGGTAGCTGTGGGAGTTGGTGGGTTTGTACCTGTACAACCTCAACATGATTTTCCAACACCTAAACTCAAAGGACTGAGCAATGAAGGGAATGTTGTTGAAACTTTTTATTTAATGCTCATCAGGCCAAATACAAGAATGTCAAATTTCTGATTATCACAATTTATGCTGCAGGTCAGCAGGGTACTGATTGGTTGAAAAGTCAAGTCTGATTGGCCAAGGTGTTGCCCTACAGTAAGCAAAAGGCTTTCTATCCTTGTGGGTAATGTAAAAAAGCATGCAATGCTTGAGCATATTCCTTGTGTTTTTACCTCTGTACAAATGTACATTTCTTCTAACAAATATAAATGAGCCATGTTATAAGCTCGACTGATCTCTCTTTCAATAATATTCAACTATTTTATTGCAAATAGAGTAAGAAGCCGAGGGAATGCGTCTTCTATTTTACATGTTTGTCTAAAAGGTTTTCAGATGACCTTTAATAAGGAACCAGAGAAAGAAGGGGATGGCATTTTAAAAAAAAAAATCATTACAAACAACCTCGGCTTCTATTTGGTTGAGGTTCACCTTGTACTTCTGACTTTGATAACTTTCATTTTGTAATTTTTGCCAGTTGTAACAAATATAATGCGGCAATTACTTTTTACTACTTTGCAAAAAAAACTAACAAAGCCAAAAAAAAATCTCGGTTATATGTTTCACCATATCAAACTAAGCCTATGAATGCATACGATGCTTATCTTAGGCAACCATAGCAACAGATTACAATGCAAGACAACATTCAAATAGGCATGGGGCAATTAACCGCAGACGATGCTAATCTTGAATTAATGTCAAGTACCACATGTAGTAATCATATGTTACAATCTTCTTACCTGATTCTGCCAACCATCATTGGAGGCGCTTTCATCTCATTTATCTAAAATCATTCTCAATTGTTAATCTGCTGATTAACTCAGATGATTACCAGCCGTGGGAAGGAAGGGATACTGGGATCTGAATGAGT
This sequence comes from Chiloscyllium plagiosum, assembly GCF_037043375.1. NCBI lineage: Eukaryota > Metazoa > Chordata > Chondrichthyes > Orectolobiformes > Hemiscylliidae > Chiloscyllium > Chiloscyllium plagiosum. The sequence continues at coordinate 33,913,499 of NW_028270177.1, forward strand.
CAACAGTCTTGTCTTTCTCCTGTTGAATTGTAGAATGTGTTGCAGTTATCATTGTGCAGTGAATGATTCCCTAAAGTGTTTTTATGATTCGAATGGGAATTACACAGTTTTCTCTTTAACCATTGGTTATATGCCTTACTGAAAGGATCAATTAAACTAAAGAAAGCAGCTTGCAACAAACCATATGCTTAAAAAAGGAATTAACCACAATCAGGACAGAAATTTTTGTTTGGTTGCATTAGGTAGTTACAAATTGAATACAGAAAATCATTGGCAATTGTGGTTAATTAGTGTAGGTTGCTAAACAAAACTAGTGGATGGTTACTTGTGGAAGCCACCGCTTCAGCTGAATGTGGAAAGGGATTGGATGTGTCAAATCTTAGCAAAAAAAAAATTGCTGTTATTTTAACCTGGTCATGGAGTAAGTTTCAAAGGAGGATGATATAGCTTTTTCCTGATGGTTCCTCCCTTAGGTATAATGAAAATTCCATATTTTTCCTTTGCAAATAGTACTAATGTGGAAAATATAAAAGCATTCTGAATATCTGTGATGATAGAATAATGAACAAAAATATCTTGAATCCCTGATCAGTTACAGACTTCAACTTTGACCAGAGATTGGCAAACATGCAAGAAAATGGAGGAGACTGGTTGTGCTAAATCCCTGGGCATTATTCAGAGCTTCCTAGTCTTGTAAGGGTTCGAATCTCTGTTTAACCTGAGCTATGTAAAAGGAGAAAGGAGTGGAGCTAGAATTCTTTTCCAGGCATTCTGAGTCTTACACTGGACTGGGACCTGCAGTACCAATAGATTTTGGTAGGATGATTAGAATCCAGTATCCCAGTCGTCTTGCAGGCCTGAAGGGGGTGTCTGGCATTACGTACCCTTGATACTGGCAGGTAAAAGTTGAAATTTCTGGGCCACTTGAGACTTGCACAAATATGTACCGGATGTGTTGTGTGTGCTTAGCTGCCTTGTGCATGTTAATGCTTTCCAGTGTGTCTTGCAAACCCCACTAGGATCAATGCAAGTAGGAACAACAGGCCCAATCCTGCTCGGTGGTCATTCTTTTGATATCCTTGCTCCCAAAATTCCCTTCCTGAACCTCTCTGCCTCGCTACCTCACTTCCCTCCTTTCAGTGGCTTCTTAAAACCTACATCTTTGATGGAACTTTCAGTGGGCGGCACGGTGGCACAGTGGTTAGCACTGCTGCCTCACAGCGCCAGAGACCCGGGTTCAATTCCCGCCTCAGGTGACTGACTGTGTGGAGTTTGCACATTCTCCCCGTGTCTGCGTGGGTTTCCACCAGGTACTCCGGTTTCCTCCCACATTCCAAAAATGTGCAGGTTAGGTGAATTGGCCATGCTAAATTGCCCCTAGTGTTAGGTAAGGGGTAAATGTAGGGGTATGGGTGGGTTGCGCTTCGGCGGGTCGGTGTGGACTTGTAATCTATACAATAAGTTATCTCCTTATGTGTCATGCATTTAGTACAGCAATTCTGGGAAGCCCCTTAGGATGTAGCTGTAAGCTAAAGGTGCTGTGCAAGTATAATTTGTTGGTGTTCTCATCTGGATCTGAGGAATTTCAGCCCAATTGTGAACATCGAAAATGCTTTTTACTCTCGTACCTGCTTTAGAAGTTTTAGAAAGAATTATATAGATTTTAAATCGCCCTTTGCAGTCTGACCCAACTATTCTATGCTGATGTTTATGTTCCACATCACCACCTGCCTTCACCCACTCTCCTTCACCTACCATATCCTTTTGTTCCTCACTTCACTTGTGCTTTATGATTTTTGCACCCTTTGGCCAAAGAAGCCTCTCCTGAATTCCATCCTGGATTTGTTATGTCTGTCTAGTCTGATGCTCCCACAAGCAAAAACCTTTCCCCTAGCTCTACACTATCCAACTCACCAATAATTTTAAAGACTTTCATTAGATTATCCCTCAGCTTTCTCTATTCTGGTGAAAAGAACTCCAAATTGTTCATCCCTTCCTGATTTGTATAACCCTTCCCAGTTGTAGTATCAGCCTTGTGAGTATGGGCTTCTTTGAATTCTGTCTCTTGCCATGTTGCCTTCAATTGAATGAAATATTTCATTCTGGGTGTTCCAATCCTCTCCCACCTTGGTAAAGTTGACTCAAAAAGAGTTTGATACCCCTCCCCTGATGTGGGTATTTAATCAGCAAGGACGGTAAAGATTTCAGACTCTTTCCTGATTAAGTTCAGGGCAGAAAGACTCAATTTGTTTTCCATGAAATGTCAACGTCACTGGCAAAACCTATTTATTCTCAGTTGTCTCTGAACTGAGTGACTTGTTAGGCTGTTTCAGAGGTTGGTTAAGAATCAACCACATTTGCTGAGAATCCAGACTTGAGGTTAAGCCAGACCAGAAAGCAGATTTTCTTTCTTAAAGGGCATTAATAAACCTTATGGGTTTTTTTTTCAACAATCAATGACAGTTTCTTAGTCACCATTACTAAGACTAGCTTTATTTTGCCAGTGATACTTAAACCATAGCTTGGGTCTCTGGATTAATCATCCAGTAATAGTGCCACAATGCCATCATCGTCCCCTGCTTGTGCATGGCCTTTGCAGACTACTGCCAATTGAGGCCTGTAAGTGGACAGCTCATAGTCACTTAATGGACTCATTCTGTTCCTACTAAAGGTTGGTAGTCCTTTTACCAAAGGTGGAAACCCAAAGAGTAAATCCAGACTGGTTTGTTTGTGGCTGTTTTTAAAAAATTCATTCATGGGATGAGTGCGTCACTGGCTGGACCAGCATTTATTGCCCTTCCCTAATTGCCCAGAGGGCAGTTAAAGAGTTGACTGAATTGCTGTGGGTCTGGAGTCACATTTAGGCTAGACCAGGTAAGGGTGACCATTTCCTTCCCTAAAGGATATTAGTGAACCAGATGAGTTTTCCCTGACAATCGATAATGGCTGTCATTAGCCTCTTAATTCCAGTTTTTTATTGAATTCAAATTCCACCATCTGCTACTGGCAGAATTTGAACCTGGGTCCCCAGAACATACATGGGTCTCTGGATTAACAGTTGAGCGGCCATACCACTATCCCTTTGCCTCATTACCCCTTTGGGGGTGAGGGAAAAATGGGAGGAATTTAACTCATTGTCAGGCAATCAGTGCCTGGTTGAGGAACGTAGCATGAAATAGGCTGGAGGGACTGCTGCAAACTACCCTTTGCTGTCAACCCTCTTCCTCGAGACCACAACCCCACCTGCACTCATCTGTGGTCTGGGTCCCTTGTTGATCCTGAACCTCTGGTAATTGTTGTCTGCAATGGGCAGCTGCTGACCTCTGGCAGCTCTCACAGGATGGGACTCGTACCCGAGGGTATTTGAGCTACTGATCCTGCACACTGCTGGCAACTGAAGTGCCTCTGGGAATCAGTGAGAAGTGTTTCTCCTGCCTTTCTTACCCCAGCTGATCTGACTTCGTTCCATCAAATCTTTATCTGAAATAAATGATCTCACTCTCCGCTTTCAAATCTGTTTCTTTCTGTCTACATATGCTCTGTATCTCACTTTTATGGTGTCTTCATGTATTTTATTTCTCCTCATAGCTTTGAACTTCATTGCTACCAGTGAGTTCACAACACAAGGCAGTGGCAGCAGGCAGCCATTTACCAGTATATAGTTATCTTCACAAGTTAGATGACATTAACAACCCGTAACTTTTTTGTTTTGTCATATTGCAAACATTTGAGGATATCTCCATCAGTTTGAGACTGTCGGGTAAGTCCGAATTTCACTCTTGACAAGTGCATTGAAAAGGCAGGTTCAGGAATTACTCTTTCCATGCATATACTGTGTTGATTGGAAAAGAATAGTATTTTTTGAGTTACCTTGGCATGTACATTTAGCAGAAATAATGTGATGAGTTTCTTGTCTTATTATGTAATGTTTTCTTGAATTAGTTTGTCAGATTGGGCACGCATTATCATTTCCAAGTTCAAACAAAGCTGTTATTTTCAAGTCAAAGAGTTGTGCAGCACAAAAACAGATGCTTCAGTTCAACGCATCCATGCCAGTCAGATTTTCTGAATTAACCTAGTCCCATATCCCTCTAAACCCTTCCTGTTCATGTACCCATCCAGAAAACTTTTGAATGTAGTAATTGTACCATCCTCCACCACTTCCTCCATTCCATACACAACACACAATCTGTGTGAGGTCCCCTTTATGTTCTTCCCCTCTCATGTTAAACCTGTGCCCTTTAGTTTTTGATTCTCCTATCCTGAGAAAAAGATCTTGGCTATTCACTCCATCTATGCCCCTCATGGTTTTATAAATTCGCTTTGCCTCTTCTCGAAGGAAAACAGCTCCAGCCTATTCAGCCTCTCCATATAGATCAAGCCCTCCAACCCTGGCAGCATCTTTGTAAATCTTTTCTGCACCTTTTCAAGTTTAACAGCATCTTTCCTATAGCAAGGAGACTAGAATTGAATGCAGTGTTCAAAATGTGGCCTAACCAATATCCTGTAGGGCGACAGCATGACATCCCAACTCCTATATTCAATGCATTGACCAATGAAGGCAAATATATCAAATGCTTTCTTCACTATCCTGTTTACCTGTGACTCCATGATTATTTTAAATCATACTTTATTATCAATGCCTTCCAAAAGACTTTGTCGCTGAGTATGTATCTTTGAAGTTTTTGTTAATATGTGATGTAGAAAATACAGCAGTCGATTGGAGCACACCTAGGCCCTGCAAACTGCAATGTGGTAATGGTGAAATAATCTGTTTTGGAATTGGCTGAGGGAAATATTTAGCCAGAACCCTGGGAATAAACCTGTTTGTTTTCTTTGAATGAATGATAAGGTATTGTTTGTGCTCATCTGGAGCAGTTGCCAGCTCTTTAATATAACCTCTCTCCTGTCCTTGAGTGTTACCCCAGATTATGTGCTTAATTCTTTGGTGTGGAGCTGAACTCCCCACCTTCTCACTCAGAGGCACGTGTTCTACAGGTGAGGTCACGTTTAACCATTTTATTATATTGTATCTATGATATTTTTAATGTACTGAAATCTCATTGGAGTTGAATAGCTTGTATATTTTGATTTAGCTTAAACACTGTTTTCAGCTGGAAAATTTATGAATCATATGTAATATTTTCAAGGGAAAGGCTGGCAAGACATTGAGTATATTAGTGTACTTCAATGTAAAATCAGGAAATATTGGATACAGTACTGCCACACTCTGTCTGAACTATTCACTCTTCTCCCATCTCATTCCTAACTTTTCACAAGGTCTGTTTTTGATTTCAACTCTGCTGATTAACCTCAATATAATTTAGTGCAAATGCATTTTTTCCTGACTATATATGGTATTAAATATGAGGACAATTTTGTGGGCATAACCTTGAGTGTATATTGTGTTCACTATCTTATGGGAATCCAAATTCAGGCAGCTAATGAGCAGCATGAGAAATTGGCAAGTATGAATTTTATCTAGAGACACTTATCAGGAAATTGGATAATAACTAATTATTGATTAGAAGTTGAGTTTAGTAGTAAACTACTGATTAACCAGTTTGTTAGGTACTTCGGTTAACTGCAGGTTAACTCGGTAAGTGGGTAAGCCAGCTGGTAAAGGACTGAAAATATTTCAACTGTCGGAAAATACAGGTCACACCAGGAGAAATAGAAGGAAAATACGCAAATAATTCAAGTCATAATATGAATCGTTTAGATTAGATTCCCGACAACGTGGAAACAGACCCTTCTGCCCAACCAGTCCACACTGACCCTCCGAAGAGTAACCCACCCAGACCTGCTATCCTCTGACGAATGCACCTATCGTTCTGGGCAATTTAGCATGGCCAATTCACCTGACCTGCACATCTTTGGACTGTGGGAGGAACCGGAGCACCCGGAAGAAACCCACACAGACACAGAGAATGTGTAAACTCCACACAGACAGTCGCCAAGGCTGGAATAGGACCTGGGACCCTGGTGCTGTGAGGTAGCAGTGCTAACCACTGAGCCACCATACCACCCTTTTAATAAGTCTCAAGTTAGTAAAACAGAGAAATCTGCATGTTTGACCAAAGTAAGGATATTGAGCTCATCATTGATTCTACAGTCTCTTTCTCATTATATATTTGGACACTGCTGTTGTGTCTAATATTGTTTCACATTAATTTTTGGTGCTTGATATTGGACAGCTGCACGGTTAGGGCAAAGTATTGACTGATGCAATCTCCTGTTAAATCTAATGATAATCTTAGTAGATAGGACGTTATCACAGCATCACTTTGTGATCACTATTTTTCTATATCTGATACTGTTTAAAATAGAAAATCACCGTTATGGGACTATTTAGAATGCTTTGTGCATTGGCTGAATGGAAAGCTACTTTCATTATCCAGTGCAGCAGTCTTTCTTTTGCTAGTTATTCACTGGATAAATATATGGATAAATCTCCTTCATATACTCAGCGTGTCATTGAAATGGTAATACTGCTTTCAATGTGCACAAGCAATGGCCTTTATAAAATAGCTATTTTAAACTCTGTCCTTTTTAATTCAAAGTTAACTGGAATGGTTTGGAGTGGGAGATGTTACTTATTAAGTTTTGCCAGTGAACTCAAATTAAATCTGTCCAGAGATAACCCATCTGATCTGCTTGTAATGTAAATAGAAGCTCAAATCAAAATATATTGAAAGTCAGGTACCAGTTTTAACACCTGGGCACAAATGACCTTGCTGTGCACAGACTCTGACACAGGTCAGACAGAATAGTTGAGAGAAGTATATGTGCAACAAATACTGCCATGCCACACAGAAGAAAATAACTTTTCAGGTTAACTACCAAGCCACATGCTGGAGAAGATGGATTCTTCATGAGAAAACTAGAATTGTGGAGAGTGAAGACCAAAGAATAGTTAGGCATTACCTTGCTTCTGCAAGCCTATTTGATTATGTTCAGGAAGGGAGACAATGGCCTAGTAGTGTTACCATTACACTAATGCAGAGACATAGAGTTAAACAGCACAGGAACAGACCCTTCAGTCGAACTCGTCCATGCCAACCAGATACCTTAACCTAATCTAATCTCATTTACCAGCATTTGTCCCATATTCCTCTAAACCCTTCCTATTTATTTACCCATCCAGAGGCCTTTAAATGTAATTGTACCAGTCTCCACTTCCTCCTCTGGCACCTCCTTCTATACATGCACCAACCTATTGATGAAAACATTGCCCGTCAGATCCCTTTTAAATCTTTTCCCTTTCAACTTAAACTTATACCCTCTAGCTTTGAAGTCTCCAACCATGGGGAAAAGATGTTGGCTATTCCCTCTATCCATGCCCCTCATGATTTTATAATTCTCTAAAAGGTCACCCCTCAACCTCCTGTGCTCCAGTGAAATAAGTCCCTACCTATCCAGCCCCTCCCCATAACTCAAACCCTCCATTCCCAGTATCATTCTGGTAATTTTTTTTTCTGAAGCCTCTCCAGTTTAATAATATCCTTCCCATAGCAGGGTGACCAAAACTGAACACATTATTTGAGCAGAAGCCTCACCAATATTCTGTATAACCTCAACATAACGTCCAAATCCTGTACTCAAGGGTCTGAGCAATGAAGGCAAGCGTGCTAACTGCTTCCTTAACTACCCTGTCAATGTGTGATGCCAATTTCAAGGAATTATGTGCCGGAATCCCTAGGTCTCTCTGTTCTTCTACATTAAATTGTATAAGTCACACCCTTGCAATACCTCGCATTTATCCAAATTAATTCTATCTGCCGCTCTTCAGCCCATTAACCCAATTGATCAAGATTCCTTTGTAATCTTAGATAACTTTCATCACAATAGACAATAGGTGCAGGAGTAGGCCATTCAGCCCTTCGAGCCTGAACCGCCATTCAGTATGATCATGGCTGATCATTCCTAATCAGTATCCTGTTCCTGCCTTATCTCCATAACCCTTAATTCCACTATCTTTGAGAGCTCTATCCAACTCTTTCTTAAATGAATCCAGAGACTGGGCCTCCACTGTCCTCTGGGGCAGAGCATTCCACACAGCCACCACTCTCTGGGTGAAGACGTTTCTCCTCATCTCTGTTCTAAATGGTCTACCCCGTATTTTTAAGCTGTGTCCTCTGGTTCGGCACTCACCCAGCAGCGGAAACATGTTTCCTGCTGCCAGAGTGTCCAATCCTTTCATAATCTTATACGTCTCAATCAGATCCCCTCTCAGTCTTCTAAACTCAAGGGTATATAAGTTCAGTCGCTTCAGTCTTTCAGTGTAAGGTAATCCCGCCATTCCAGGAATTGACCTCGTGAACCTACGCTGCACTCCCTCAATAGCCAGAATGTCTTTCCTCAAATTTGGAGACCAGAACTGCACACAGTACTCCAGTTGTGGTCTCACCAGGGCCCTGTACAGCTGCAGAAGCACTTCTTTGCTTCTGTACTCAATTCCTCTTGTTATGAAGGCCAGCATGCTATTAGTCGTCTTCACTACCTGCTGTACCTGCATGCTTGCCTTCATTGACTGGTGTACAAGAACACCCAGATCTCTCTGTACTGCCCCTTTACCTAAATTGATTCCATTTAGGTAGTAATCTGCCTTCCTGTTCTTGCCACCAAAGTGGATAACCATACATTTATCCACATTAAACTCAAGGGTATATAAGTTCAGTCGCTTCAGTCTTTCAGTGTAAGGTATGGGATGCCATGCATCTTCCCACTCACCTAACTTGTCCAGGTCACTCTGTAATCTCCTAACATCCTCATCACATTTCACCCTGCCACCCAGCTTTGTATCATCAGCAAATTTGCTAATGTTATTGCTGATACCATCTTCTATATCATTAACATATATTGTAAAAAGCTGTGGTCCCAGCACGGATCCCTGCGGTACCCCACTGGTCACTGCCTGCCATTCCGAAATGGAGCCGTTTATCACTACTCTTTGTTTCCTATCAGCCAACCAGTTTTCAATCCAATCTAGTACTTTGCCCCCAATACCATGCGCCCTAATTTTACTCACTAACCTCCTGTGTGGGACTTTATCAAAAGCTTTCTGAAAGTCCAGGTACACTACATCTACTGGATCTCCCTCGTCCATCTTCAGGGTTACATCCTCAAAAGATTCCAGAAGATTAGTCAAGCATGATTTCCCCTTCATAAATCCATGCTGACTCTGTCCTATCCTGTTACTACTATCCAAATGTGCCGTAATTTCATCCTTTATAAAAGACTCCAGCATCTTTCCTACCACTGAGGTCAGACTAACTGGTCTATAATTTCCTGCTTTCTCTCTCCCACCTTTCTTAAAAAGTGGTATAACATGAGCCACCCTCCAATCCTCAGGAACTGACCCCGAATCTATCGAACTCTGGAAAATAATCACCAACGCATCCACGATTTCCCGAGCCACCTCCTCCAGTACTCTGGGATGCAGACTATCAGGCCCCGGAGACTTATCAACCTTCAGACCTAACAGTCTCTCCAACACCAAATCCTAGCAAATATAAATTCCCTTAAGTTCATGTCCTTCAGCCACTGTTACCTCAGGGAGATTGCTTGTGTCTTCCCCAGTGAACACAGATCTGAAGTACCCATTTAATTCTTCTGCCATTTCTTTGTTCCCCGTAATATATTCCCCTGTTTCTGTCTTCAAGGGCCCAATTTTAGTCCTAACCATTTTTTTGCCTTGCACATACCTAAAAAAGCTTTTACTATCCTCCTTTATATTATTGGCCAGTTTACCTTCGTACCTCATTTTTCCTCTGCGTATTTCCTTCTTCGTAATCCTCTGTTGCTCTTAAAAAGCTTCCCAGTCCTCAGTTTTCCCACTTATCTTTGCTATGTTATACTTTTTCTCTTTTAACTTGTTATGTTTCTTAACTTCCCTCATCAGCCATGGCCACCCCTGCCTCCTCCTGGGATCTTTCTTCCTTTTAGGAATGAACTGATCCTGCAACTTCTGCATTATACACAGAAATATCCGCCATTTTTCCTCCACGGTCATCCCTGCTAAGGTATTGCACCATTAAACTTTGGCCAGCTCCTCCCTCATGGCTCCATAGTTCCCTTTATTCAACAGAAGTACTGTCACTTCCGACTGTACCCTCTCCCTCTCAAATTGCAGATTGAAGCTTAATGTATTATGCTCACTACTTCCCAATGGCTCCTTCACTTCGAGGTCTCTGACCAATTCTGGTTCGTTACACAATACCAGATCCAGAATTGCCTTCTCCCTGGTCGGCTCCAGCACCAGCTGCTCTAAGAATCCATCTCTGAGGCACTCCACAAAGTCTCTTTCTTGAGGTCCAATACCATCCTGATTCTCCCAGTCAACCTGCATGTTAAAATCCCCCATAACAACTGTAGTAACATCTTTGCGACAGGCCAATTTCAGCTCCTGATTCAACTTACATCCGACATCCAGACTACTGTTTGGGGGCCTGTAGATGACTCCCAAGAGGGTCTTTTTACCCTTAGTATTTCGCAGCTCTATCCACACTGACTCTACATCCCCTGACTCTAGGTCCCCCCGCGCAATGGGCTGAATATCTTCCCTTCCCAACAAGGCCACCCCACCCCCTCTGCCCGTCATTCTGTCCTTACGATAGCACGTGTAGCCTTGAATATGCATTTCCCAGGCCCTGTCCACTTGAAGCCACGTCTCAGTTATCCCCACAATATCGTATCTGCCAATTTCCAAAAGAGCTTCAAGCTCATCCATCTTATGTCTAATGCTTCGTGCATTCATGTATAGTATTTTTAATTTGTTAGTGCTCTCACCCTTCCCAGCAACCCCTATTTCACTCAACCTTACAGCATGATCCCTTTCCGAGTTTTCTGCTTCATTGATACAGTTGTCTTTCTTGACTTCTCTTGTTCTAACTTTCCCTTCAATTTCCTTTTTAAACATGCAGTTTGTCCCCTCCCACCTATTACTTAGTTTAAATGTAGCGGTGCTGCAGTAGAAAACCTGCCTGCCAGAATGCTGGTCCCTAACCTATTAAGGTGCAAACTGTCTCTCTTGTAGAATTTATGCTTACCACAAAATATACCCCAGTGATCCAAGAACTTAAATCCTTGCTTCCTGCACCAGTTCCCCAACCACACGTTCAAGTCCATTATCTCCCGAAGTACTGGAAGCAAACCAGAGATAACCACCTTGGACGTCCTGCTTTTCAGCCTAGTTCCTAGTTCTCCGAAGTCCCGCTGTAGTATGTTCCTCCTCTTCTTCCCGACATCATTTGTGCAGACATGTACCACCACCTCTGGCTCTTCACCCTCGTCCTTGAGGATTTCCTGCACTCTGTCCGCGATGTCTTTCACCCTGGCACCAGGGAGGCAACACACCATCCTTAAATCCCGTCTGCTGCCACAAAAACCCCGGTCAGTTCCTCTCACGATGGAGTCCCCTATTACCACGGCTCTGTGCGATGTCCGACTCTTCCGCTCTGCCTCTGCGCCAACTTTTGATTGACAGACCTGGCCGCCTTGCGAACTGGCAGTGTCATCAGTCTCTACTGTTTCCAAAAGCTTCAACTTGTTCCTGACAGGTACTTCTCCCGGGGTCTCTTGCACCTGTCTCCTCTCTGCCTTCCTCATCGTCTGCTCTCTTCTGCTCTCGTCTGGCATGATTGGTGTAATAACCTCACTGAAGGTCTTGTCCAGAAAGATCTCGTTCTCTCGGATGAGCCTAAGGTCCGCGAGTTCTTTCATCAGTGCTGCAATATGCTCGGTCAATAGCTGAATGTGCACACGCTTTCCACACATATACAAGCCAGACACACCAGAGTCGTTGACCTTCCACATCAAGTACATAGCGCACTGAACCAGCTGGGCAGTCATGTCTTCGTCCTCTTCAACTGTGGCGTAATCACTTCACTCAACCTCCTTGTCAAAGATTCCTGAGCTGAAGCCTCACTCTTCGATCTAAACTTCCTTAGACCCTCTTTTTGTGGCAAGTCTGTGGACTCTTAATTTAGGTTAGAGGAGGAGGGAGGGAGGGAGACCCTACTTTGTAGGACCTGGGGTTTAGAACTCACCCACTCTAATAGCCATCACTTACCTTCCCGACCGGCTTTGCGCTCCGCCTGAACTTACGCCCAGCTCCCGCCACTCTCTGCTGCGAAAAAAAGCACAAATCCTGGTGTCATCTGCAAACTTACTAATCATGCCTTCTATATTTTCATCTAAATCGTTTATATAAATGACAAATAAAAGTGGACCCAGCACCAATCCCGATGGAACACTGCTAGTCACAAGCTTCCAGTCTGAAAACAACCTTCCACTACCACCCTCTGTCTCCTGCTGTTAAGCCAATTTTGTATTCATCTTGAAAGGAATAATACTGGAAGATCTTCCTTGCAGTATTATTTCATGGACCTCCTTTGGAGAATTCAAGCAGAAGGCAGAGACAATATTTTGCTCTTTTGTAATGAAGGATGAAGATGATTGAAGCCTTAAGTGTGTGATGGCAAATTCCCCCAGAGTTGGGTTATGGAGAGAGGTCAAAGGTAAGAGCCTTGTTATCAAGATCTGCTCAGCTGGAGACAGAAGCCAAACCCTGGTAGCCATCATTGAGAGGTACATCAGCAACTTAGCCAAGGACATTCCACATATGATTTTGGCCATACCAGAGAGAAACATTTCCTCTAAACCACCACTCGCAGCTGGCCAATGGCACTGTGTGGTGCCTTTTAAGAAGGATGCAGAGCTGCGCATTTGACATCTTCAGGGGAGTGTTATGTATGTGTGGGCTGTTTGCTTCCCACAGTGTTCCCCGGTTGTTCTGCAGTTGAAGTGCACCTGAGCATCTTGTAGGTGTCATTTGGTAGGGAAGCTGTGAAATGCAAATTGAACACAAGTGGTGAAGGTAATTGTCTTAATATCTGCCATGGAAAGACCCACTTCTGTAGAGCTTTAAAGCATGACTATCGAATGAGTGCAGGGTTTGACTGCCAATGGGTTTACTGATCTGAACAGGATGGCAACTTCCTTTTCCATGTCTTAACAACAAGTCATTGATCATTGTGAAGCTGGTCTCAGTTGACTGGCTAAGGTGATAGGGTTATGGTGGTAGGGTGCTGGCTCAGGAGAAGGATGACAGCAGAATGGAAATGCAAGGGGGGATTCCAATCAAAGCACCCCCACTATCCACCTCTTTGACCCACCTACTGCCCTCAGCCAGGACTTAGTTTGCTGCCATTTTTCCTAATAGTTAAGTCTGCCTCTGAACATGTCCATAGAGTCACAGATATGTACAGCTCAGAACAGACCCTTCGGTTCAACTTATCCATGCTGACCAGATATCCTAACCTAATCTAGTCCCATTTGTCAGCACTTGGCCTGTATCCCTCTAAGGCAAGAGTGTGTACTGTAGATGTTGGAGATTAGAGTCAAGATTAGAGTGGTGCTGGAAAAGAAAAGCAGGTCAGGCAGCATCTGAGGAGCAGGAAAATCGACGTTTTGGGCAAAGTTCTTGATGAAAGGCTTTTGCCCGAAACGTCGATTTTCCTGTTCCTCGGATCCTGCCTGACCTGCTGTGCTTTTCCAGCACTACTCTAATCTTGACCCGTATCCCTCTAAACTCTTCTTGTTCATATACCCAGTTGGTGCAGTTTTTGGTCTCGGAAATCTGGAGGACTAGGCCAAAAGTCAGTGTTGGACAGAGCACTCTGCCTTTACTTGTGCTGATGTTGCATGGGATGCGCTGAAAAACCGCAGCAGGACGTGACTTCATCTTTCACAGAGTCATAGAGTCATAGAAATGTACAGCATGGAAACAGACCCTTCAGTCCAATCTGTCCATACCATCCAGATATCCCAACTCAATCTAGTCCCACCTGCCAGCACCTGGCCCATATCCGTCCAAACCCTTCCTATTCATATACCATCCAAATACCTTGTAAATATTGCAATTGTACCAGCCTCCACTACTTCCTCTGGCAGCTCATTCCATATATGTACCACCCTCTGCGTGAAAAAGTTGCCCCTTAGGTCTCTTTTATATCTTTCCCTTCTCACCCTAAACCTATGCCCTCTAGTTCTGGACTCCCCAACCCCAGAGAAAAGACTTTGTCTATTTATCCTATCCATGCCCCACATAATTTTATAAACCTCTATAAGGTCACCCCTCAGCCTCTGACGCTCCAGGGAAAACAGCCCCAGCCTGTTTAAATCATCCTCCTTTTCGTACCTGTTGTCCTTATCCTCATCCTCCAAGACCTCCTCATCTGAAGGTGATTGATGATCATCTTTATCTTCCTCCACTTGTAAATGTCACCGCACAATATTGTATAATTCTGGTTTCCTCATGGTAAGCACTGAATAATGATGTCTTGATAATAGGCTAATAATTAGTCACTTGTCCAAGGTTGTTTAACTCTGTGGGGTAGTTTATTTACAACAGTAACTCACATTGTAAGTTATGAAGCAGGCATTACAGCATGTAGCTGATTTCTGTGTGTGTAGCTTGCAGATCACATACCAGGCAATGTCATAATATTGTTTGCACATGGCATTTGGAGCCTTTATAGTTGAATTCCCCTAAAGACAAGGTATACACAAAACAGAGGGAGTCTCCATACCTTTTGAGGTACCAAAAACACATATTTTCAGATTTTCGGATGTCTATTTTGCAGACAGTACCCCTCATTTTCTATCAGCTGGTCCTTTACTCTGTTCCTTAGAACTAAGAGGTCTGGAACATTGGCTTGCTGCAGTAGGAAAACTCCCAGGGAATCTGGCTCACATCTGCATGAATAATCTTTTCTTGTGGTTGCACACCAGCTGTGCATTGATAAAATAATATCCTTTGTGGTTGATTAAAACCTCCTGATTACATTAATGGTGCTCAGATTGCCATATGTGTATAATCAATGACACCCTATAACTCCTGTGAGTGGAAATCCAGTCAAAGCAGTGAATGTGAGCACTCACTAATTCTGTTTTTTGTCAACAAATGCTCATAAAAATAACTCCCAATGTTGGGAAATAATCCTGTGTTGTCACCTGCCCTTTGTATGTGCAGCAGACTGAGCAATTCTCAATATGTCTTTGTTAGCACCCTGGAAGGGACCAGAAGCACACATGTTGAAAGGAAAGGAGGACTTTTCACAGCCACTTAAAACAAAAAGCTGCCAGATCCAGCAGGGAGCAGGTAGATGTTTCAGATGGTCACTGACATTTGCAATGACAAACTCAGCCTGCAGCCCTGCTCTACTTCTGTTTTATTTGTGTCACAAACTCATATTCTCAAACATTTGGGAGGCTATAACTCTGATATTTTTATAGCAATACTAAGGATTCGTCCTCAGAAATCCAAGAATCATGTTTGCTTTGGAGGTCATCTGCTGAATGTGAAACCTCCATTGAACTTTCATTTTAAGATGAAAGCCCATGTTTGTTTGTATATCAACCTATTGGACAATTTGATGACTGAATTTAAAGCTATCTATTGGTGGCTCCTTTATTTTTGATACCACACAGGACATATCATTTGTTTGGCATTGAACGCACCTATTTCTGGAATTCCAGAGGGTCATCTTTCTGTGATAGGACCTTGAGTTGTCTCTGATGCTTAATGACATGTTTACTCCTGTTTTTAAACTTGATGGAAAAGTTGTTAATATTTGTCAAAGCCTTAGCGCAGATCACTGAGATGGTCTGGGAGAAGACATCTCTGGGTGAGGTTGATTCCCCATCACGTATCGCTTTTTGATCTTATTGATGAAAAAGTGTTGCATCAAATTTAAAAATAGACCCCAGTTCCAGCATGGTAAAGTTTCAACATGAGCTTTCCATGAGGCATTTATGTGCAATCTCGTATTGGCCTGTGAGGAATTTTGCATCTTTTACAACCAGAGGTTAGGTCACCCACAATCTTCAAAAGCTGCATTTTGACTGCAAACCATACTGACTATCTATCAGGAGACAAAAATGGAAATTGCTGAAAAAGTGTAGCAGGTCTGGCAGCATCTGCGGAATGAAATCAGAGTTAACGTTTCAGGTCCAGTGACCCTTCCTCAGTTCTGAAGAAGTGTCACTACACTCAAAATGTTAACTCTGATCTCTCTCCACAGATGCTGCCAGAGTCACTGAAATTTTCCAGCAATTATGATTTACAGCATCTGCTGCTTTTTTTTTGGTTTTTATCCATCAGGAGACTGTGAGCTTCAAAGCATTTCATGACACGAATCGTAGAAACTCTACAGTATGGAAATTTGCCCTTCGGCCCAACAAGTCTACACCAATCCTCCGAAGAGTAACCCATCCAGACCCATTCCCTTACTGTCCTATATTTACTCCAATTAATGCACCTAGTCTACATATCCTTGAACACTATGGGCAACTTAGCATGGCCAGGTCACCTAATCTGCACATCTTAGAATTGTGGGAGGAAACCGGAGCACCCGGAGGAAACCCATGCAGACACAGGGAGAATGTGCAAACTCCGCACAGACAGTTGTCTGAGGTTGGAATCGAAGGCGGGTCCCTGACGCTGTGAGGCAGCAGTGCTAACCACTGAGCCACTGTGCCACCCTGAGAATGACAATGCGTTCAAGCAATTTGTAGAGGAGGTCAGTGAGACATATTGATCTGTTGTTTTTTTGATTGTCTTTTCTCATTTTGTTTAATATGTCATTCAGTCGAGCTTGTCTCAACTAAATCTGGTAAGCAGGGAGTGCTGAGTGACTATCGAAAGGTCAGTCTGGGAGCCAGTTCATTCGTGTCTAGCTTTACAATCGGAGGGACTTTCATCTGGACCCAGAGCTTTATTTCGATTTATTTCACAGAAACATTACAAAAGAACATCTCTACTTATGATGAGGCATTTTTCCAAAATGCCAAGAAAGCAAAGACTCCATCATACAATAAGTTACACTGGCACGACCTCCTGTGTGACCACAACCTCTCTCTCGCCAATTCCTCTTGTGCAGCACATTGTCACCACGCTGGCTTGTAATTATCTTCCTTTTTATAATGTACCATCAGAAACATACAATCCATGTCTTAAACTAATTTTGTTTCTTGGAATGCCTTTCGAATGCTCTTAAAATATGTAGGAGTGATGTGAACGCTATGCTAAATATTGCCAGAGCGAACTGAGCATCCATTAAGTTCAGGCTATTCAAAATTGATAGACTCCCACAACTTATAGCTGAAACTCACTTCCTTTTAAACCAGTCAGTTTTCTGAGCCCTGAGAAACCGGTGCATAAGGATTTAAATCTGGAGAAGATACCTAGGGGGCAACCTTTCATGCAAAGGACAGTGTATGTATGGAATGAGCTGCCAGAGGAAGTAGAAAAGGCTGATACAATTACAACTTTTGAAAAGCATCTGGCTATATGAATCGGAAGGTTTTAGAGGGGTATTAGCCAATTGCTGGCAAATGGGACTAGATTAGTTTAGGATATCTGATCAGCGTGGATGAGTTGGACTGAAGGGTCTGTTTCCATGCTCTACATCTCTATGATTCTAAACGTTAATTGCTGTAAAAGGATCATACTTTATATTTAGTTAGCATCCTGACCATGGTAGTGTCCTTACCTTTGCACCACAGGGTCCCGATTTGTGTTTCACGATTTCCAGCGGTGTATTGTTATCAGCCTGAGCAGGTTGATTAACAATAATTATCAGCCCTTGTTCAGTTGGTAACATTTCAGAGTCTCAAGGTTCCGGTTTAATCCGTTTCCAGGTCGTTTCTAGATTTTGGCTGAAGCTCTAGCGCAGTTCAGAGCGTGATGGAAGTGCTGTCTTACAGATGAGACATTAAACTGCTTGGGCAGCTGTCGAATGTTCCAAGAATACACATTTTGAAGAAGAGGAGGGGAATTATTCTCAGTGCCCTTGTCAATGTTAGTGCCTCAGTTAACATCACAAAATTGGTTTCTCTGATATTAGCATATTGCAGATGGTAGGATATAAACAGAAAATGCTGGAGAAACTCAGCAGGTCTGGAAAAATCTGTCAAGAGAGAAACAAAATTAGTGTTTTTGAGTCCAGTGTGATTAATCTCTATATTGTTTATCATCATTTAGCTTTATAATGGAGGCACTTTGATATCAGCTAATTGGTTTCCACATTTCCTACATTACAACAGTGACTACATTTCAAAGGTGCTACTTTGCACATGAAGTCCTTTGAGAAGTATAAATGCAAATCTTTCTTTAAGTTATCATTATCTGGCAGTCAATCTGTTCATTTCATAGTACATGTCTCTTGCACGCAGACAAACATGCTTCAGTGAAAGCCAGGAATTAGCACATTGCAGCTAGAACTTTCTCACCTACAGAAATGTAACTCAGCATTTGTTCCCATTCTACCCATTCTAGCCGACTTGAAATATCTTCTCCCCCATTAATGTAGGAAGAAAGGATCAGATACACCGAATGAGTTAAGCTTCGTGTCTGATCTTTTTTCTTTAAGTGGGTGCTGCTCGGCAAATTTCCTGCATAGAATGAAAAAATGCACGATCTGTTGGACTATGCTCACTGTCTTGGAGATCTGTGGAATGGATGTAAATTATTTGTTTCATAGTAGAAATGTAACCTAGCTGTTTATGTTTTACACGAGAATCACTGAGATAAACCCCACCTGAGTTGCTATTGTTTGATTTAAACCTTTAAATTGATGCTACAACTACACTTCAACATTCTGATTCAAGCGAAGAAATCTCTCTCAATTCTTGATGCTACTCATTTGTCAACCTCTGGACCTCCACAGCAGACAGCCTCGTTGTTCAAGTTCCCTTTTGTGGTCAAAGCTCAAATCCGGGATTGATCAAAAATAGCTGTAATTTGCATTAATCTATTGAGGCAAAGTAGAGTTTCTTCAAAAACTTTCTGTGCAATCAACAAATAAACATGATCTTTACATAGCTGCACACTATGGCTATAAGGTTGGCTGAAAGGTAATTTTTTTAAAATATAATGATTCAAAACAGGACAAAGCCACAGAGACAGGGTAATAATTTTTCATAAATACAGTTAATTGAAGCAGTAATTGAAATTTGATGAATCCAAAACTACTTGTTACTTTCATTGCTTTGAGTGAGTGTAAGTTGGGAATTCAAATTTTTAAGTTTGATGCAAGCCCAATATGTTTATTCTGAGCATCTTCAGATGAAGTAAGTATTTGAAAGCATTGCTATAGTTTAACATTTGGTACTGTTCCAGTAATATATGAACCAGACCATGTCGAAGTAGTATACTATGACTATCCAAATTGACAAGTGAGCAATAAACTACTGATTGGTTGTCAGTGGACAAGTTACCCTGAAGCTGATATCCAGAGCTCTGAATCTAACACCTGCAGGCCGCCCTAATAAATATCAAATTTCAAGCTTGACACACTAAATAGTTTTAAAATCTGTAGTTAGTGAGCTTGAAAAAACATTTAAAATGTGAAGTGCATTCAAAGTGCACTAGTTTCAGAAAAATGGAAGTTAATTCAGACAATGACAGATGTAACCAGATGAATAGATCTCTCAATAATCTTAACTGAGTGCTACGTACAAGCTGACATTTGTCATTGTCAGCTGGTTGAGTCTCCACATTCTTGCAAAGTACAGGAGTAGAAGGTCCATGGTTACAAATGAGTTCATAGCTGAGGTCCTATTAAAAGGTGCAGGTCTACATGGGAGTTGAAAGGCAAGCAGGTGGAAGTATTTTGAAGTATTTCAAACATAGTGTTCAAATTTGAGTAATTGAAATTCTTTTGTTTTTATTTACCTGATTTAGGAATGTTAGTTGTATGGAATGCGTTTAGTGCAAGAGCCTTGCTTTCACAGCCTAGTTGGTGATGGTTTTTGAATTTTAGCTTTTCTCTGATTCATAACCTAATTACAATTACATTTTTAATCTTTAGATGTTTGCTCATATCAATGTGGGTAAGTTCACAAGTAAATATGACTAAATAAACTAATCGGAAATGGTAATGTAACTCTTGCATGATGGGCTGACTGACATTGTTTTGTGTTGTGGGATTCTGTTACGCAATTTGTCTGATTTTTAATTTATGTTTTGAGATTATGAAGCAGTATCATGGCTTTATAAAATCTCAAAAACCTCATCCTTGCTTTCAAATCTCTCCCTGGCCTCATCCCTCCCTAACTTCCGTGGTACCACAACAGTGAGTCATCTCTACTTTTCTAATTAATCACATGTGTGCATCCACATTTTTAATTGCTCCATTATTGTTGGATATGTCCTCAGTTGCCTCGGCTTCAAACTCTGAAATTTCTTCCCTATAGCTTTTCCTCCTTTAAGATCCTTCATTAAAACATTTATCCCTCATATTGATTTTGGTCATCTGACCTAAGGTTTCCTTGTATAGGTTGGCATCATATCTTGTTTTCTGATGCTCCCTTAAAGCACCTTGAATGTCTTATTGCATTAAAGACACAATAAAACTCCCAAGTTGTTTTTAGAGGAGTAGCATGGTGTACACGTTTTTAAATAAAATTAACTTTGCATAACATCTTTAGCAACCTCAAGTACCAAAGTACTTGAGATATAATTAAGTAATTTTGAAATGTGCTCCCTACAGTAATGTAATAAATATTTAAACTTGTAGGTATAATGCTATGTTGCCAATGCCTAGTGAGCATTTGGAGAGGATTTTCTCATGTTTACTATGGTCGTGCAACTGAAGTTACTATTTTTCCCATCAAACATTTTTACACGATTGATTGGTAGGAAAAGATTTTTATATTTCAGTATTACTTACCCACTGTTTTGCAAAGCTCGTTTAATATCCAAAGGGCTTTGTTTTTTTTTTGTGGCTACCATGATGTTTGCTTTGGTAGCTTTGAAAACCAAAACATTTTCTTTAGTTTATTCTGTGAGACTAGTATATCTTAATTCATAGTGTTCTCCATCCTGTTAGCCGATTTAAAAAAGTATTATTCGTTCATGGGATGTGATGATGCCTTTGGGCGGCACACTGGCTCAGTGGTTAGCACTACTGCCTCACAGCGCCAGGGACCTGGGTTCGATTCTGTTTGCGCATTTTCCTTGTGTCTGCGTGGGTTTCCTCCAGGTGCTTTGGGCTCCTCCCACAGTCCAAAGATGTGTAGGTTTGGTAATTGACCATGCTAAATTGTCCTTGGTGTTCAGGGTTGTGTAAGTTAGGTGCATTAGCACATTGGAGTCGAGACTAAATATAGAGTAGTAGGGGAATGGGCCTGGGTGGGTTACTCTTTGGAGAGTTGGTGTGGACTTTTTGGGCCGAAGGGCCTGTTTCAACACAGTAGAGATTTTATGATTCGATAATTCTATGAATTGCTCACTAGACCAATATTTATTGCCCATCCCTCGTTAACCTTGTAAAGGTCATGGTGAGCTGCCTTTTTGAACTAAAATATTTCATTTGTAGGTAGATCCATAAGCTGTTAGAGGGGGACTGCCAGGGTTGTCACTCAGCGACATTGAAGGAACTGTGGCATATTTCCAAGTCAGGATGGTGAGCATTTTGGAGGGGTATTTACAGTTGGCGATTTTTCTATTTATCTATTCCCCTTGTCTTTCTAGACAGTCATGGTCGTGGGTTTCAAAAAAGCTACTTAAGGAACCTTGGAGAATGGAATTTATCAAGCTGACATTGAGCTAATGAGTCAATCAATATGATTAACCTTTTAAAATTTCATGTGATGCTTTTAAGAGGTGTGACATTCCAAAGCCATTCAGAATCTTATCTATGTAAGTGTTGATAACCTAACTAACTAACTTTGAAAATTCAATTTTTTTGCTTTTCCCAACAGAAAGATAGACTTCAGCTCCAGTCTGCTGTATTGATTGTGATTAGTTATAGTAATTCCTTAGTCCTAGGCTTTAATAACACATCATTGATGATAATTACCAAGTGGCAAAAATTCATAAGTTGCCTTTGGTATCAAGGTAACATTGTCACTACATGATTATGCACAGCATTGACCTCAGTGTAAATTGGGGGTACAGTTCCATTGCCCCTCTGTCAAGCATAACCTCTGTAACATGGATCCAATTCTAATGTTTTGACAGTGACTCGAGTTTAAAAGTATGTCCTTGGCTGTAAATCACTTTGGGATGTCTTGAGGTTGTGAAAGACCCTATGTAAATGCAAGTGTCTTTTTCCTCTTGACTGTGCTGAGGAAATTGATATTGCAGGAACCTTTATAAAGCCTGGAATGCCTGAAGATTTCAGAGGGTAAGCAATGAGTATGCTTCCAGACTGCATTCACTGCTAGATATGTACAACAGATGGTTTATGTGGGATGTTGCAGCACTTCTAGTGCATGTTTTAAGATTGCAAAGCATTTGACTGAAAATTTATCCAGGTTTCCTTTAAACAATTCTTTGTGTAGGATCCATGAGTTAAAAGCACAAAACCTTTGTATTTATATCATTATGTTCACAAGAGCATTGCCAACCCCATCAGAGCCAGTGAAGTACTTTTGAGAGTTAATCATACCTATAAGAAATATACTCAGTGCATAAACATTGAAACAAATGACTCGGTGATCTGTTTTTTGTAACATCGATTGAGAGATAAGTAATGGTCTAGGCACACTCAAAAGTTTCCCTGGTCATCTTTGAGTAGTGCCAAGGGATGTTTACATCTTCTTGTGGAGCACACAGTTAAACCACTGTGAATTGAACTGTGGCTAAATCAAATTTTTAATTATACGTTTTGTATTTGTTCCTGGGATGTCAGTTGGAGGCTGGTTTGCAATGTAGAATGATCTAACCATATGGCTTCAGTTCCCCGCCAGCTGAGATCACCAGCTGAAGGACTCTCCTTCTCAACCACTTCCCTCACCTGAGGCATGGTGACCCTCGACTTAAACCACCACTAGTCGTCTCTCTCAGAGAGCAACCTTATGGTTTGGGAAGACTATGATGACTGTACCTTTATTTGTTCATGGGATGTGAGCATCACTGACTCATAGTTATTGTCCTTGCGAAGATGAAGGCGAGTCACCTTTTTGTACCACTGTAGTCTTGGGATGCAGGGATATCTCATGTTACAGAGAGAGTTCTAGGATTTTGATTAAGCAGCTGTGAAGGCATGGTGATATAGTTTGAAGTGAGGATGGTGTACAGCTTGGAGGAAACCTTTGCTGCAATATATTTGGTGCTCTTGTCCTTCAAGGTGGTGGAGGTCAGATGTTTGGAAAGTGCTGTTAAAGGACCCTTGGTGAGTGCTGAATTGCATCTTGTAGATGGTACTGACTCCTGTCGCTAAAGGTTGGCAGTGGAAAGAGTGAATATTTAAGGTGCTGGATGGGACATACCTCCACCACCTGAGACATTATGTATGATATATTTGTGTGTGTAAAACACAAGCGCTATCATAAAAGAAATGAGCATTGCAAGTGCTTTTATATTAATGCATCCAAATATTAATTTTATCCAAGAAGATAGTGCTGTGTTATGTTGTGAGCTTATATCAGCCTTTTCTGGGTTCAATTCAAACATTTTCTTCTCATTGGGAAATGCAGTTAATGACTATCTAAGTCATAGAGTCAAAGAGATGTACAGCATGGAAACAGACTCTTCGGTCCAACCCGTCCATGCCGACCAGATATCCCAACCCAATCTAGTCCCACCTGCCATCACCCGGCACATATCCCTCCAAACCCTTCCTAATCATATACCCATCCAAATGCCTCTTAAATGTTGCAATTGTACCAGCCTCCACCACATCTTCTGGCAGCTCATTCCATACATGTACTTTTTCTGCGTGAAAAAGTTGCCCCTTAGGTCTCTTTTATATCTTTCCCTTCTCACCCTAAACCTATGCCCTCTAGTTCTGGACTCCCCGACTCCAGGGAAAAGACTTTGTCTCTTTATCCTATCCACGCCCCTCATAATTTTGTAAACTTTTATAAGGTCACCCCTCAGCCTCTGTCACTCCAGAGAAAACAGCCCCAGCCTGTTGAGCTTTTCCCTGTAGCTCAGATCCTCCAACCCTGGCAACATCCTTGTAAATCCTTTCTGAACCCTTTCAAGTTTCACAACATCTTTCCAATAGGAAGGAGACCAGAATTGCACGCAATATCCCAACAGTGGCCTAACTAATGTCCTGTACAGCCGCAACATGACCTCCCAACTCCTATACTCAATACTCTGACCAATAAAGGAAACCATACCAAACGCCTGCTTCACTATCCTATCTACCTGCGACTCCACTTTCAAGGAGCTATGAACCTGCACTCCAAGGTCTCTTTGTTCAGCAACACTCCCTAGGATCTTACCGTTAAGTGTATAAGTTCTGCTAAGATTTGCTTTCCCAAAATGCAGCACCTCGCATTTATCTGAATTAAACACCATCTGCCACTTTTCAGCCCATTGGCCCATCTGGTCCAGATCCTGTTGTAATCTGAGGTAACCACCTTCGCTGTTCACTACACCTCCAATTTTGATGTCATCTGCAAACTTACTAACTGTACCTCTTATGCTCACATCCAAATCATTTATATAAATGACAAAAAGTAGAGGGCCCAGCACTGATTCTTGTGGCACTTCACTGGTCACAGGCCTCCAGTCTGAAAAACAACCCTCCACCACCACCCTCCGTCTTCTATCTTTGAGCCAGTTCTCTGTCCAAATGGCTAGTTCTCAAGTAGAACTTGAAAAGAAATGGCGAATGAACATTGAAGTTAAAGAGTAGACCTGCACCCAAGACCAATTTGGAGGTGATCGTCACCCAGTGAAAAAAGCTGGGCACAAAATTGTTTCCCATTTTAATTGTGAGAATCAGAACTCACAGTGGCATCCTGAAAAGCTATATCAAAGATAGAGGATGTATTTTAGTCTAACAACATCTAGGATCAGTTCCGTTTCTCACTTTTAAATGTCTTTGTAAAGCTTTTTCGAGAGTAATTTTCTCCTTCACTGCTTGAAAATGAGCAAGCAGATCGTACACACTCGTGGCTAAAACAACTTGAGAGTATCATTTCCATTAAAAATCAATATACATGGAAGTTGAGCAGTTTGTATGGTAGGGTATATGAGCC
Source organism: Chiloscyllium plagiosum (assembly GCF_037043375.1). Taxonomy (NCBI): domain Eukaryota; kingdom Metazoa; phylum Chordata; class Chondrichthyes; order Orectolobiformes; family Hemiscylliidae; genus Chiloscyllium; species Chiloscyllium plagiosum. The sequence goes on from NW_028270177.1 coordinate 33,938,507, forward strand.
AATCAGTGAGGTTACACTTCTGCAGAATTGAAAATGAAAGTTACCCTTTTCTTCTGTCATATTGCAACAATGATATAAGCTTCAATATTACAGCCATAAAGCATTTTGAAAACCAAGGATATCCACACAGTTGTAAAGTAAATCCAGTTTTTGCAAAACAAAAATGTTTTAAGTACTGTTTTTCTGGATAAGATCCAACTGCACATTTTGAGGATCAGAGCCATGCCCAAGAAAGTAGACTTTATTGGCTACAAAACATTGTCAAACACTTCCTTTTCTAAGCATTGGAGCCTGAGGAGAGGCAGGCTCACATAGCCATGTCTGTGATGAGCTAATTCAATCTTTGTCTTGGCAAGTTATTTCAACATTATCCTAGGTTCTGCGATTGTGCAAACACAAAATAGCTCATCAGGCGCATTGGGAAAGTTAAGTAAATGAGATCACATTATAGATATACCGATGGAACAAATCCCTGTCTCTGTAGGCAGTTTTACCTGTGGAATACAACTGGTCATAAATGACATACATTTTACAGCGTTTCTTCAATTTCCTTCAGACTAACTTTCATGAAGTGTTGGATTGAGTAGAAATGTTATAGATTTGCTTTGTCGTGATTTGATTTGCAGTGTGCTGACTGATAATCCAAGCTGTAACTCTTAAACTGTCAAAGCTACTCTCGGTAACGAATGATACATAGTGGCTGCCCAAGCACATGGTATTTTGTAAATTATTTGATTAAATTACTGCAGCTGTAGATTAAGAATCTTACTAGGGGAGGAAGATATAGAAAAAACGAATATGATGACTCAAACAAAATGTCAGTGCTTTTCTTTCTTTTCCTGTTTTACAAGCAAGCCGCCTAATTTCAGTCAGCATGGGCTCAGTGTGTCAAATGATGGACACCAAGACAGCAAATGCTTCTGCCTTGTACTTCATGTGTACGGGAAGTATTACAAGCCATTCAAACTCAGACTATATGTTATGGAGCTTGAGGAGTAGCCAGAGCTGCTGCAGTGTGTCTGGGAATCTGAGAGTTTCATATTGCCCCACTGCCATAAAAGGTGTGGGAGATCAGAGGATAGGTGACCATCAAACAGGATAAGAGAGGGATTTGTGTAGCGCAGAGGCCTCTCTCCAAGTCAGTGACTCGTGCTGATCGGCTTGCAGTTTAGAATACTAGGGGTGACATATCTTTGGAAAAATTCAGAGGAAATCAAAGTCGTACCATTGCAGGATATTTGACTATGTACAAGTGACAAAATTCAGAAGTCAAAGGGGATTTGAAAGTTGAAGCATCGGTAGGTACAGCTGTATCATTATCATGAATCAGAACTTTAAATCTTGTGGACACTTATGACTTGTATTTCCAAAATGTATCCTTCAAGTTGGGCAGATACAGACAAGAATGGCTATAAATGTAAATTAAGTTGCAGTCTAGAGACAGACTCCTGTGGAATATCATACTCACTGGTGTGAAGAAAAGATTGAACAACATTTTTTTCAAAGAGATGAAGAAGCAAGTCAAATCAGACTGGACTAAGATTCCCCTTTAACTATAAAGATAATGAGTGGCTGATCTCCTATTCAGTAGCAAACCATATCTTGCAAGAATACATGTCAAATTGTGGACATATTTTGTACTTTCCTCTCAGAAGACTACACAATGGCAGGAATATTTTTTAAAAAGTTTCAACTCTATTAGAGAATGCTTTTAGATTGTGCTCATATATACCAGAGCTGAAAATGTGTTGCTGGAAAAGCGCAGCAGGTCAGGCAGCATCCAAGGAGCAGGAGAATTGACGTTTCGGGCATGAGCCCTTCTTCAGGAATGAGGAAAGTGTGCCAGGCAGGCTAAGGTAAAAGATAGGGAGGAGGGACTTGGGGGAGAGGCGTTGGAAATGCGATAGGTGGAAGGAGGTTAAGGTGAGGGTGATAGGCCGGAGTGGAGGTGGGGGCGGAGAGGTCAGGAAGAAGATTGCAGGTTAGGAAGGTGGTGCTGAGTTCGAGGGTTGGGACTGAGACGAGGTGGGGGGAGGGGAAATGAGGAAACTTGAGAAGGGCTTATGCCCGAAACATCGATTCTCCTGCTCCTCGGATGCTGCCTGGCCTGCTGTGTTTTTCCAGCACCACACTTTTCAAATCTGGTCTCCAGCACCTGCAGTCCTCACTTTCTCCTGGATTTGAATGTTACCAAGCTGTGAAAGTCACGTTCGAAGGCCTACCCTACTAGTCTTTGCAATCTCTCATTGAGATTGTATCTTGGATTGTGGTGGTCAATTTTCTTTCGTTAAGTGGCTGTGAATTAAGATTATAAAGTAGTTGTTGTGTTGGGTTAACTCTTTCAGCCTTAACAATGCCTTATTCTAGCTGGATTCTTTTACACGAATTCCTTCATGCTGAGGGGAATCACAGGCTAAAGATTATTGACACTTTTTTTGAGTATTGCATCCACTCCATGTAGGTGTTAGCAGAACAGTTTCCATAAGATATTTAGAACAATTTTATTTGTTTCCCATCTTTCTTTTGTTGTTAGATGTTTGGTGACTCTGGATTGAAATGTTTGGCTTTCACATTTAATAATTTTTATTCTCACTTGCTACCTATTGATATGTACCATTATATAGGGATATTTGAATCACATACATTTCACATTGGGTATAACATGACTGGGAGCCATAATGTTTTCATATGATTGGTGTGTCAGCTGTAACTCAGTTGATGCATATTCTTGCCTAAGATTTCAAGTCCCACTCCAGGACTCAAGAAGAAGAATAAAGGTGGAAAGTGTGTTGACTTTGTTCACTCAACTCGTAAAAGATTCGGTGGCACCCATTTGAAGGAGGAGTAGTGGAGTTTTCCATTGTGTCTTGGCTAATATTAACAACATTAAAACAGATTACCAGGTCATTATTGTAATCAGGTTTGTGGGATCTTGCTGAACACACATTGGCTACCATGTATACGACACTAAAATGGTGATTTATTGGCTGCAATACACTTTGGGCATGCTGTAATCATGAAAGGCTCTGTATTATTGGAACTGTTTATTTTAGATTATGATATGATTGTATGAATAATTTTCATATAAGAGCCAACTATAGTCCAAGGTTTCTGAAAGAAGCTCTGTAAAATACATTGAGATGGTTGTAGCACTGAAAAGGTAAACCATATGGGTAGCTGATATGTTGAATATGCAATTTGATTTTTTTTATTATGTGGGCAACCTCATTTGAGGTTGGTATATTTAATTTGGTGGCTGATAGTTAATTGAAAACAGATTGGACTGAGCTCTTACACAGTAATGTTACTTGCAAAGCGATGAATTTTAAAATATTATTAGTGATTGAAAAAATGGCGGAGGAAGTATGTTGATGACAAATTGAAAATAGGTGCAGAAGGACATTTTTAAAACAATACTCCCATGATGTTGATAAAAATATATCAGATATGATGCTCTTGCAAGGAATGAGTGCTGCACTGTGGAAGTGAAAGAAAAGTGTGCATTCCAATGAAAGCAACAAAACGCCATGCACCAGTCTTATAGTTGGATATCCCAAAGTGCCTCAGAAGGTTATTGTTTGAAATCGAACCACAAAGAGATTTTAAAGCATGGTCTCAGAACTGCAAGTTAAAGGAGTGACTTAAAAGTAGAACAAATGGATGGAGAGATTTACAGTGAAAGTTCCGTAACACAGGGTTTCAACAGATGAGGAGGGGTAATGGCCTAATGGTATTCTCACGAGGCTAATCTGAGGACCCAGGTAATGTTCTGGGGAACCTGGGTTCAAATTCCACCAAAACAAATGTTGGAATTTGAATTCAATAAAAAGTCTGGAATTATGAGTCTAATGATGGCTGAAATCATTGTGGATGGTCAGGAAAAACTGATTTGTTTCACTACTGCTATCGTTACCTGATCTGGCCTGCACATGACTCCAGAGCCACAGCAAAGTGGTTGACTCTCCCATTCTGAATGCTGGCCTGGCCAATGATGCCCACACCCTCTGAATGAATAAAAAAGGTTTGAATACATGGTCACCAATGGTGAGGCAAAGAAAATTATGAGTGCTGAGGAGGATTTGAGGAAAGCATCAAAGAGTAATTGCTAGCCACATAACTCTAATAGATGATGGGTTGTGTTGGATAAACAGACAGATCAGGGTGAGTTTGATATTACACTTGCTTATTGGTTTGTATAAGTCTGTTTGTAAATGCTATAATATAATCATCTGGTTTCTGTAACTCCTTGGCCATGCTTGTACAACTTAATCTGGCAAATGTGGGCAGAAAAATGTATGGAAGCAATTTTTTCAAGAACATGTTTGTAAATATGGTGAGAGTTTTATAATGCAGCCAGGGTGAAATAGCACTGCCAGATTTTACAACAAAGTTTTACGCTGTTTTGGGGTTTGTACGGTTGGGAGAGAAAATGAAAAGCACTAAATTTATAGTTCATTCCATGAGTGCTGTGTAATTAGAACCAGTGTGTATCTATCATAGTATTGCTCATACCTTAGCATCTGTAGGAACATGTTTATGCAAAGAATTATTGTTGAAATTGCAGTTTCAATAATTATTTTTCACAAAACTAAATTAGGCCACAATTGATAGAATCCCAAAATAAAGCCTCATTTAAATCATGCTCTGATTAGTCTTTAATCCTTGCACAGAAATGCTGCTTTTTAATCCTTGCACAGAAATGCTGCTTTTTAATCTATTCCAAAGGCATTTTAGATAGACCGTGGTCTGTTGTAACTTCTTTAAAGTTCTAGTTGCAGTTTTAATTTCCTGTATTCCGATTGAAGTTCTGCTTTAATTGATTTTTTTGTCCTAATTTAAAGCCCTTTTCACCCTATGTGGTGCCTAATTTTTTTTTTGTCCTCTCTTCATTTCTTTTTGCCTCATCTGGCCTACATTTGGTCCTATGTGCCTTCCAGAGTCTGGTGTTTTTGTAGTGCAGTATTGTATTCCTTCCTTAGTCAGTGAGAAGAACTAAACACAGTAGTTCACATGAAGTATGTTTATCCTATCACTGACGATGTCTGTTTGGCAGATAAGCTGTGAACAGAAGATAAAAACATATTGAATAGACCAGGGTTTTTTTTTTAAATGACCTGCATTCTGCTTTAAAAAGATTTGGGTTTTCACTTCCTAAATACGATGCTTGTATACAGTCTTCCCATTGACCCATAACTAGTATTTGCAATTTTTTACGCAGATATGAAACCCTCTGGACTCGCACAACAACTTTGCTCTGGTTCACTAGTACAAGTTCCTTCCTAGCAGCATAGGTTTAATTATTGAGCTGTCCTCTTCAGTTGGCAAGACATAAATGAGGTCTATTTTCACTCAATACATTGTTACATGCACTGCATTCAATATCTGTACACTTCCTTTCACATCTAGCAACATTACCTCAAGAGGAACCGTGGAAAGGGTAGGTCCACTCAAGGACAAAAGGAGGAATTTATGCATGGAGCTAGAGGAAGAGAATGACATCCTCAATAAATATTTAGCATCATTCACCAAGGAGAAAGGCATTGATACTAAGTTTTGAGAGGGAGATGTTGATGTTTGGTGGCATGCCGATATTAAGGAGGAGGAGGTGTTGAGTGTTGTGAAAAAGATTGATAAGTCCCTAGGGCCTGATGGGATCTATCCCAGGAGACTGAAGGAGGCAAAGGAGGAGATTGCTAAGGTTTTGATAATCTTTGTATCCTCTTTAACACCAGTGACGTCCCAGAAGACTACAGAGCAGCAAATGTTGTTCCTTCATTCAAAAAGGGCAACAGGGATAATCCAGGAAATTATAGACTGATGAGGCTTACATCAGTGGTGGGGAAATTATTGGAGAAGATTCTTTGGGATAAGATTTACTTGTTTTTGGAGAAGAATAGACTTATTAGAGGCAGGTAGCGTGGCTTTATACATCTTGTCTCCACAAACATGATTGAGCTTTTTACTGAAGTGACAAAGATGATTGACAAGGGTAAGGCAGTGGATGTTGTCTGCGTGGACGTTATGAATTTTTTGACAAGGTCCCTCATGATAAGCTGGTCCAGAACATCAAATGGCAAGGAATCCATGGTGAGCTGGGCAAGTTGGGTTCAAAATTGGTTTGGTAATTGACAGATGGTAGTTGTGGAGGGATGTTTTCCTCACTAGCGTTCTGAGACCAGTGGTGGTCTGCAAGGATTAGCGATGGGACATCTGTTGTTTCTAATATGTACATGAATGATTTAGGCAAAAATGTAGGTGGACTGATCAGTAAGTATGCAGGTGGCATGAACATTGTTGGAGTCGTGGATAGTGGGGAACGATATCAAAGCATGCAGCAGAATGTACATCAGTGGGAAGTTGGACAGAGAAATAGTAAATGGCGTTTAATCCAGATAAGTGTGAGGCAATGCATTTTGGGAAGCCATGTGCAAGAAAAAAAGTAGCTGACAATGGGTTGTGTGTAATACCCGGCCATATGATAACAAGGCCTGGTGTATGGGGGTGGGGGAAAGCATGGGGGAGATGCTTGAGGATTATTAACCACTAATAGTCCCCATGAGCAGCTATTCATTCTCCTCGGCAGACAATTATCCATGCCTTTGTCTGTCAGACTTTTTCTTTCTCTTTGAGCTCTACCCGTTCCAGGAGTAGGGACGCTACCACTGTGCCACAAGAGGAACGTTTAATGAATTTGCATATCTTTCTTGTGCAGGGGCTATGCTAATTGTCTCTGCATCAGCCGGTGATTTTTGACCAATTAGAACCATTGTATCGGGGCTTTCACTTGCCTGTCTGAGATTTCACATTGTTGTAATTTCTGCTTGTTGTTTGTTATTTGACACATTTGTCAGTTGGGAAAACACTACAGATTCCAAATTCCTCCAAGTTATCTGGGAAGTAAGGCTGACTCTGGGTTTGAGAGTTATTATTTTTTAACAGATCTTTTATCAGTCCTTTTATCAGTGTATAATTCAAAATTTATTGCATTGTTCTGGCAAATAAAATTAGAGATTTTTGCTACATAATTGCTTGTGGCATTTTTCATGGTCAGATGGTAATCAAGTTTTTAGATTAGATTAGGTTAGATTAGATTGCCTACAATGTGGAAACAGGCCCTTAGGCCCAAACAGTCCACACCGACCCTCTGAAGAGTAACCCACCCAGATCCGTTTCCCCTAATTGGCAATTTAGCTTGGCCAATTCACCTAACCTGCACATCTTTGGACTGTGGGAGGAGACCGGAGCACCTGGATGAAACCCACGCAGAAACGGGGTGAATGTGCAAACTCCACACAGGCAGTCACCCGAGGCTGGAATCGAACCCGGGTCCCTGGCGCTAACCACTGAGCCACCATGCTGCCCATGTTCTACGTTCTAAGATCAAATATTCTGGAGACTAGATAGGTATGCATAATCAGTGTGGCCGAAAGATCTGAGCACCAATTATATCTTGCAATATCAGCAATGAAAGTTGTAGTTTAAACTCAAACTTGCATGTTAAAATGGTGTCCTGCCTGAAACAGGCAAGAGTTCCAGCTGCTATTCTCAGGACCTGGCTTAGTATGACAGCAACTTGTGTAATGGTGAAAAGTGATGACGAGAACCTTGCATTATTCTCACCCTGCTACCACCTCATCTCCACAGTGCTGCAATAATAAAAATCAGCCCTTTGGTTAACATTGAGTGAGCTGTCCATTGCAATGCTATGGCTACGAGTGTGGAGCTAGAAAAGCATCGCCGGTCAGACAACATCCGAGGAGCAGAAGAACCGACGTTTCAGGCTTAAGCCCAGTCCTCACTTTCTCCAATGCTATGGCCACTTCAAATGAGTTGAATGAAAAACCTTAAGCAGTTATCAATAAAATGCTTGAACTGGTTAAAAATGCAAGTGTTTTACTTCAAATGAAAGATGTACCTGAGGGAAGCAGTTTTTGATCACTTGACTTTAGCCCTGTACCTGCATGGCAACTGAGGAAAAAAGCATAGGTCGGCAGATTTTGGAAAAGTGTGGACGTAGTAGGGTTGTTGTAATGGGTGACTTTAACTTTCCCAATATTGATTGGAACCTCCTTCGAGCAGAAGATTTGAATGGAGCTGTTTTTGTAAGGTGCGTTCAGGAGGGTTTCCTAACTCAGTACGTTGACAGGCCGACAAGGGGAGAGGCCATTCTAGACTTGGTGCTCGGAAACGAGGCAGGGCAGGTATCAGATCTTGTGGTGGGAGAGCATTTTGGAGATAGTGACCACAACTGCCTCACATTCTACATAGTTATGGAGAAGGAGAGAATTAGGCAAAATGGGAGGATATTTAATTGGGGAAGAGGAAACTATGATGCGATTAGACATGAGTTAGGAAGCATGGATTGGGAGCAATTGTTCCATGGTAAAGGCATTACAGACATGTGGAGACTGTTTGTTTAAAGAACAGATGTTGCAAATGATGAATAAATATGTCCCTCTGAGACAGGCAAGAAGGGGTAAGATAAAGGAACCTTGGATGATGAGAGCGGTGGAGCTTCTCGTCAAAAGGAAAAAGGTAGCTTACATAAGGTGGAGGAAGCTAGGGTCAAGCTCAGCTCTAGAGGATTACAGGCAGGCGAGGAAGGAGCTCAAAAATGGTCTGAGGAGAGCCAGGAGGGGGCACGAGAAAGGCTGGGCAGAATGGATTAGGGAGAACACAAAGGCATTTTACACTTATGTGAGGAATAAGAGAATGGTCAAAGAAAGAGTAGGGCCGATCAGTGATAGCATAGGGAAATTGTGTGTGGAATCTGAGGAGGTAGGGGAAGCCCTAAATGAGTTTTATTGCTTCTGCCTTTACGAAAGAAACAAACTTTGTCGTGAATGAAACCTTTGAAGAGCAGGTGTGCATGCTGGAATGGATAGAGATAGAGGAACCTGATGTGCTGAAAATTTTGTCAAACATTAAGATTGACAAGTCGCCAGGCCCGGACCAGATTTGTCCTCGGCTGCTTTGGGAAACGAGAAATGCAATTGCTTCGCCACTTGCGAAGATCTTTGTATCCTCACTCTCCACCGGAGTCATACCTGAGGACTGGGGAGAGGCAAATGTAATTCATCTCTTCAAGAAAGGAAATAGGGAAATCCCCGGCAATTACAGACCAGTAAGTCTCACGTCTGTCATCTGCAAGGTGTTAGAAAGGATTCTGAGGGTTAGGATTTATGACCATCTGGAAGAGCATGGCTTGATTAAATGCAGTCAACACGGCTTTGTGAGGGGCAGGTCATGCCTCACAAACCTTATCGAGTTCTTTGAGGATGTGACTAGAAAAGTTGATGAGGGTCAAGCTGTGGATGTGGTGTATATGGATTTCTGCAAGGCATTTGATAAGGTTCCCCATGATAGGCTCATTCAGAAGGTCAGGAGGAATGGGATACAGGGGAACCTAGCTATCTGGATACAGAATTGGCTGGCCAACAGAAGACAGCGAGTGATAGTAGAAGGAAAATATTCTGCCTGGAAGTCTGTGGTGAGTGGTGTTCCACAGGGTTCTGTCCTTGGGCCTCTACTGTTTGTAATTTTTATTAATGACTTGGATGAGGGGATTGAAGGATGGGTCAGCAAGTTTGCAGATGATGCAAAGGTTGGAGGTGTCATTGACCATATAGAGGGCTGTTGTAGGCTGCAGCGGGACATTGACAGGATACAGAGATGGGCTGAGAGGTGGCAGATGGAGTTCAACCTGGATAAATGCGAGGTACTGCATTTTGGAAGGTCGAATTTGAAAGCTGAGTACAGGATTAAGGATAGGATTCTTGGCAGTGTGGAGGAACAGAGGGATCTTGGTGTGCAGGTACATAGATCCCTTAAAGTGGCCACCCAAGTGGACAGGGTTGTTAAGAAAGCATATGGTGTTTTGGCTTTCATTAACAGGGGGATTGAGTTTAAGAGTCATGAGATCTTGTTGCAGCTCTATAAAACTTTGGTTAGACTGCACTTGGAATACTGCGTCTAGTTCTGGTCGCCCTATTATAGGAAAGATGTGGATGCTTTGGAGAGGGTTCAGAGGAGGTTTACCAGGATGCTGCCTGGACTGGAGGGCTTATCTTATGAAGAGAGGTTGACTGAGCTCGGACTTTTTTCATTGGAGAAAAGGAGGAGGAGAGGGGACCTAATTGAGGTATACAAGATAATGAGAGGCATAGATAGAGTCGATAGCCAGAGACTATTTCCTCGGGCAGAAATGACTAACACGAGGGGTCATAGTTTTAAGCTGGTTAGAGGAAAGTATAGAGGGGATGTCAGAGGCGGGATCTTTACACAGAGCTGTGAGAGCATGGAATGCGTTGCCAGCAGCAGTTGTGGAAGCAAGGTCATTGGGGACATTTAAGAGACTACTGGACATGCATATGGTCACAGAAATTTGAGGTACATACATGAGGATCAGTGGTCGGCACAACATCGTGGGCTGAAGGGCCTGTTCTGTGCTGTACTGTTTTATGTTCTAACTTATTGACCTAAATAAAGATCTCCTGTTCAAAGCATGACCCACTGGCATGATAGAGAATGCTGACAGTTAACTAGATGTTTTAACTTTACAAAACCCAAAGGAAATGTTTACACTGGATTTTCAATTGTGTGCAATGGGTATATAAAAAATATAGTTTATTATGGAACTGTCATCCTTACCTCAACTGGCCTACATGTGACTCCAGACTCTCGGCAATGTGAATCTTAACTACCTTCTGAGATGGGCAATAAATGCTGCCTAGCCAGCGACAATCTCATCCCATGAATGAGTAAAGAAAACAAAATTGTGACATTCTTCAGTAAATCAGGGTGGTGGCTCAGTGCTTAGCACTGCTGCTTCACGCAGTGGAGCGGTAGATTATCCATGTTGAATTGTCCACAGTGACTAAGGATATGCAGACTTAGTGGATTAGCCATGATAAAATGCAGCTTTTTGAGGCTGCGGTATGGGTCTGGGTCTGCTTGGGATGCTGTTCAGATGGTCAGTGCAGACTCGATGGGCTGAATAGCCACTGTGGGGATTCTGTGGTTGTAGAATTTTCATTTATCATTGTCTACAGCTACCAGGACCTGAAATTTCAGAATACCTTCCCTTCCCCCAAACCTATCCCTATTTCTACATCTTTCACACTTGATGATTGTCATTAAAACCTACAGGCTTTGGCTAACTGTCATAAAAACCCCTTATGTCAGAAGTTGTTCCAACGCTCGGCAGGATAACCTGATTTGTTTTTTATGTTGAGGATGCTACAGAAAGCAAGTTATTGCTGCTGTTGATGGGGGAAAGAATTGGACTTTGAAATTCAGTCATTGCTTTTCCAAATATGATTCATGGGTTTTATCACTTATCTCAGGAAATCCTAAAGTTTTCTGTGCAATCTCGTGTTTTATACTTAGAGAGCACATCGAAATGAGGTTTTGCCATCACCTCATGTAGAGTGTTTTGTTCTGTAAAAGTACATAATTCAGATCTAAAATAAGAAAACGGTGTAAATTTTAAGTTAAGCTTTCCACATCTGAAGCACACAGGATAGGATTGGCCATCCATTTTACATGAAGATGGGGGGTAGGGGGAGTGGGGGGTGTGGAGTGAACAGGTGCAAGGGATGGTGGGAGCAAATTGATCCCATCCCTTTCCCATGAGGCCGGCTGGGTTAACTTTAATCACAAGGCATGGGATAAGATAATTAACCAAGTTAGTCTTTCTCCAACGCCTAATCTCTTGAAGGAAAACGTTTGCATTTTTCCGCCAGGATTCCCAAAGGAAACTGAAAAAAAAAATTAGAATATCAGTTTCCCATGAAGGATAATCTTTTGGTTAACCCATCACAAAACACACATTTGAGGATTGGAGAAGTAGAATGCTTGCTTTGTGTAAATCCTTCCCTGAATTTATAGGTAATTGCATATTCTGTTTGTGTATTATCTACGTCTTGAGTTAATATACACAGGGCTACCCTTAAATTTATTTACAAGGAACCTATCTGAATTACCACAAATATATAGTTATGAAAACAAATAATGGAACTACTGCACAAGTCCGATTCCAGAATGCGATCTAGCAATACAGATTTTGTTTTATTTAACATGGTAGTCATTCACTAAAACATAGTCACATGTGACAGTAGAGTTTGTTTAACAACAGAATATAAGTTTGTTACACAAAAGACAAAGGAAAACAATTTGTCTAGTTACAGTCTTAAAATAACCAGAAAAACACAGTTTCAATCTGTTCCCAATCACGAATCACTTTACAGAGATTCAAATCTGGAGGAATTCCTCCTCTATTTCAAAAAGTGCCCACCTAACCATAGCTATGGAGTAGAATAAAGCAGGAGAAAATGAGAATATGTAAAATAAAAGGCAGTGCATTAATCATGGGTAACTTTAATCTTCACATAGAATGAGAAAATGAAATTGCCAGATGTGGTCAAGAAGAGGAGATCATAGCTGGTGCTTGATAGTTTCCTCTAACCTTACGTTGTGGATCCAACCAGGGATCAGGCTATTTTGGATCTCATAGTATGTAATGAGACAGGTCTAATAAATAATCTCAGAATTAAATAGCCCGAGGGAACAGTGATCATAATTTAGCATTAAGTTTGAGAGTGAAATATTTGGGTTAGAAACAACTGTGCTAAACTTAAATAAGGGTACTTACATAAGTACTTACATAAGTACTTACAGGCTTGGCTGGCATTGACTGGGACAGGATTTTAGCAGAAAGGACCTTGTCCTAAGGCACAATGGCAGACATTTAAGAAAATAGTTCTAAACTCAAAGATAAAATTTGGCCAAATGAGATACAAGGATTCCAAGAACGGGATAAGCTGACAATGGGTAACCATTGAAGTTAAGTTCAGCGTCAAATTGAAAAGAAAACATAAATTTGGCGAAGGTTACTGATAAGTCATTGAAAGATGACCCCAAAAAAGGAAAATATAAACTGAGGGCAAAATAGTAAGTAATATAAAGGTCAACCAAAAGAGCTTAATTTTAAAAATCCAAAAGAACACAGATGCTAAAGTGAACATCAGTCCCTCAGAGAATGAGGTTGGGGAAATAATAATGAGGAACCAGGAAATGACAGAGATGTTGAATAAGTACTATGCATCAATCTTCACAGTAGTGGACATTAACAGCATTCTAAAAATACTAAGTAATTGAGGAGGAATTAATAAAGTGGAAAGAAATGAACACAGTAACTATCACTTGAGAGGGAAATTTAATGGAGCTGAAGACTGATTCATTTCATTCCCTGGGTTGCATCCTAGGATTTTAAAGGAACTAGCTGCAGAGATAATGGATTTGCTAATAATAATCCTCCAAGAATCCCTAAATTCTGGAAAAGTTCCAGATCTTGTAAATTGCCAATTATTCAAAAAAGGAAACATACAAAATGTAGGTAATAATAAGACAACTAGATAAGCATTGATCATTGGGAAATGTTAGAATCTATTATAAAGGATGTAATAGTAGAGCATTTAGAAATACCTAATGTCAAGCAGAGTCAGCATGGCTGACAAATTTATCACGGAGGCAGATGTGAGGACTGCAGATGCTGGAGATCGGAGTTGAGAGTGTGGGAGGTCGGTGTGCCAAACTACCACTGCACCCCCCCCCCCCTTCCCCCACCTTGTCAGCGGGTTTGATGGTGAGGTTGGGGTTAGAGTGGAGGGCTGTACGCTGTGAGGGCGGGAAGTTGGAGTGGGTGAAGGAGATAGACAGGTTGAGGTGGTCCATGTCACTAGAGATCAGGGCACCAAACTACCACTGACCCCTCCTTGTCTGTGGGTTTGATGGTGATCGAGGTCGGTTGCCAAATTACCACTCTGACAAATTTATCACACCTGACAAATGTATTCTTTGAGGAGGTAACAAGCAGAATCGAGAAAGGGGAATGAGGAATATAATATATTTGATTTGGAGATGCCAGTGTTGGACTGTGGTGTACAAAGTTAAACATCTCACAACACCAAGTTATAGTCCAACAGGTTTAATTGGAAGCACACTAGCTTTCGGAACATCGCTCCTTCATCAGGTGATAGTGGAGGTCTCAATCCTAACACACAGAATTTATAGCAAAAATTTAGTGTGATGTAACTGAAATTATACATTGAAAAATTGATTGTCTGTTAAGTCTTTTATCTGTTTGAATACCATGATAATTTCACTTCTTTCATGTGTAAATCGCAAAACCTTTTTTTAAAAAAGTCGCACTCTCAGGTTAGCTGTTAACAATGGTGATAGCTTGACAATATGTTGAAAGTGTTGGCCCGCTCTGTCTATGCCATGATGTTTAGATTGATTCTAATCTAACAAGTGAGATAATGGAGTTTTACATGACTTCATGCAGTTTTTGAGCTCAGAGTTCTATATGAATGCATGCAATTTTTCAGCAAAGTACAGTGTAACCCTGCAAGTACAAATTCACCCCACAAAATATATGTGTGCATGTGGGGCTTTGTCTGTTTGTCTGTGTGTGTGTCTGGGTTGGGGGTTGAGAGTGTGGGAAAGTGTATGTGAGTGTCGTGAGTGTAGAGTGTCTTAAGTCTGTGAGGGGGTGAGTGTGGGAGTGTGTGTGTCTGTAAGGGTGTGTGTGGGTGTCTGTGTGCGCGTCTGTGTATATGTGTGTGTGTGTGTGTGTGTGTAGGAGTGCCTGTGTGTGTGTGTAGTGCAATGATAGTTACCTGTAATGTGACATGAACCCAAGGTCCCGGTTGAGGCCCTCCCTATGGGTACCATACTTAGCTATCAGCCTCTGCTCGGTCACTTTTCGCTGCTACCTGTCCTGAAGTCCGCCTTGGAGGATGGACACCCGAAGGTTCCGAGGTCGAATGTCCTGGACCACTGAAGTGTTCCCCAACTGGGAGAGAACCCTCCTGTCTGTTGATTGTTGTGCGGTGCCTATTCATCCATTGTCGTAGCTTTTGCTCGGTTTCCCCTCAGGGTTTGCTCGGTTTCCCCCTCAGGGCAGCCTTGCTTGCAACATGTAAGATAGACAACGTTGGCTGAGTCACATGAGTACCTGCCATGTACAAGGTGGGAGGTGTCCCCATGCGTAATGGTGGTATCTATGTCCACACTCTGACATGTCTTGCAGCGCCTACCATGACAGGGTTGTATGGAGTTGTCCTGAGAGCCAGGCAGCTTGCTACGAACAATGATCTGTTTGAGGTTTGGCGGTATAACATAATATATTTGAATTGCCAATATGCATTTAATAAGGTCCCACATTAGACTACTCAATAAGATAAGAGTCCGTGATTTTAGAGGCAGTATATCGGCATGGATGAAGGTTAAAAGGTACAGACTTGGGATAAAGGGAACATTTTGAGGATGGCAACCTATGGAGTGCCACATGGATCTGTGTTGAGGCCACATTTATTTATAATATATACTAACGGTTTGGATGAGAGACGTAAATGTATTATCATCAAGTTTGTGGATAACACAAAAAAAATGTGAGAATGCAAGAAGTGGGAGTGATACACGGTTTTCAGAAGGATATAGACCGGGTTAAGTGACTGGGTAAAAATTTGGCAGATGCAATTTAGTATGGGAAAATGTGAATGTATAGAGTTTGGTAGAAAGAAGAGAGGAATCAAAAAGGAAAGACTATAGAATGCTGCAAAACATTATGATTTGGGAGTCCTCATGTATGAATCACCTACAGTGAGTAACAGGTGAGACAAATGTGCTGCTGGTCTTCATTTCAAAGGGAATGAAGTATAAAAGTAGGGAGGTCTGGCTAAAACTAAAGAGGCACTCCACGTTTGGAATATTGTGTCCAATTTTGTGTTTAAAGAAAGATATACTGGCATTGAAGGCAGGCCAGGGAATGTTCAGTGAGTTGATTCTGGAAATTGGGATATGCTTGAAGTATTTTTTGTCTTCAGTGCTTACAGTGCAAATAATCAAACATAGAGGGGCTCTAAACCTTGACTATTTACAGAATACCCTGAGGCATGTTTTCATTTGATTCCTACCATGAAATGCAGTGAGTTAACTAGACCTTTGATTTACCAGCATCACCTGATCTTTTTATGTGTTAGACCGCATGAATTTTACACTATGTCGCTGTTGCACATGTTCCTTGAAGATGGTAAAATATCTACACCCAAAGCCGATACTCAATCTAGCCATGCATCCTTTATTTCTGAATTAGTTCTCCCTTAATTTGTGTGTAGTACCCTCACATTCTTAATGTTTGAGTGATCAAAACTACAAATTATACTGAGTCCTTTCACAAAGTGAATCAAAATGGAACAGCTACACAGTGAATTGCTCAGAACAATGTGTTTGAATGAGAACTTTCCTCTTGTGAACTAATGATATTGTTTTAATTGTTTAATTAAACTTTCAAAAATCACAAGCTGGGACCTCAAGCTGCACCACCACCTGTCACCACAAATGTGAAAATGATCAAATTAATCACTGGTTTGATTAATTAGGCTGATTTTGACTTCCATCCAAGATAAAATAAGTACACAATGCAATTTTATTCATTCTTCATAAGAAAACAAAACTTATTGATGATAGCAAACTTGTCCTTTAACAGGTAGCACCATTAATTATGAATTATTCAAAAGCAAATGTAGACAATACCACCTTCAAGATCGAAACGTGCACGTTCAGTCTCAAATAGGGCATATGAGTCAAACTTTGCAGAAATATGTGGAAAAATATAGTCAGAAGGAAACTAGGTCCACATCACAAGGGGTAATGAGGTGACTTTCTTGTTGCCTGTTTGGTTTCTGGTGATTGTATCATTTTGTTGTGACTGGTGTTCCCCAATTTAATAGCTGGACAGTTGGGTATTTGTTAATTCTGGGGTAGTTCTTTTCAGAGTCTTTTAATACTGGTTTTCTTCCACACTCGCAGAGAGAGAGAACACCGCTTGCAGGATTTTGGAGCTTTGAGTCCCACTGCTCTCTTCTCCGATTTGTGATAAGCTGCTACTTAGAAGCAATTGAAAAGTTGTTGCTAAAAGTTTGTTTTTCAACTCCAAGACACTTGGTGCCAGTCACTCTCTTAAAAGTATCAAATCCACCTCCTCTAAAAGTTACATGCCCTATATAAACAGGGAATGAACACAATACAGTTATACTTGTGCATTGAATTGTTTTTTTAAAAATAAGTTCATTGTCTGAGACCCAGCACAGTAGTCCAAACTTAGACTTTATAGTTTCTATTGCAAATGAGGTGTCTGTATATCTTACAGAAAGAATGAAGAAAACTAAAGCTATTGTCAGTATTCCAACATTCTACAAAAGCTGTACTTGATCTTTTGTCAATTTTGATGATGATCTGAATGCATTTCTCTCTGAACACTTTTAAAAACATTGCTTGTAGTGAATTTATTGCACAAAATAATTTGTGTACTTTGTTAATGGAAAAAATGTCTGTCAGCTTGAAAGGTTTAACCACCTGAATCAAATTTATTTCAGATATAGAATCAAAAACGCTACAAGGACATAAAGGAGACCACAAGCTAAATGCTTCAGGAGCGTCAGTCATTGAGAATACAACCATTGAGTTTCAGAAAAACTCTGATAAAGAAGTTCTGAAGATACAGGGCCCACTTGGTGCTGATTTTATTATCAAGGTAATTATGGACATTTTGATTGTTCTTAAACTTATATGTATGATGATGAACCATGCAACTGCTATTTTCAAAGTTATGTAATCACTATCAATCTAACGAATACTCAAATCATAGAGTACTCAGCAAGATTTAATTGGAATGGGTCATTTGCCCCCATATTGTGCAGTTCTTGCCAGAGATAAGCAAGCCAGATATTGAAGGCGATATATTGTTGATGAATTTATTGTGTTTTACCAGGCATTGACAGAATTCTGTGACTGTGA
Organism: Chiloscyllium plagiosum; assembly: GCF_037043375.1. Taxonomy (NCBI): domain Eukaryota; kingdom Metazoa; phylum Chordata; class Chondrichthyes; order Orectolobiformes; family Hemiscylliidae; genus Chiloscyllium; species Chiloscyllium plagiosum. Next base: position 33,956,369 of record NW_028270177.1, read on the forward strand.
GTCAAAAAAACTAAAGTTTGTGATGTTAACGGAAAATTAGTTAGCTGGATTCAAAACTGAGTTGGCAAAAGAAAAGAGAATATATGGAATTTGATGACGGCCTTGTTGGAAGGACAGTGATTAGGTGTTGAAGGGGGTGGGGTGATTCATTCCTGATACCCTGTTGTTGAAACACTTCTAAATGATCTGGGGGAGAAAACTGCTGGTAATAATCAAAATCAATTACTGATGATATCAAACTGTCTGGCCAGGCATCAAAAATAAATTAGATAATTAGCATTCCCGATATATCTGGGCCAATCAAGTTAGAATTGAGAGAAGAATCTTAGAATTATATTGATGTAATCTAATGTACATGGGAAGAGAAAACAACACCTTTTCAAACAGTGTAGAGGTGGAGAAGAAAGTGGTGTTGTGTTCAACCTTGCTTAGTTGTAGCATTGTTCCCAGTAATTTAGATGGTCACAAACATTTAAGCCTTGATAGTGGTTTGAAGTAGGAGGTACCACAGTGGTGTTCCATTGTCAGATGAGACTTGAAGATTTTCTTTATTCAGTTGTGGGATGTGGACGACACTGACTGGTTCAACATTTATTGCCCTTTGCTAGCTGTCCTTGGGAAGGTGGTGGTGAGCTGCCTTCTTAGACCATCTGTTTGATGGAGGTTAACCCACAATGTCCTTAAGTAGGAACTTCCAGGATTTTGACACTGTAAGGAACAGAGCTATATTTCCATGTCAGAATAGTAAGTGGCTTGGAGGGGAAATTACAGTTAGTGTTGTCTATTTAATCAGTAGGTATAAAAAAATTTATGGTTTACTGAAAGTTTACCTAATATCTTGGCAACATTCCTCTGATGACCACATTAATTCCTTATTTACCTGTATTACTGGTTAGTAGGAAATTATCTGCTAATTTATTATAAATCTACATAAACTATATTTCAAAAATATCTTAGGATGTTGCAGGGCATGAAATGTCCTTTCTCTCTCTCACTTCTGACTATTAATCACTTACCAAAAGTTTGATTATTATCATAAAAGAGAATCAAGAAAATTTACTGTCCTCATACTGATTAAGCATAAGACTATATTTGGAATTTTATGAGCAGTTTTGATATCTGACCTAAAGAAAGATATTGAGGAGTTCAGAATAGTGACAGATGTGAGACAAGGATTTGTGTTCAAGCCTAAAGCAAAGAGTCAAAGCAAGTTGAAATTGCTTTCGTTCAAAGTGTTATGACATGGGTAAACTCTCCTGCTTAATGTAAGCCAGAACACAGAAAAGATTTATCCCATGCAGTAATCTGTGAAAGTTTGAGGCGCCAAGGACTATTTAAAGTAAAAATTAACAATTTTATTTCTTGAAGTATAAGAGGGAATAAATAGCTAACAACAATTACAATTTCTTTCTCTAACCTATCTTTTAATTTCCTCTCTACAATACTAGTCCGATTAACCCCCCGACCAATTAAGATTTACAAAAAAACAAAACTTATCTAAAACTGGCAGCTTTTGTTCTTCTGTCTATGTTGATCTTTTCTTCTCCTTGGGGATATTGCTTCACAGTTTATTGATTGATAAAGGTACCTTTTAAGAGATCTGTTATTTCTGGGCAGCGTTCAGATGTCTTTGGCTTGGCAGTTCTCCTCTCAACGGTTCATTCTTCTCTCGTCTTATACCCCTCCAAAGCATTGGATTGTGTCATTGGTTTTTAAGATTGTCAATATACTAAATTGAAACAGGATTGCAGTTTGGTATTTTTCAGGGTATAATTTAAACTGATTGACCTAATTTGAAACTCTTTTGTCATTTCCAGGCAACCAGCTAATTTAGCTTTTGACCAAGTGTTACATTGTGTCTTATTGAGAACACTTGGTGCTGTCAATTGTTCTACCAACTTTTAACACTCTTAAAGGTACAGTACACCCACTCCTTCATAACAAAGGAGAGAAAATTGAAGAAAAACTCAATTTGACAGTGGTATGCTAAAGGAAACAGATGATCTGGACAAAAACAGGATAATTTGTTTTGCTAGTCTGAACTCACAATTAAGATTAACAGACTTGGGCTCAGAATGTTGGTTGCAAGAAACAGCTGTTTATTTCACAATTATTGTGCGGATCCTCTCCACCCCAAAGGAGTCTGTGTTCCTGTGACAAGATATGTTTTATGTTATCATTCATTTGGAGCTAAGGATAGTGAGAGGAGAGACTCCAATTTTGTTCCATTTCATGGCTGATGAGGACTCTCTCCCAAACAAACCTGCTTATTGGTTTGTTTTGGAAAAATTTACAAGCTAAAGATCAACGTGGTTGGCTGCATTATAAATGCACTGTTCTTGCATTCAGTCCTGGAGTGGGACTCGATCCTGGAACTTAAACCTCAGAAGCAATAGTGCTGCCACTGTGCCACGAAACCTCCAGACATATGGGATGGAGTTAGATACTCCAAAGAACAATAGCTGACCATAACTGACTGCATTATGTCAGATGGGAACGAAAGATGAGAAATGAATCATGTCCTTGGAGACCAGTGAACTGAAACCAAATTGTGAAATGCGAGGAAGAACAAGTGGACATTCTGATCATTTGCTCACCTGACGTAGATTTGTATAGCACTGAAACAGACCCTTCGACCCAACTTTTCTATGCCAACCAGATATCCTAAATTTTTCCAGTCTCATTTTTCAGCATTTGGCCCATATCTTTCTAAACCCTTCCTATCTGTGTACCCATCTAGATGCCTTTTAAATGTTGTAACTGTACCAGCCTCCACTCTTTCCTCTGAAACCTAATTCCATACACACACCACCCTCTATATAAAAAAAGTTGCCCTTGGGTCCCTTTTAATCTTTCCCCTTCCACCTTAAACCTATGCTCTCTAGTTTTGGACTCCAGTACCCTGGGGAAAAGACCTTGGCTATTTATCCTATCCATGTCCATCCTGGTTTTATAAACCTCTATAAGCTCACCCCTGTTCCTCCGCTGCTCCAGGGAAAATAGCCCCACCTTACTCAACCACCCCCTATTGCTCAAACCCTCCAACCCCAGCAACATCCTTGCAAATCTTTTCTGCACCTTTTCAAGTTTGGCAACATTTTTCTTCAGGCATGGAGATCAGAACTGAACACAATATTTCAAAAGTGGCCAACCAATGTCCTGTACAACTGCAGCATGACCTCTGAACTCCTATACTCAATGCACTGATCAATAAAGGCAGTGGACCAAACGCCACCTTCATTACTGTTTGGAGATCAGGAAATATTTATAAAGTAAATGAGGTTTGCCTTTTACAGGATGCCCTAAAATACTTTACAGCAGTGAAGTACTTGAGAAATCTGATCATTGTTGTAATGTAATGGACATTCTATGAAGCACTTTAATTAAGCAGAGGACATAGGTGGGCTAAAATCTACAAAATGATAAGCTTACCCTGTTCTGTGGTGGAATGAGTTAGATGGACAGAGCACTCGATACTTGTATCAGAACTTATGTTTGAATTTCAACAACAGATGGTTAGTAAAAGCAACTTAGGTAAAATGTCTGTCAGTCATATTGTTTGAGCATTAACATGCGCCAATATTAAATATTTCTCTTCATTATTTTAAAAGAAATATTCGTCCATTTTGAGCATTGAACTAGTGTTATGCTGGTAAACTGCTGCACCATCCAGAGTTTGACATTATTCAGGAAATTAAAGTGCACAGCATTTATTAGAGCAGTGTTATAGAGATAAAACTAGATATTACATGTGTATGCGAGCTGATCCCATTTTATGTTAGATATTGTGAAAAAGCAGATGAATATAGATGAAGAAAGGCTAGAAATGATAAAAGAACCTTGAAGCACATCAGCGATGAATTTGGTATGTATGGAGTTTGCCTCGCAGGAGCTCTGTTGTTTAGACTATGATAATTAAGATTGCAACTGTAACAGGACAATAGCTTAGATGTAGATCAAGGAAGAAACACAGAGAAGTCAATGTATCAAAAGACAGTTGTCTAGAGGAGGGAACATCCTGTAGTGACAGTCAAGCAATTAACTTAAAATATTGAACGGTAAGATTGACAGATGAGAAATGATTCCTTAGAAGCTAGGAACTCTCTCTCTAACAGCATTATGGGTGTACCTACACTGCACAGACTGCAGCAGTTCAAGAAAAAGACTCACCAACACCTTCTCAAGGGCACTCAGGGCAAATCCAGCCAGTAAATCCAAATCGTTTGTAAGAAATTTTTAACATGTGACTCAATTTCCCACAACCACAATTCTGAACAATAATCAAATTCCTTCCTCACAATACTTCAGCAGGGACAATAGATGAGAAACATCACTCTTCAGCACTTTTGAACAGCGATAGCAGAATCTTGGAAATGATGATTGAGGTGCGTGGAGATGGGATTCTCTATTAGGGGAGCGGAAAGAAAAGATAAGTTCAGAAACAGAAAATACCCTTTGGTACATGCACCCTTTGGATGCCTATTCCTCCTTGTCAGCCAGCCAACAAAGTTCAAAATAGCTCACGCTTTTGAATATATGTTACATATAGTAATAGTTGGCTACATTTATGTGAAGGCTCAAATGCAGTCTCAGGACTCCTGTGTCTGGATAAACCTGTCATGCTTGGCTTCTACTCTTCAACGCGATTAGAAATGCTTCACGGTGTCACAACCATTTTACACACTTTGCCAACTTTCTAATGAACTCATTGTTATGATTCCAGCTGATGATAATACTAGACAAATCTATTCCCAGAGTGAGACCTGGCTTGATAGACCAGAAGTTTTATTTTGCTTTCTGTCTACTGTGAAGGTCAGTTACTGAATATATTCACAAGATTAAAAATCACACAACACCAGGTTATAGTCCAACAGGTTTAATTGGAAGCACACTAGCTTTTGGAGCGACGCTCCTTCATCAGGTGATTGAGGTTGTGAAACACAAAGTATTAAACTACAAAAGAATAATTTTAAATACTCTTATTAGAAAAGTCAGAAATAAAGATTTTATCCCACAACAACTACCTTCCAGGCACTCAAAACTCAGTGATGGATTGTCCTACCTCCAAATTAAAGTTTCTGCTTCCGTTGGCATGTCTATAATTGGTTTCTTACAGGCAGGTTTCTGCATCCACCCCATGCTACTTCATTCATTTAATGTATATCCCTAAAACTCTTAAGCAAGCTGCTAACACAGCTCACATATTTCTTAATATGGTTTTTTTAAGCACAGCAATTTGTTTCTAGAGCTTTTCTCTTGCTGACCTTTAAGCCACATGACCTTTTCTCAGCTCTGACAGCTTTAGTGATTGCCAAGCGAACTATACATTTGTTGCTACTAACCTGTTCTCTCTAACTTAAAAACTGCACAAAAGAGAGAACTTTTCTTTTCTTCGATGGTTCGGTCATACAGGAATCCTGTTATGAAGCAACAGCAGTTTTCTTTCCTCTTCTACACATTTTTCCATAATACACTGAACTGTTCACATCTAGCATTTAATAACCACATTGAAATGCATATAAACAAATGTCCAGGCACCCTTCTACCACACTCAAACCTCAAAATGAAAATAATATTTTGGACTGAATCTTTTTGATAGGTCTGAGTGTTGTGGGTTATCATTGGATGTGTGCCAGAATCAGATGACAAGTGCAGTGAGGCCATCTCTACATCGATGACTGTATCGGCGCTGCCTCGTGCTCCCACGAGGAGATTGAACAGTTCATCCACTTCACCAACACCTTCCACCCCGACCTCAAATTCACCTGGACAGTCTCAGATTCCTCCCTCCCCTTCCTCGGCCTGTCTATTTCTATCTCAGGCGACCGAATCAACACGGACATCTACTACAAACCGACCGACTCCCACAGCTACCTGGACTACACCTCCTCCCATCCTGCCCCCTGGAAAAACGCCATCCCATTCTCCCAACTCCTTCGACTCCGCCGCATCTGCTCCCAGGAGGACCAGTTCCAAAAACGCACAACCCAGATGGCTTCCTCCTTCAAGGACTGCAATTTCCCTCCCAACGTGGTCGACGATGCCCTCCACCGCATCTATTCCACTTCCCGCTCCTCCACCCTTGAGCCCCGCCCCTCCAACCACCACCAGGACAGAACCCCACTGGTCCTCCCCTACCACCCCACCAATCTCCATGTTCAGCACATCATCCGCCATCATTTCCGCCACCTCCAAACGGACCCCACCACCAAGGATATATTTCCCTCCCCTCCCCTATCAGCATTCTGTAAAGACCACTCCCTCCGTGACTCCCTCGTCAGGTCCACACCCCCCAACAACCCTACCTCCACTCCCGGCACCTTCCCCTGCAACCGCAGGAGGTGCAAGACTTGCGCCCACACCTCCCCCCTCACCTCCCTCCAAGGCCCCAAAGGAAACTTCCATATCCGCCACAGATTCACCTGCACTTCCACACACATCATCTATTGCATCCTCTGCACCTGATGTGGCCTCCTCTATATTGGGGAGACAGGCCGCCTACTTGCGGAGCGTTTCAGAGAACACCTCTGGGACACCCGGACCAACCAACCCAACCACCCTGTGGCTCAACATTTCAATTCCCCCTCCCACTTCACCAAGGATACGCAGGTCTTTGGATTCCTCCATCGCTAGACCACAACAAAATGACGGTTGGAGGAAGAGCGCCTCATCTTCCACCTAGGAACCCTCCAACCACAAGGGATGAACTCGGATTTCACCAGTTTCCTCATTTCCCCTCCCCCCACCTTGTCTCAGTCTAATCCATCAAATTCAGCACCGCCTTCCTAACCTGCAATCTTCTTCCCGACCTCTCCGCCCCCACCCCAGTCTAACCTATCACCCTCACCTTGACCTCTTTCCACCTATCACATTTCCGACGCCCCTCCCCCAAGTCCCTCCTCCCTACCTTTTATCTTAGCCTGCTGGACAAACTTTCCTGAAGAAGGGCTTATGCCCGAAACGTCGATTCTCCTGTTCCCTCGATGCTGCCTGACCTGCTGCGCTTTTCCAGCAACACATTTTCAGCTCTGATCTCCAGCATCTGCAGACCTCACTTTCTCCATCTCTACATCAAGACAATCTCACTCCATCTTTTATGCTTTTTACAAGTAGCGTGGTGAGATTCTCCCGAGGCAGTAGCAGGATGCCAGATGATGGTCATTATTGTTTGTTAAATACCTTGTTAGTGTTACACCTTGTCTCAACAGCATTCATATTTCTGTCTATTCAACACACTGAGCAAGCTGGACTCTGGGATATCCTGCCAAGGAAACCAGAACATGTATTGGCGGATTCAGCTCGCTGTTCGGGCTGAGAAACCTTCATAGTGGACACCAGGCAAAAATATCATGGGGCATGAACCGTGGGAACCAGCTAAATGCACACCCATTCTATGGACATTGGCACCAGCCATGCATCCCAATCATTCTGGCATCACCTCTGTGCACTAGCTGTGTGCTTTGGAAACACAAATTTGCATTGTAGAATACACCAGCAACCAGCACATTAATCAGCAGCATCAGGGATATGTTGGGAACAGGGACAGACACCCAGCTCACAGACTGGACCAGATTGTACCTTAGTGATGCTTTCCTACCCTCTTAGTACTCTCTGCCATAGTGCCTACCTGCAGTCTCACAGTCAGCGGCTAGCATTGCTGCTAAGCATTCTTCAGTATGGGGAAGGGGGTGTGACGATGATGGTGGGGGAGCTCATCTTGCTATACAATCGTTTGCTCTGTCGGTCTCTCACCTTCTCCGTGTGTCAGCAGCAGACTCAGAAAATACACATCGGTAGGAACGTCTTTAAATATATAAAAAGGAAGAGAGAGGTCACAGTGAACATGTGCTCCATACAAAAATGAATCTGGGGCGATAGTTATGGGAAACAAGCAAGTGCCACAGGAGTGAGACAGATATTATGCATCAGTCTTTACAGTCTACTTGGAAGATATTTTGAATATTCCATTGATACTAAAGAATATGGGTGAGGAATTGAGCGCCGTCGCCATTAGAGAAATGGTATTAGACAAACTAATGGGGCTAAAGGCAGATAAGTCCGCTGGTCATGATGGCTTGCATCCTTAGATCCTAGAAGTAGTAGTGACAGAGATAACGGATGCATCAGTTGTAATTTTCCCAAAATCATTGGATTCTGGAGAAGTGCCAGAGAATTGGAAACCTGCTAATGTGACGCACCTAGTCAAAAAGTGAATAACTATTGACTGATTAACCTATTGTTGGAAAAATGTTGTAATCGACTATTAAGGAAATAATAAGCACATACAGAAAATCATAATCTAATCAAGCAGAGTCAGCTTGGCTTCATGAAAGGGAAATCATGTCTGACAAATTTATTAGAGTTTTTGAGGAAGTCTCAACCATAATGGATAATGGGGGACCAATCGACATATTGCTGGTTTGTATTTCTCGAAGGGGTTCGACAAGGTACTTCACAAAATGTTAAGTCATAAAGTAAGAGCCCACAGTGTTGGAGCTGGTATGTTGATATGGAGAGAGAATTGGTTAAGGAGCAAGAAACAGTGAATGCGGACAAGGGGTTCTTTCTCAGGTTAGCAATCCGTGATCTGTGGGTTAGCGCAGGGATCAGTGCTGGGACCACAACTGTTCACAGTATAATGGTTTAGAGGAAATAAGCAAATATACTGTTATCAAATTTGCAGACGACACAAAAATAGGGAAAAGGCAAGTTGCAAGAGAGACACACATACTTTTCAAAGAAATATTGAGAGTTTAAGTAGCTGAGCAAAGTGTTTGCAAATGGGATATAATGTAGGAAAATGTGAAATTGTTAATTTTGGAAGGGAGAACAAAAAATATTGTTTAAATAGAGAAAGTAGCAACAAAAAGCAATTTGGGGGGTTTATGCATGAAACAAAGAAAGCGAGCAGATAATAAAGAAGGTGGGTTAGAGTATAAGATTAGAGAAGTCCTACTGCAACAGTACATGTGCTGGTGAGACCACATCTGTAGTACTGTGAGCTGTTTTGGACTGCTTATTTGAGGAAATGTATTATTTCACTGGAGATAGTTAAGAGAAGTCCATGGAGACACGTCAGTCAGGGAGCCCAGGCACAGTAAGTCAGGGCAGACTCAGTACCTTTTCAGGAGATGAGCTACAGTCAGGGAGTCTGTGCCTCTGTAATCTGGAGTGTGGGTTACAGTCAGAAAACTCACAAAGCCTTGAGTTGAGAAACCCTTCAAAAAACATGATGCAATCCTACAGTCCAAACATGTGCAGGTTAGATGGATTGGCCATGGGAAATGCAGAGATAAAGTCGTAAGATCGGGGGGATGCTCTTCGGAGGCTTGGTGTGGACTCGATAGGCCGAATGGCCAGCTTCCACACTGTAGGGATTCTATGAGCTCTAACCTAACCCAAACAACACAAGATTAAGCCTCATATCTTCATCCCAACCAATTCCTCCTTTCACATTATGCTTCAGTATAGATCCCATGGGTTCAAATGATGATAATGTATTATGAATCTTCTTCACAACAGAGAATAAGACTTGTACATTCCTCACTGCTTGCATTTTGGCATTTTATACATGAAAGGGTATAACTCCCATAATAGAATCCAACATCCATTGAAAAATAATAGCAAGAATGGTTTATTTATAAGGTCGTGTGCCAATCATGCAATCTACTTGAATTTAGTAGGCAGAATATTGGACAGTGGCTTATTTAACATTAGCTCTCTAAAAATGAAATTTGGTCCACATATTGTCTCCCAGCAATTTAAGCTAAATATTTTCATGCGTGCATGCAGGAACAGATGCCTCAATTCTTTTGGGGATCTGCAAGTTGAATGAATCTTGGCTGGAGAGGAAAGTGGTCCCTAGGAATTGTTGGAACAAAAATCAAGCAAGATTTACTAAGAAGTTATCAATACCATAAATTCATGTTAAAAAGTTGGATCATAACTAGTAAACATTATTTAGTATGTACTTTAGCAGAACTGAACAAGAGCTAATCCCATAGTAAGGGAATGAAATGCTTGAGTCAATCTCCAAGTGAATATTTTAAAAATAATATATTTGTGATAATGATGTGCTCAAAAGATCTTTGCTATTTCTTCTATAAACTTTAAAAAGCTTTAATTCATCTTCCTAAATACTGTTGTAGAATAAAGGGGTTGAAGCAAGTTAAATGAATTGCTCTGTTGTGATAATATTTTGATGAACTTTCAATGTTTAGTTTTCATTATTGATATCTTCACATTGACTTGAAATGAAATTGGTTTGAGGCTTATTCCTAACAATGTGCTCAATGGAAATAGTGGCACACTTTTTTTCAGAGAATATTTCAAAATATAATGAATAGTTACATTCCAAAGAGAGAGTACGAATCCAAGGGGAGGCTACCACCCATCATTCAATGAACATGTTGGATAGTATCAAACATAGAGAAAGGAGATAATTACACAAAGATGGGTGGCAGATCAGAAGTTTGAACAGCATATAAAAAAAAGAATGACTAATAGAATAGTAAAGAGGGAAAAAACATAGAATGTGAGATAAAGCATAATGAAAACAAGTAGTAAAAGTTCCGACAGATAATGTTTTTAAAAAGTTAAGGAACATTGGCCTGATAGAAAATGAGCCCAGGGAATTAGTAATGGAAAATAAGGGAATGAATTAAATAGATCCTTCAAATCAGTCTGCATTGTCGATGGTACAAGTGATATCCCAGAAATAGCTATAAATCAGGAAATAGAAGTGAGGAGGGAACCAAAGAAAAATAGTCACTAAGAATATAGTAGTGAGCAGATTGTGTGAGCTTTGTGCTGACAAGTCCTCAGGTCCTGATGGACTTCATCTTAAGGTCTCAAAAGAAATGGCTCATGAAATAGTTAAGAACATGGAGACAGGAGTAAACCATCAGCTCATTGAGCCTGCTCCTCCAATTAATACGATCATAGCTGATCAAACGCTTCAATTTCTTACACTCGCACCATCCCCATAACCCTTTACTCCATTGGTAACCAGAAATCTATCAATGTCTATGTTAAACATATTCAAAGATCGATTTTCCACAGTCCTCTTGGAGAATTCTAAAGATTCATCAGCCTCAAAAAGACACATTTTGCCATATCTTGGACCTAAATGACATTTGGCCTTATTTTTAAACTGTGCCCTGGTTCTAAATTCCCCTCTGTGGGGAAACATCTTTCTTACATCTAATCTGTCTATCCCTTTAAATAGTTGCAGGTTTCAAATGCTTCCACCTCTCATTCTTCAAAATTCTGAGGAATACAGTTCAGTTTTGCAATCTCCTCTTCATAGAATAGTGCTGCCATTTTGGGAACAAGCCTGGTGAGCATTTATTGCACTTTCTCTGTGGCAGTGATATTCCTCCTGAGGTAGGGAGACTAAAACTGCACACAGTACTCCAGGTCTAGCCTAACTGAGCTTCGATATAATTGAAACAAGTCAATTGAGTACTTCTGTATTCCAATCCTTTTGCAACAAAGGCTAATATTGCATTAACCTTCCTGATACTTTGCACCTCCATGTTAACCTTCAGTAATTTTTTTTGACAAGGCCATCTAGGTTCCTTCGTACATCTATACTGTACAACATCTTACCATTTAAGAAATTCTCTGCACATCTGGTCTCTGATCAAAGTGGGTAGCCTCATATTTTTCCATATTATATTGAATCTATCTTGTTCTTGCCCATTCACTAAGTCTATCCAAGTCCATCTGGAGCTGCTTTATATCTTCTTCACAACACAGATTCCCATTTCGCATAGTTTCATTGGCAAATCTGGAAATATTACATTTGGTCCCCACAGTCAAATCATTGATGTTGTGATAGCCCCTACAGAGCCAATGAGGAATCACTAATTAATCTATTCATGGAGCTCACTGAGTATGAGTTCCCTTGGTAATGAGCAACATCCTTCCGATAGGGAGGAGACCAGAATTGCACGCAATATTCCAACAGTGGCCTAACCAATGTCCTGTACAGCCACAACATGACCTCCCAACTCCTGTATTCAGTACTCTGACCAATGAAGGAAAACATACCAAACACCACCTTCACTATCCTATCTTCCTGCACCTCCACTTTCAAGGAGCTATGAACCTGCACTCCAAGGTCTCTTTGTTCAGCAACACTCCCTAGGACCTTACCATTAAGTGTATAAGTCCTGCTAAGATTTGCTTTCCCAAAATGCAGCACCTTTCATTTATCTGAATTAAACTCCAGCTGACACTTCTCGGCCCATTGGCCTATCATCTGATCAAGATCCCGTTGTAATCCGAGATAACCTTCTTCGCTATCCACAACACCTACAATATTGGTGTCATCTGCAAATGTATTAACTATACCGCTTAAGCTCTCATCCAAATCATGTATATAAATGACGAAAAGTAGTGGACCCAGCACCGATCCTTGTGGCACTCCGCTGGTCACAGGCCTCCAGTGTGAAAAGCAACCCTCTAGTTCTGTATCCAAAAAGCTAGTTCTTCCTGTTTTGCATGAGATCTAACCTTGCTAACCAGTCTCCCATGGGGAAATTTGTCAAATGCCTTACTGAAGTCCACATAGATCACGTCCACTGTTCTGCCCTCATCAATCCTCTTTGTTACTTGTTCGAAAAACTCAATCAAGTTTGTGCGACATGATTAGGTTGTTTTTAAAAAAAATAAAGCACAAGTGATAGATAACAACATTTTGGGATTGATACAGGATTGGCTAACCAGACAGAAAACAGAGTAGAAATAAGTAAGTCATTCTAATGTTGGCAGACTGTGATGAGTGGGCTACCGCATTATTTGAGCCAAGACGTTCACAACATATTAGATTAGATTCCCTACAGTGTGGAAACAGGCCCTTCAGTCCAACCAGTCCACACCGACCCTCCGAAGAATAAACCACCCCGACCCATCTCCCTCTGACTATGGGCAATTTAGCATGGCCAATTCACCTGACCTGCACATCTTTGGATTGTGGGAGGAAACCAGAGCACCCGGAGGAAACCCACGCAGACACGGAGAGAATGTGCAAACTCCACACAGACAGTCGCCTTGGGCTGGAATCGAACCTGGGACCCTAATGCCGTGAGGCTGCAGTGCTAACCACTGAGCCATCGTGCCGCCCACTGGTATGTTTGGAATAACTCTGGAAACACAATAGAAAGGAACATCCTTCATTGTTGATTATCAAAATAACAACAATGGGCGGCACAGTGGCACAATGGTTAGCACTGCTGCCTCACAGCGCCAGAGACCCGGGTTCAATTCCCGCCTCAGGCGACTGACTGTGTGGAGTTTGCACGTTCTCCCTGTGTCTGCGTGGGTTTCCTCCAGGTGCTCCGATTTCCTCCCACAGTCCAAGAATGTGCAGGTCAGGTGAATTGGCCATGCTAAATTGCCCGTAGTGTTAGGTAAGGGGTAAATGTAGGGGTATGGGTGGGTTACGCTTCGGCAGGTTGGTGTGGACTTGTTGGGCCGAAGGGCCTGTTTCCACACTGTAATGTAATGTAATCTAAAAAAAAATAGAGCCACTACCCATGGCATAAATAGGCTAGTCCTAGGCTGGGAGAGACAGTGAAATAGACCCATCCCTGGGTCTGCTTTATTCTGATCCAGACATATACTCACACACAACGGTTTTTACCTCCATTACCAAATCACTGTGAAATCCTTCATTTTTAATTACAAACCACCAACAGTAATCAACTGCAGCCTTTAAGTAGTTACATGCAAAGCCCATTATGGACAATGTGCACCATCAGAAGACGGTGGTAGGGACAGCAGAAAGGGACTAAATCAAATTGAGTTGGGGGGGAAATAAAGCTCTATAAAGCACTCTCTAAAGTAATGATGGGAACTGCGAGCAGTGATGGACACGTGTACTTCCTCTCCAATGACACCGGGCACATACATAACCATGGAAGAGGACAGATAGTCAGCAGAGATTACCTCCTTCACAGTTCATTGCCTAGGCCTGTTTATGGTCAAGACTGTGGTGCTGGAAAAGCACAGCAGGTCAGGCAGCTTCTGAGGAGCAGGAAAATCGATGTTTTGGGCAGAAGCCCTTCATCAGGAGTTGAAGGGCTTTTGTCCAAAATGTCAATATTCCTGCTCCTCGGATGCTGCCTGACCTGCTATGCTTTTCCAGCACCATGCTCTCAACTCTAATCTCCAGCATCTGCAGTCCTCACTTTCGCCTGGACCTGTTTATAACCAGTCTGGCCTAGCCCAGGAGCAGACCCACGATGAGATTCACCAATCCTCCAACAGATGCCCAACTGGGTCAGTTTTATATTCTTGCCTAATCAACCTGTTCAGTGGTGTTTAAACATCTTTGGAGCAAAGTGGTATTTGAACTACCAATACACCATAAGAGCCCTACCTCTGGGTCTGCTGCCTTTTCTCTCTCTCTCCTTTCTTTAATAGTCCAAAGTACTATTACATACAATTGTGTGACATTCCCGCTACCAAAATCAAGACTATTTTTGCATTTTGTTTTAAACTACTATCCATCATCAGTAAAAACATTCATGTAGCCAATTGAATATTTACATACAAAGCCCATTATGTGTAATGCAAACCATCAAGAGTTGGGGATGGAGAGATATAAGGAGCTACATTAAATTGGACTTGGAAGGTGAAAGAAAGCACTGTATCCCTTGCAATCTGCCTTCAGGACCTCATCCATGTCATCAATAGTAATGTATTCCCCAGAGTGTCCATCTCTCTCTAAAGGCAGTGAGAGCATTTGTGGACACCCGGGCTCAAATGTAGCCGTGAAGAGGGGCAGACAGTCGGAAGATATGAGCCCTTCACTGTCTGGACCTGTTTATAGCCAGTCTGGCCAGGCTCAGGAACAGACCATGCTATCCTGTAACTTAGAACAAAGGTTTTTATGCCCGTCATATAAGTCTGAACTTATTAGTAGCTGTCCCATGCTCATTTAGGTGCTGGTTAACAATCTCTGAACCCTCCTTTTCATTTCTTACCCTCTGTAAGAGTGAAAATGCCAGAAGCTATTATTAAAGACATTATAGCAAGGCACTTGGAAAAGTTCAATATAATCAAGGGTTGTTAACATGGCTATGTGAAAGGGAAATACCTATGTCATTGAATTCTTCCAGGAAGTGACATGTGGTGTGGATAAAAGTGGATGTACTGTACTTGGGTTTCTACAAGATATTTGGTAAGGTACCACAACCAAGCTTATTACAGAAAGCAACGGTTTGTTTTGTAAGCGGAAACGTATTGGTATAGGAAAATGATTTGCTAGAAACAGAAAGTAGAAAGTACAGACTTAAATTGATTTTTTTTTCCTGGTTGACAAGATAGAACAAGTGATATGCCAGTGCTAAGGCCTCAACTTTTTATAAATTGGTCATTGACTAGGATGATGGGACTAACATTTTGATTGCAGAATTTGCTGATGCCACAAAGATAGGTAGAAAGTAAATTGTGAAGGGGATGTACAGAGACTAAAGAGGGATGTAGAAGTTCAGTGAGTCAGAAAAGATCTGGCAAATTGGAATGTGGAAAATTTATAACTGTCCATTTGAATGCAAAATAAAATGAAACATATTATTTTAACGACAAGAGATTATGGAGCCTGGAATGCAGAGGAATCTTAATTTACCAAACATGGGTATGCCGGTAAAACAACTAATCAGGAAAGCTACAGGAATGTTATTGTTTGGTGCAAGTTGAATACAAAAAAAGGAAGGTCATGCTTCAGTTCACTTTATACATTGATGATCTGGATGAAGGGACGGCGCATTCTGGCGAAGTTCGCCGATAATACGATGTTGGGTGGGCAGGCAGGTAGTACTGAGGAAGTGGGGAGGCTGCAGAAAGATTTCGACAGTTTCGGAGAGTGGTCCGGGAAATGGCTGATGAAATTCACCGTGAGCAAGTGCGAGGTCATGCACTTTGGAAAAAAGAATACAGGCATGGACTATTTTTTAACCAGTGAGGAAATTCATGATGCCAAAGTACAAAGGAATCTGGGAATACTAGTGCAGGATTCTCTAAGGGTTGACTTGCAGGTTGAGTCTGTGATTAAGAAAGCAAATGTAATGTTGTCATTTATCTCAAGAGGGTTGGAATATAAAAGCAGTAATGTGCTTCTGAGTCTTTATAAAGATCCAGTTAGGCCCCATTTAGAATACTGTGACCAATTTTGGTCCCCACACCTCGAAGGACATACTGGCACTGGAGCGTGTCCAGCGGAGATCCACATGGATGTTCCCTGGAATGGTAAGCCTAACATATGACGATCGGCTGAGGATCCTGGAATTGTATTCATTGGAGTTTAGAAGGTTGAGGGGAGATTTAATAGAAACTTACAAGATAATGTAAGGCTTAGAAAGGGTGGATGTTGGGGAAGTTGTTTCTGTTAGGTGGGGAGACTAGGACCCGTGGGCAAAGCCTTAAAATTAGACGGGGTCAATTTGGAACAGAAATGAGGAGACATTTCTTCAGCCAGAGTGTGGTGGGCCTGTGGAATTCATTGCCATGGAGCGCAGTGGAGGCCAGGACGTTGGGTGTGTTCAAGGCTGAGATTGATAAATTCTTGATTTCACAAGGAATTAAGGGCTATGGGGAGAGTGCGGGTAAGTGGAATTCAAACACCCATCAGTCATGATTCAAGGCGGAGTGGACTCGATGGGCCAAATGGCCTTGCTTCCACTCCTATGTCTTATGGTCTTATGGTCTCATAAAGGGCACTGTTAGGATCACATTTGGAGAATTTTGCACAATATTGATATCTTTATCCAAGTAAAGATATAGATGTGTTGGAAACAGTTCAGAGAGGCTATGCTAGGCTAGTACATGGGGTTGGCAGATGTATTGTGAGGAAAGGTTGGATTGCCTGGGCTAATATCCGCTGGAGTTGAGTAGGTTGGGTTTGCATAACGGACTGGACTGCCTTCACAACTCTGCAATTTGGAAAATCTGTATCGGGGAAATTTGGGACTGGGCTGGTTAGTGAAGTTAAAAATCTCACAACACCAGGTTATAGTCCAACAGGTTTATTAAACTTTTTAGACTTTAACCTGGTGCTGTGTGATTTTTAACTTTGCCCATCCCGGTCCAACACCGGCTTCTCCAAATCCTGATTAATAAAGAAAGTGAGAGGGGAGTGGCAGAGTGGGGGAGCCTCAGATTTAACTAGGATATATCAAATACCCCTTGCTGGTCAGGATTTGGACCCTTGTGGGAGAAAGTAGAAAGCAGTTTGGAACATAATTTATTATGTTAATGCGGCTTGATCACTTTAAACAGGCAATAGGTAAAATACCCACATGTTCTGTAAGGATAAATGTACTCTCACTCAGATTGAAATTGTTAGCGTACAATAGGTTGCCATAAGCTTTGATAACATTAGATAAACTGGAAAGTGAACTTTCTGAGCATCTTTAAACTATAGCAGGATATATTCTCCTCTAAATACCAGTGACAGGTGGACGGTCACAGGCACTTAGTTTCCGAATGCAAAGCTCAGACAATGCCATGGTTTTGAGCCATTGGCAAACACTGTGGCAGTGTAGAAGGCTGGCATGTTTCAAATATGTTAAGTCAAATGATAATTTGAACTGAAGTGAACTCTCAAATCCCAGACGCTGATCGTTTCATTTGGCAACACTGGCAAGCATAATACTTGCAGAAGAATGATGACTGCATTCTCTGGACCCCTTTCAAACTTTCCTGTAATTCTGTTCTCCATGTACCTGAATAGTTGACCTCTCAGAACAGCTAGGACTTGGCTGTGTACTTTACTGGAAAATTGTTGCACCCAAAGGCAAATCTTGATTTAATTTTTCAAATCAGTTAATGTGCCCACATTAGAAAAACAAATTGGCCTTGATATTCCTCTCCCTTCTTGGCCCAGGTTCAGGAAAGACTCAGTATGCCTGAACTGTGCTCAAACATTTGCCTCAGAGTGTCTAAGGTTTGTGGGTTAGATCATGTTCATGGTTTCGTCATACCCCATATGGGCGGCACGGTGGCAATGGGCGGCACGGTGGCACAGTGGTTAGCACTGCTGCCTCACAGCGCCAGAGACCCGGGTTCAATTCCCGCCTCAGGCGACTGACTGTGTGGAGTTTGCACGTTCTCCCCGTGTCTGCGTGGGTTTCCTCCGGGTGCTCCGGTTTCCTCCCACAGTCCAAAAGATGTGCAGGGTCAGGTGAATTGGCCATGCTAAATTGCCCGTAGTGTTAGGTAAGGGGTAAATGTAGGGGTATGGGTGGGTTTCGCTTCGGCGGGTCGGTGTGGACTTGTTGGGCCGAAGGGCCTGTTTCCATACTGTAATCTAATCTAATCTAACCAGACTCCTTTCCAAGTAGGGCCGGGAGGCTTCATCCTCAGAGCTGCAGATTGTAGAGGACTGTAGCATCAAGAAGAGCTATGGCCTGGTGACCCTCTTGTTTCCAATTGGAAAAAAGGTGGTTGTGACAAAAAATAGGCTTGACTCAATCCCCCCCCCCGGGCCTCCCTCCCCCCGGGCCTCCCTCCCTTGGCTGCCTTTGACCATTTGATCTGATGATTAACATCACTTCCTCAAAATGGGTGCAGTGTGTTAGCAGGCAAAAGAAATTTTCACACCTGCCTCATCTATAGATCCCCTTGTTTGTGTCTCATTAGGTGTGAAAGGTCAAGATCCTCACTTTTATGAAGATTGGAAAAGCCAGCTTTAACTGGCATAAGGGTAGGGGTTGATATTCAATCAGGGGCATGAACTGGGAATGGGAGCTGGACACTCACATAGTCTGCTACAGACACGTTTCAAATCTCAAGCCAGTGAAAAGCTGAAAGTGGGATTGCATGGAATCAGGAATGGCTGGTGGCCTGTTGATGCTGGAGACCAGTGGGAAACCCTGCTGCACTCTGGTCAAAAATCCCAAAGGGAGAAACTTGAAGCTGCCAATCTGAGCATAGTGACCGCCAGGCAGAAGGCCAAGACCATTCAGTTTACTTTTTAACCAGAGCAGCTGTGATTCCCAATGAGCCACAGGTGTATCCCAGTAGCTGTCATGGGTCTGGGATGGTTGGTGTGGGAGCTTTCCCTTGAGCTTTCATTCCTCCTCATGCTGTGAACCCAACGCTCTCTGAGCTGGTTTCCTACCCTCAGTGTCAACTGAAAAAACTGAGGAACCGAGCCTTAATTGATCTATTAGTCGTACGTAGGAGCAAATTACTGCAGAAGCTGGATGCTGTACTAAAAACAAAAAATATCAGAGATCACAGCGGGTCAGGTGGCATCCATGGAGATGAAGCAAGCTAGCATTTCCAAGTCTAGACGAGTAGTCACAAGTGGTTGGCTACCCTTCAGGAAGTGGTGAAGAGACATTCCATTCCTGAGCCATCCTCATTGAAAGTGGCTTGGGATTAGGATCATGATTGTGGCAGTGGATTGGCAAGGCTGGAGGCACAAAATTCTCCACACACGTTTTGAAAATCCAGCCCAGGGAGCCATCACTTCACTTTTCTGTCCTCAGCAGCTGAAAGCTGAATATTGCACAGGTGGGAGACAGAGTAATGTTTAGACCACAATTTAAATTGCACTCAAGTAGTTATTTGTTGTGGTCCGCTTCACACCTTAAAGAGAACTGACACCAGATTCTTCTGCTGATTCTTCTTGTCACTTATTCTTTCCAATAAACATGCTTCACCAGTTTTGACTAGATTGGCCAGTGAATGAAATCTTCCCGAGGGACTTGTGTACTGCCCTGTACTAAGTAAACTGAAAGGGTTCATTTACTACATCACGGACATGTGTTCTACCAACACACTCCGAACAAAGGAGGACTGGCTTGGTGAACAAAATCTACAATAATAACTAGTATTTACATAGCAATGTTCGTGTAGCTAAGCATCACCAGGCACTTTTCAGAGGCATAGTTGATAAATAATTGGAAGGATTTGTTTTCAACCAGTAAAAGACAGACATACAAATAGCAATATTGACTGCATGCTGGAATTTAGTTCAGCAATAACAATAAATAATTCAATTTTACAGCACAGAAAATGGCCTTTCGGCCCATTGAACCTTTACCATCTTTCCAAAAATTGCTGGGTTCTGTTGCCCAGCTGGAGTCCCATATTTTATCCTTTATAAAATGAATTCCGCCTTCTCCCAGAACAACATTCTTAGAAAGCAGCCGAAAGCCTTGTTCTTCTGTACTTGGCCGGCTCATTCAGTGGTAGCATGATTCAGTCACTCTTGGTGATGACATTATGTCCTTCGCCCAGAGTGAGCATTGTATACTGTGTCTGTGCTGCCCTCTGCACTCTATAACATGGAGGAGCACTGTTGATCATCTGTGGGAGGGCATGGTAGGCTTTACTCAGCAGAGCTTCCATGCTCTTGCACCTTTTATGTATTTCGGTCAACAAGGTTATTTATAAGAAAAAGAGAAACTGCTGGAGAAACTCAGCAGGTCTGAAAACATCTGTGCAGAGAAAACAGAGTCAAATTTTGAGCAGAGTGATCCTACTTTAGAGTTGGATTCAGGATTCTCCAGCAATTTCTGCCTTTGTTTCAGATCTTCAGTATTTGTAGTTCTTTATTTCATTTTAAGGTCATTTGTAAATTGGCTCCTGTATACACAAGTGTGAGTTGTATTAAATAACTTCATACTGTCAGTCTATTTTATTTTGACTATGTTAATCAAACCTCCTTTCTCCTTTTGATTTCCACACTTGTGAAGTCACAGGCTAAATGGTTAACACACAACCATTTTCAAGAGTATTAGATTTTACTTAATGGAAACTGTAACATTTTTATTAGCAGTGCAGTAACATGTATTGCAGTCTGCTTGGAATGTAATTCTGTTATTAATTCTACAAAGACTGTGGCCCATATTTAGTAAAGGTTTGCACTGTGCCAGAACCCGAGCTATATTTTAAACATTATACATTGTTCTGACAGCACACCTCAACATTGCCAGCATTGCACTGCATCAGCACACAACTTACACCAGCGCAAAACTTGCTGAATTAGTGTTTGGTTATCAGTGATTATCCTGTCCTCTATCTCCAGAAGCAGCAAATGCACCAGGAAACATGGGAGGAATTGCCTGAAAGCGCACAGTATGGGTTGACTTCCATGTTTGTGCTTGTAGCTGGTTCATGTTCAGAACCTCAACACACAGCAGAGAGAAATCAAGGGTATAGCAATTGCAGCAGACAACGTACTTACGCCTTCCACACAGAAATCGGTCAAGGGGAGTGAGAATTTCAATGCAATATATCTAAAGCCAAGCACAAACATGGTGGGTTAATTTGTGCCAACTCAAATGGCCAACATTCACAATTACATAATAGAATAAATAAAAGCTTTGAATGTCAAATTATATTGTTTATTTCTTTGTCATCTGATTCAAAAAATGTGCAGCAAGAACTGGGGTAAAGGATGATAAAACTATATTTGAAGAATTGAGTATGTAAACATTGGATAAGATTATTCAGCCACACTTGTTTCGTGGAATATGGTTTTCCACATTAGTCATTAATGTTACTGTGCTACTCTTTAGATGAAGTATGGAATTAATGCTTTTCTATAAGTCGAAGGGCCATAATGTGATGTTTGCACACGATGACTGGAAAATAATGAGAGCTGAAGAGATCTCCATAAAAGAGAGCATGTTGATATTGGTGAGCCGAGTGTCCGTGAAAGCTGACATGACAATACAGTTGTCCAAATAAGAATAGGAATAACAAAGTTCTTGTTTGTAAGTGAAGGGACATTCTGAAGGAAAGCATAGAGAGCATTTATAAAGTGTGTTAAATGGGAAATTAAATTTGTTTTTGGAATCACCTCTTACTGGGTGATTTGAGTGGGAAGGTTAACGAGAGAGAAGGATAGGACAGGTTACTGCTCACGAAGTGATAACAACGTGTGTCTTGATGGGGCTTTGTAGAATTCCAAATGAGGGACAGGGGTGGGTGCACTCGCCGTAGATTTTCGTGTATGTGGAGCACAAGTTGTGTACTGGAGGACAATCAGCAGCTTGGTGTCATTGATGATATTGTCTCTGTGAAAGCCAGTGGATTTGTGTTGCCCTACTTGTTGATGAAAGTTTACAAAGTGATTATGTTTACAACTGTAACCTCCTTGGATTTTAACAGGTTTTGAATGTAGGAATTCTCTGAAAATTGGAAAGCAACAATGGAAGAGTTTTGAATTACTTCGTTCCCTAATACAATGAAAGTGTTTAACTGCAAAGCTTTGCTTACATCACTAATCATAATCACAAGTTGCAAACGTTTCGTCCCCTGTCTAGGTGACATCCTCAGTGCTTGGGAGCCTCCTGTGAAGCGCTTCTGTGGTGTTTCCTCCGGCATTTATAGTGGCCTGTCCCTGCCGCTTCCGGTTGTCAGTTTCAGCTGTCCGCTGTAGTGGGGATGTCACCTAGACAGGGGACGAAACGTTTGCAACAAAAATTTCCAGCTCGGCGAACAGAACCACAACAACGAGCACCCGAGCTACAAATCTTCACCCAAACTTTGATAATCACAAGTCTTAGTGCTCTGCTTCAGGATGTTGTCAGCATTATGCCGGATTGCTAAAGAAATAAATTTAGTCCAGTTTGTTTTTTAAAATGTAAATGCTGGAATCCAAAGAAGATAAGCAGGAGGCTGGAGCAATGTAGCAAGCCAGGCAACATCAGGAGGCAGAGAAGTCTTCTCCACCTCCTGATGCTGCCTGGCTTGCTGTGTTCCTCTAGCCTCATGCCTGCCTACTATGTAATTCTGTGTAGTAGTCTATAGTAAGCTGGAAAGTTGCACCACTCACATCATTCTCCAAAAGACCAGAACTGAACGCAGTATTCTCAAAGCAGCCTCACCAATTTCCTATACAACCGCAACATGACATCCCAATACCTATACTCAAATGACAAGAGCAGAAGTTGCTGGAAAAGCTCAGCAGGTCTGGCAGCATCTGTGAAGAGAAACCAGAGTTAACGTTTCAGATCGGTTCTGAGGAAGGTTCACTGTACCTGGAAGTTTGATTCTCATTTCTCTTTACAGATGCTGCCAGACCTACTGAGCTTTTCCAGCAACTTCTGTTTTTGTTTGTGATTTACAGCATCCGCAGTTCTTTTGTTTTTTATTTCCTATGTTCAATGCACTGCCAATGAAGACAAGCATGCCAAACACCTTCCACACCACCCTGTCTACCTGCACCTCCACTTTCAAGGAATTATGCACCTGCCTCCCCAGATTTCTTTATTTGGCATCATTCCCCAGGGTCGATTAAAGTGTGGAGTTGGAAGAAGCAGAGCTTGTTGAGCAGCATCAGAGGAGCAAGAGCATCAATGTTTCAGATCAGAACCTTTCATCAAAACTCTTCACGAAGCCTGATGAAAGGTTCTAACCTGAAATGTTGATTCCCCAGCTCCTCTGATGTGGCTTGACCTGCTGTGCTTTTTCCAGCTCCACACATTATCAACTCTGATCTACCAGCATCTGCAGCCCTCACTATCTCCAACACTCCAAAAGGTCCTGCCATTAACTATATAAGTCCTGCCAGGTTTGCCTTAGCAAAATGCAGCACCTCACACTTATCTAAATTAAACTCCATCTGCCACTCCTCAGCTCATTGGCCCATCTGATCAAGATCCCACTGTACTCTGAGATAACCTTTTTTACAGTCCTCTACACCACCAATTTTGGTGTCATCTGAAAACTAACTATACCTCCTATATTCAAATGCAAATCATTTATATAAATGATAAAAAGCAGTGGACCCAGCACCAATCCTTGTGGCGCGCTACTGGTCACAAGCCTCCAGCCCAAAAAACAACCCTGTACCACCACCCTTTCTCCTACTTTCAAGCCAATTTTGTATCCAATTGGCTAGCTCGCCTTGGATTCCTGCTATCTAAACTTTCTAACCAGACCATCACGTGGAACCTTGTCGGATGCCTTGCTGAAGTCCATATGGACAGCATTTACTGCTCTGTCTTCATTAATCTTCTTTGTCACCTCTTCAAAAACTCAATTAAGTTAATGAGACACAATTTTTGTTAAAAGGAATAATTTTGACCGGGTGAAATCGAGTTGTTTGAAGTAGGGAAAAAAGCAAATTAGCGCCGTGCTGAAAAGTCAAACAATTTCTAGTGCAGCTTGTACAGAATCACGTATCATCCAGCTTCAGAGAATCATCCATCAAACTGGATTCTGTCACCGTTTTACAGTCTGTTAGTTTGGTACAATCCTAGAGAAGCATGCCAGAGGAGTTTTTGGAGGCTTGTACAATTACAACACTTAAAAAGCATCTGGGCAGGTACATGAATAGGAAGGGTTTAGAGGGTAGCGGCCAAGTGCTGGGTAATGGAACTAGATTAATTTAGGATATCTGGTCGGCATGGACGAGTTGGACCGAAGAGTTTGTTTCTGTGCTGTACATCTCTGTGACAATCAAGGCCTTTCAGTATTCTACTTGTTAAAATGGATAATATTGCCAGTTCCCCCACCCTTTAAAAGTGTGCTTCTCATAAGATTCAAATGAATGCAGCAAGCACCATTGTTATTCACACACTAAAAACAAGGAACCTGATCCAGGATCCAGCCATAAAACCATCGTTACAAATATCCTGTGCTTACATTTGGGAACATAACACCAGTAGGAAATTGCATTAACAGCAATGCTGGGACAGTTCTGCTTGAATAAACTCTTGTGAACTTTCATTCCTGTTTTTAAATTGGCATCTAAACTTACAGGTTTAAATTTTCCCTCCTGACAATATCAGGCTATATTTTACAGGATATAAATCAAGTAATGTTGCAAAGTGGTATTAAATGGAATTTAGCATATATATCCGCAATGATGTAAATACACGTGAAGAAAAACTTGAACTGAACTCAAGATTGAAGTGGGTATATGGCAGAGCGAAGTAGAATGTGCAAAGTGAAGGGAGGGCCCGTTATGAAACTCTTAAGGGTGAGAGGACAGAAGGAAAATGATTTTAAACTGAATGTCCCAACTATCTGCAGAATGGGTAAGAAATTATTCACTTCGTATGTTAATTGCTTAGATATGAGTTAAATTTAAAAGGATAAAGGAAAATGAACTGTCAGAGAAAGCAGTTGTGCAATTTCTATACTGGTTGGTCTTATGAGTTATGGTGCATTCCTGATGCAGGGCTTATGCTCGAAACGCCGACTCTACTGCTCTTCAGATGCTGAAGAGAAAATGAGGTCTGCAGATGCTGGAGATCAGAGATGGAAATGTGTTGCTGGAGAAGCGCAGCAGGTCAGGCAGCATCTAGGGAACAGGAGAATCGACGTTTCGGGCATTAGCCCTTCTTCAGGAATGAGGAAAGTTTGTCCAGCAGGCTAAGATAAAAGATAGGGAGGAGGGACTTGGGGGAGGGGCGTCGGAAATGTGATAGGTGGAAAAAGGTCAAGGTGAGGGTGATAGGACAGATTGGGGTGGGGGCGGAGAGGTCGGGAAGAAGATTGCAGGTTAGGGAGGCGGTGCTGAATTTGATGGATTTGACTGAGACAGGCTGGGGGGAGGGGAAATGAGGAAACTGGTGAAATCCGAGTTCATCCCTTGTGGTTGGAGGGTTCCTAGCCGGAAGATGAGGCGTTCTTCCTCCAACCGTCGTTTCGCTGTGGTCTGACGATGGAGGAGTCCAAAGACCTGCATATCCTTGGTGGAGTGGGAGGGGGAATTGAAATGTTGAGCTACAGGGTGGTTGGGTTGGTTGGTCCGGGTGTCCCAGAGGTGTTCTCTGAAACACTCCGCAAGTAGGCGGCCTGTCTCCCCAATATAGAGGAGGCCACATCGGGTACAGAGGATGCAATAGATGATATGTGTGGAGGTACAGGTGAATCTGTGGCAGATATGGAAGTTTCCTTTGGGGCCTTGGAGGGAGGTGAGAGGGGAGGTGTGGGCGCAAGTCTTGCACCCACACCTTCAGATGCTGCCTGACCTGCTATGCTTTTCTAGTGCCACTCTTTTCAACTTATGAGTTATGGTATTATTTAATGCAAAAACATAAAAAAATAGGAGTTTTTGGCACCTTGAGCCTGATCCACACATCAGCAAGCTCAAAATTGATGTGATGAAGCCCTCAACTCCACTTTTCTGCTTGCCCTCATAACCCTGCACTCGGTTATCCTGCAATGATCTCACTGTAGTGAAAATATTCAACAGCCCAGGCTTTGATGCCCTCTGGGCAAGAGAGTTGCTGCAATTAATTAGTGAGACAGTAGCAGTCATCCATACATCTTGTCTAATGTTCTGTGGACATGAATTCAATTCCCACCATGTCAGATAGTAAACTGAATTCATTTAAAATCTGAATTCTAAAATCTAATGGGAACCATATCATTATTTTTATAAAAGCATGGAAGGGGAAAGATATAAAGGGGACCTAAGGACAACATTTTCACACAGAGGGTGGTGCGTGTATGGAATGAGTTGCCAGAGGAAATGGTGGAGGCTGGTATGATTACAGCATTTAAAAGGCATCTGGATGGGTATATGACTAGGAAGGGTTTAGAGGGATATGAGAGAAGTGCTGAAAATGGGACTATATTAGGCTAGTTGGCATGGATGAGTTGGACCGAATGGTCTGTTACCATGCTGTACATCTCTATGACTCTGTCTGTAGCATTAATATCCTTTAGTGAAGGATGTTAATGATTCTTCCTCGGTCTGGCCCAAATGTAACTTGAGAACCACAGTTTCTGGTTGAGTCTTAATTACCCTCTGAAATGGCTGAGCAAGGCATTCCATTTAAGGGCAATTAAGACTAGGTAATAAATGCTGGCCCAGCAAGTGACACCTACATCCCATGAACAAATAAAATATATTGTCCTCTAAGGAAGAAATGCATCATCATCATTTTCATCTTAACTGAGAGAGAGATCCTTTATTCTCAAACTATGTCACCTATTCTGGATTACATTTCAAGGGAAGACATTTGCTCGGCATTGTTAAAACTCCCTCGGAATTTTATTTGTTTCAATCAGATCACCTCATTCATCTAAACTCTAGTTAATGTTGAACCTGATTAACTGTTAGTTATCAGACAAACCTTCATCCCAAGAATCTGTCAAATGAACCTGCTCTGAACTACCTCCAATGCAGGTACGTCCCTATTAAATAAAGAGACCAAAATTGCACAGAGTAGTTTAGGTTTAGTATCAGCACCTTACTAAGACATCCTTACTTATATACTTCACCACATTTCCAATAAATGGTATTGTTCATTTGCATTTCTACTTTCTTGCTGTACCTATATGCTAACTTTTTGTGATTCACATATGAAGATACAAAGATCCCTCTGTACCACAGCATTCTGTCATCTCGCTACCCAAATAAAACTGTTTTTCTGTTCTTCTTAATAAAATGGACACTCTTGTTTCTCGCATTATGTTTCATCTTCTAACGTTTTGCCAATTCGTTTCACCTATTTATATTCCTTTGCAGCTTTTTTGTATCCTCACAACTTGTTTTTCTATCTATCTTCGTATCACCAGCAAATTTGGCTACAATATAGTTGGTCCCTTTGGCTAAGTCATTAATGTTAGATTGTAACTTGTTGCTGACCCAAATCTACATTTAAAACTTGAGGTTGCTCATAAGGTCATCATTCGGAAATAACTGCTATTTCCTGAGTATTGTCCACGTACAAGACCATAAGAAAAGGAGCAGAATTGGGCAATTTGGCTCATTGAGTCTGCTCTGCCATTCGATAATGACTGATATGTTTCTCAACCCCATTCTACTACCTTCTCCCTCTAATCCTTTGATTCTCCTTCCTAAACAAAGACCTATCTATCTCTGCTATAAAGACACTGAAAGAATTATTGCCACAGACGGCTGTGGAGGCTGAGTTCTATGGGCACACCACCCTCTGGCTGAAGAAATTCCTCTTCATCTTAGTTTTAAAGGGTTGTCCTTTCACTCTGAGGTTTTGCCCTCAAGTGCTAGTTTCTACTACAAGTAGAAACATCATCTCCACGTCCACTCCAGGACTCTCAGTAAGTTCCAATGAGATTCCCCCCCCCCCCCACATTCTTTTATACTTCATCGAATGGAGACCCAGAGTTCTCAAGCACTCTTCATATTGGCAAGCCCTTTATTCCTGGAATCATTCTTGTGAATCTCCTCTTGATGCTGTCCAAGGCAAGCCCATCCTTCCATAGATATGGGTGCCAAAGCTGCTCAGCGTATTGCAAATGTGGTCTGACTAGAGCCTTAGCTAGTCTCAGAAGTACATCTCTGCTCTTGTATTCTAGCCCTCTTGAAACAGAATGTGTTTGCCTTCCTAACTGCTAACTGAAACTGAATGTTAACCTTAACCTGACCATTAAACCACATCTCCCCCATAATACAGGGGGTGGGTGCATCCATTCATGAGGGTGGAAGTGCATCTTTCCATAGTCTTTGTGACTTGGGGGCAATCCTCCATGAGTCACAGGGCTACTGCACATGTAGCACACTCGCCAAGCCCATAGAGAAGCCAGCAGGTTTTATCGCCAACCCAACTGATTTTACACTGCGAACTCGTCCACCTTCCCAAAATGTTTCCGAGCCCATACCCGAGAGGAATGTAAAACACTAGCCATAGTGATTTAGTCATGGATTTGAGCACATCCACGCTGTGTTCATGTGGGCCATTGTGTCATGCTTTAAAGGCACTGACATTTGTAGAAGAAACATCAATCACTCTCTGTATATTTTGGAAATCAAACAGTCACATGAAATTAGGCAGCCATGTTATGATTCTGTTGCTGTTCATTGGGAATACATTTGTCAACTTTTCCATATATTTTGGACAGCAAACTGGCTAACCTTACTGATGTTCCATGCTCTAACTTGGAAGGAGCTAGGGGCATGAAAATTCAGGGTCACAGTCACATGGTCAATAGCTATTGGCAGCTGTAACTAAAGTTGGCTGCAGGTCTGCTCAGTGTGAATGACATGGTTCTGTAGCTGCATCCTTGCTGAACATGACCCTCCAGCAAATGCAATGCTTCGGCCTCTAACCACAATGGGTTGCCATACCTTTTGCTGCAAAATGTCAATATCTGTTGCCATTAGCACTCTTCACACCCTTTTTTTCTCTTCCTCCTTATCACCTGCTACCTGCAACACGACATGCAAAAAATTGATTGGCTCTGCTGTCTGAAACTGTAGGTCCCAAAATGTGTGAAATATATCAAGGCAGAAAATACTAGAGACACTCAGCGGACCAGGCAATGTCTGCTGAGAGAAGCAGTATCATTGTTTTGGATGAAACTTGACCTACTGAGTAGTCCCACCATTTTCTGTTTTTATTTCAGATATCCAGCAATTGTCAGACTTTTGCTCCATAAAAAGAGAATCATAGAATCTCTACAGTGTGTTAACAGTTATTTGGCCGACCAAGTCAATACCGACCCTCTGAACAGCATCCCAACCAGACCCACAAGCTACCCTTTTCCTGTAACCCCGCATTTCACGTGGGTAACACGCCTACACATCCCTGGACACTATGGGCAATTTAGCATGGCCAATCCATCTAACCTGGACATCTTTGGATTATGGGAGGAAATCAGAGCATTCAGAGGAAACCCATGCAGACAAGGGGAGAATATGCAAACTCCACACAGACAGTCATGCGAGGCTAGAATTGAACCCAGGTCCCTAGCACTGTGAGGCAGCAGTGCTAACCACTGTCCCACCCATGTGATTAGTGCTGCTGACTTACCTATAGCTCTGTCTGACTCCCAGTCCATTTTTGTGGTGCTGAGTAGTTCACGAGGACATAGGTGGCCAATTTTGAGGAGGGGGTTGCAATAATGCTTGTGTAGGCTCATTTAAAATGTTAATGCCAGGGGTCTGCTGGGATTTTCCATGCAGTCTCTAAGACCCTGGAGGGGCTGCGGGGACAGCCTGAAAGCACCGTACTGCCCAACTGCAGACCAGGACATCATGCAAGCTTGGAGAACTTTCCCACCTGCCCTGACCTCAGCTGCAGGCTGTTCTGTGAGTGATTTATTCCTCCACTTCAGTTGCCTGGCTACTGAGGGGGCTTTTCTTTATCAACGTTGGAAAAAGTTTGGTAACATGAGTCACCTGCATCTTTTCCTTACCTGAAAACTCAAATGACTGCTGCTGTTCTACAGGCCCACCTACAGGTGAGTGAACCTGTGCGTTCCACTATTAACTGGCCAGTTTAAGCAGTCTCTCAGCTTATCATTCATAGTCCATGGCAAGTCCCCCATTTGACCCTGTTGTCAGGCTCCCAAAACCTGGACGGAAAGCCTTGCCTGCGGACTGTGGCCTTCATGTCCTTCAGTTTTCATGCCAAAGAACAGTGGTAAAAGTAATGGCGAAGATACTGGAAGCTTGCAAATCTCCCAGAATCCCCTCTGATTCTGGTTGCTAGTTAATACTGCTGCTTAATACTTCAGACCAACTGTAGCTTTTAGGTTCTGACATCAAAGCGATGGGAAACATGAGAATATAAAAGACAATGGTATATGGTTGAACTAAGCAGGAAAGCTGATGATTCATTGGGTTGGAATTTTCTGCATTATCCCTGTCTGAAGAAAGACCGGTTAATGGAGGAAAAATTTGGCAGTCTGATTTTCTAGATGTGGTCTCTATTTCTTACCCCAGAGGGGCATCCAACCCACTAAAAAAAATGGCAGTAGGGGCAGAAGCCTGACATGCCTTTAGACGTGTGTGCTCTGATCACAGGTACCGAGAAGAGGGGTGGCAGCAGAACAATAGATGATGTTGCTTTTATGAGGAGAGGGTCCATTAGTTGACACTATTTCCCTCTTAAAAGATCCGATCCTTAATTGTACTTGGCTTCATTTGAGTCAGAGACCTAAAGCTGCCAACCCTTTCCTGAATCTTAAAAGACTTTGCCTCCATCCCTTTGGTTGATGCAAAGCAAACTTTCTTAAATATCCCTGGCCTCACAGAAAAAAAAACAATATTGCATATAATGTTAAAAGGCATCATTTTCAGAATTTCCCATTTACGATATTTGGCAATATGTTCACTAAGTAAAGCCGGGTGATTTTTTTCTCTATGGGATATGGGTGTTGTTGATTAAGCCAGCATTTATTGCCCATCTTCGTTTTACTTGAGAAGGTGGTGGAGCACTGCCTTCATAGAATCATTGAATTCCCACAGTGTGGAAGCAACCCACCAAGACCCACTCGCTCTACCCTATCCCTGTAACCTGTGTCTCCCGTGGCTAATCCTTCCAGCCTGCACATCCCTGAACACTATGGGCAAGTTAGCATGGCCAATCCACGCAAACTGCACATCTTTGTACTGTGGGAGGAAACCAGAGCACCTGGAAAAAACCCATGCAGACATGGGGAGAATGTGCAAACTCAAAACAAACCGTCACCTTAGGGTGGAATTGAACCCTGGTGCTATGAGGCAACCGTGCTAACCACTGAGCCACTGTACCTTCTTGAACCGCTGCATTCCTTGGGGTGTATAGACATCCATGTTGTTGTTAGGGTGGGAATTCCAGAAAGCTGCCCCAACCACAGTGAAGGAATGGTGTTATACTTCCAGTTCTGAGTAGTGTGTGACTTGAAGGGAAATGTGCAGGTAGTGATGCTCCCATAGATCTGCAGACAAGGTGGCTCAGTGGTTGGCACTGCTGCCTCACCGCACCAGGGTCCCAGGTTAAATTCCAGCCTCGGGTGACTGTGTGGAGTTTGCACATTCTCCTTTGGGTGCTCCAGTTTCCTCCCACAGACCAAAAATGTGCAGGTCAGGTGAATTGGCCATGCTAAATTGCCCATAGTGTTAGGTGCATTAGTCAGAGGGAAATGGGTCTGGGTGGGTTGCTCTTCGAAGGGTCAGTGTGGACTGGTTGGGCTGAAGGGCCTGTTTCCACAGTGTAGGGAATCTAATATCTAATCTAATATAGACTTCATCCTTCTAGGTGATTGTTCAGGTGGTTTGGAAGCTGAGTTCTAAGGAACCTTGGTAAGTTGATGCCATGGGTGGTACACTGCTGCCACTGTTCAGTGGTGGTGGTGGAGGAAGGAATAAATGTTTGAGATGTTGAATGGAGTACCAGTACAGTAGGATGCTTTCTCCTGCATGATGATAGGGTTGGAATACTGTGAGGGCTGCACCCCTCCAAGACAAATGGAGAGCTTTTCACCATATCCCTGACCTGTGTCTTGTAGTAGGTGAATGATTTTTGAGGAGCTGAGTTTCTCATTCCAGCAACTTGTTCCTTAAACCATTCCCTCGCAGAAAATATACATGAAGGATCATTAAGTGTACATTAAAAAAACCCAGAGAAAATACTAGAAATACTCAGTAGGTTATGCAGCATCTATGGAGAGAACATTAACATTTAAGGTTGATGTCTGTTGACCAGAGCTGAATTGCAGATCTCTGTATTGACGGAAACATTTACAGAATGATTATTGAATTAGTTGCCAAGGTTTTAATTTCTAATTTGGTTGTAATCAGCAATTGCAGGAGTGCAGTGTGCTCAAATTTGCACTATTTTACAGAGAGATTTGTTTTGGCTCAACTCTCATCTCAAATTCAGCTAGAGATTGCTAAAACCAAAACTTGCCATAGGCAAACACAATTGAGCAGCCAATTTTTAAAAGAAATTGACTTAAAGATGTAACCTGATGCAGTCTTGCTAGTTTAACTGAGAATCCGTTTATCACAAAATATAACTATTTTTAACCAGTCTTTTTTTTGTCCTACACTTGTAATTAAATTGGTTCTGTATGGTGATTTAAAAGCAACTATGTATTATGTTGGTGCATTCTAATCAATTCATCACTCAATTGAAAAAAAATTGGAACAGCAAAACATTGATGTTGGTTTTCCTGCACCTATAACACAAAACTTAATTTTGAATGAATTTGAAGGATTTCTGAATAGTAGAACCTTCCACTCCAAATTCATTCAATCGAGAGACGCTATTTGTTTTGTGGATGGAGCCATTTGTCAGTATGATTTCTAAACTAGCAAAAAATTGAGAAAACTTGGCCATTTTTTGTGTGTGAAATCTTTTGCACTTCGATGGCTTATTTTTAGGGTCATAGAGTTTGACAACACAGAATGAGGTCCTTCAGCCCATTCTGCCTATGCCAGTCAACAAACTATCTACACTGGTCCTATTCCCCAGTTTTCAGCATAACATTGTAGTCTACCGTGACCATCTAAATAGTTCCCACCTCTGCCATCCTTTCAGGCTGTGAACTCCAGAATTCTTCCATATGTCCCTCTAAGCCTCGTGCCTTTTCCTTAAATCCATGCTCCTGGTTATTGATTGCTCTATGAAACGGAAAGCTTTCTCCTATCTATTTTACCTATGCCCCTCATAATGTGGAAAATCTGTGTGCTTTTAAAAAAAAAAGCAGTGTAAACCTAGTGGAGCACCAACCATTTGGAAGAACTTAAAAGATAGACTAAAACCACAGTTGTTAGGTGTGGAGGCATTTGTTCATGATTTGTAACTCTGCAAATAAATACCTATAAAATGTTATTGGCTCCAATTCTACCCTCTACCATGCGACTACCACTACGTACTGACTTTCCCATTGCAGAATTCAAAACCGCTGACTGCGATGGATCACTTTAAAGTATCCTCTGCCGTCTAAAGAACTTGGTGAGTTATCTGACATGCTTTGAATGAGTGAATGTAGTTAATCAACATTTCCTCCTTTCTTTAATTTTATTATAGACCAGATATGTTTCTTCGAGGGACAGTATAGTCCAGTTCATGTTCTATCAACCAATCAGCCACCAATGGAGAGAGACTGATTTCTATCCATGCACTGCAACTTGTGGTGGAGGTAACAGATCATTTTAGACATTTTGTGTGTTTTAATATATTTTTAAATTTAATCTACCCTGAAGACTTTATTGCCCAAAACAAGTGAATTTGTGCCTAAAACATTTTTTAAAATTTAATCACTCATGGCATTTGCGTTTCACTGGCTGGCCAGCATTTATTGCCCGTCCCTAGTTGCCCTTGTTGTTATCCCTCTTGCCTTTCCTCTTGTGAAAGTTGATCCTTTGGCCCTTGGCTCCTAGTCATTGCAAAAACAGCCCTTTATTGAAAGTAAATTGTAGCTGCCATATTGACCATGGAGACCAGGGGACAGCACATTAGGTGGCAATTTGAACCAAACCAGTCATTTGGGAAATTTTTAGGCTTGGGTGTGACAATAGATTTTACTCCAGCAAGTTAAGTCAAAACTACCTCAGCTGTAGCCAAGCATGGTCCAGTCCACATCGGATATAGGTTCTCACACACTCGCAGCAGCAGGGGTAAAGATCAGAAATGGAGAGACTACCTTAATCGCCCTGTCCTAACTAAGGTATGCTGATGTGATGTTTGGTAACCAGCTATTTGCTGATTTTGGTAACTCAGTGCAACCAGTTGACCGAATCTAGAAGTTTTCTGAAGAATCTGGGACTGTTTTTGCCCTCAGTTGCTTGAGCCATCTGTGCCAAACTAGGAATGCGGTGGAGGGCTCCCTTAAAAAATATAAATGGCCCACCCTTTTTGAAATCTATCATAAACCACGGTTAACAGTTAGCAACCATCTGTGTGTGTTGTTTACCATATTGTTTTTAAATCTATCTCTTTTTAGGCTATCAGCTTAGCTCTGCAGAGTGTGTGGACATACGTTCAGGTCGTGTTGTTCCTGAGCATTCCTGCAATTACTATCCGGAAAATAAAAAGCCCAAGCCCAAACTACAGGAGTGCAATATGGATGATTGTCCATCCAGGTGGGTTTACGTCTAAGGACAGGAAGAGTGAGAATTTATTGACTGTGCAGAGATTTGCTCATTGTAAGCAGCTTGAAGTCAGAGCTGTGGCTCTGTATAGAGTTGATTTTTGCACCCCGGCTTACAGCTAGTAAAGCTCGTTGTCAGTGTTGGATCCTCATGATTTCTGCTCTGTACTGACTTTTATAGCCTGCCAGGAATGAAATTATTTCACTAATTGCTAGCGACAGTTTAAAATGCAAGAGGTTAGAATGGAGGCTATGGCACAAGTAGGAGAGATGCTGAGTAAGTACATTTAGAACTCCAAGATAAAGTACAGGAACACAAGATGTAAAATAAATCAAAATTCTACAGATGTAAGCTGGCTTTTATAATGGTACCATTTTAGTTCAGAGTCCAGGAGACTGGCGCCTAGTTTATAAACTAATAAATCAGATTCCTTTAAAACTGTCTCACCACAAAATAGAACACTACATGAGTCCACCATGAGTGTAAGAGGCTGAATCATGTAAATGCAAATAGATGCTGCACTGGCATCGATCCCCATCTTAAGCAGAGCCAATCTTAAAATTGGCAGAGACCAAGATACCAAACGAGGAGTTCCTTTTCCGCTGTGGCCACAGGTTACCTCTTTCCACCTTCTTGAATAACGCCACAAATATCACAACAAAAAGACAGATACCACTCAGACAAAATCATAGCTCCAAGATAACAGTAGGAAAGCATTTAAAATTCTCTGCCTTGTTTATGAGGGTCTGTAATATTTGAACAGGTCATGAATATCTATGCATATGCTGATGAGAAGGATGTGGAGAAGGCCGGTTGACCAGGCAGGAGTATTAATCCCTGTTGCTGTGTCAGACAACGTAGGAAGATTAACTCTCTCCACCTCTGCTAAGGCGCGATAGAATAGTCCTTGGATGCTGCTGTTATATTCAAGAAAGTCGCATGGTCGAAGGTAGAATTGGAGCCAATAACATTTTATAGGTATTTATTTGCAGAGTTACAAATCATGAACAAATGCCTCCACACCTAATAACTGTGGTTTTAGTCTATCTTTTAAGTTATTCCAAATGGTTGGACATTTAAAGACAGACCTCCATGCCATGTGGGATTGCACCCTGGACCTTCTGGCCCAAACATAGGGACACTATCACTGCACCGAAGCACTGGTGGCATAGTGATAATGTCTTTAGACTAGTCATCCAGAATCCCTGCCTAGTATTCTGGTGACACGGATTCAAATTTCAACATGGCAGGTGGCATTAAATGCAAGTACACGCTGTCTGCAGCAAAATGTGCCAGCTGTAACATTTTCTGCTGTATCAAGTGCATAACTATCGGTACACAGAGCAATTTCATGCCCTGTATCTATTTCAGTGCCAAATCTATCGAAGGGGTAATTTTATAGTGCAGCATAGAGTAAAGCTGTGTAATTTAGATAGCAGCTTCCTAATTTCTACTCATAACTGTGCAAACTGCAAGGGCTAGGAGAAAGTGAGGACTGCAGATGCTGGAGATCAGAGCTGAAAAATGTGTTGCTGGAGAAGCGCAGCAGGTCAGGCAGCATCCAAGGAGCCGGAGAATCGACATTTCGGGCATAAGCCCTTCAGGCTTATGCCCGAAACGTCGATTCTCCGGCTCCTTGGATGCTGCCTGACCTGCTGCGCTTTTCCAGCAACACATTTTTCAAACTGCAAGGGCTGTTATCCAATTTATTATAATTGCAGTGAGTATCACTATTCTCAAAGCAGAAAAGTGCTGTTGAGCATTTCCCTGGCTTTGCATCATTAGATAGCACTGCTAGCAGAGAGTTATAGCACAAATTAAAGATACTGGGACAAAATTTATTTCCAGTGAGTAGATGTTATGAGGCACAGAATAGTTTTAAAGATATCAAAAAGGTTATCCTGTCCAGAAGATATGAAGAGCCAACATAAATTGTTTCAAAAGCTATTCTTCCTTGTTTAGATTCTAGAATGAACATTGCTGGACTAAAACCGGCGGATGCTAATCATGTGATACAAATTGACTAAAGTTTCTGGAAGGATTCTAGTCAGCAGTTATCAGGACAGAACGTGGACATCAGCCACCTGGCATATCACATTCTATCATGATGTTGACCTGGCTGTCCACAAACACAAAAAGACCAGCAGGCGAGATGCCTTCCCCAGCCACTTCAGAAGAAAAAGGAGCTAATGAAAATCATTATGCCTCAGTGGCACAAAGGGCTTGCACATAATTTTGCTGGAATGAACAATGGTCCTAACCAGAGGTTGAAAGCAATTGTTACATAGAAACAATTGTGATAGGATGACGGTAGAGTAGGGCTCCAGCCGCCTCCCACTTTTCCTTTCTTTGTATTTCTCTTTTTTTACACTTTTTATTTTACTTACCTCCTGTTGACGAGCTTGGTCACGGTAATGGCATGAGTGGCAAGTGAGCCCAGCGTGCTGACCTGTGGTGGTAGCATTGGAGATGAGTTTGTGTTTCCGGCAGCTTCTGCATTGATAAGGTGGTCTAGTTGCCACGCGAAGGTGAATTTTGGTTTTCTGCGGTGTCTGTGTCCATTAGAGTTTGGGCTCCAGTGCAAGACCTGAGAGTATCGGCAGTGACCCTATCAGTGAAGTGGACCCGAAGCAGACTCATGATGGTGGAGGAGTTGAGTTTGGGCTGGTGCAGTACCTAACAGCATTGGCAGCATCTGCATTAGTGAGGTTCAGCAAATATTCATAGTAGCGAGGGCTTCAGTGGTGGCCAGACAGTACTGAAGAGTGGGTGACTTTCATTCCAACGGTGAAGGGATCCTAGCCACCAGGCCCATGGCCCATTGCAGAGCACTTAACAAGAGGGACTGTAAAGCTGAGCACTTCCTCTTTATTTCTTTATTCTTCTGTCTTTATATTCGATGTTTTGGTTTATTTTTCTGTGTTTTAAGATGGCACCAAAGAATGGCAACATTAAACAACACCTTTCTCTGTATTTTCGAACAAAATACACATGACGTTAAATAAATTCAATCAACTGTCTCTGTTAATTTGAAATTATTCATCCAGGAGCCCCAAGTCATAAATGCAACAGTAGGTATCTGAAAGGAAATGTTTAATCGAACATTTTCTGAACTCTTGCTTTACTCTGGCAATGATTTAATAACTGTTGTAATGTGAGTCTGTTAAGATTTTAGTGCCCACCAGCATCACAGCCACATTCCAGGGTGAGCTAAGCCTGAAGTCTGAACCACTATGAAACTTGGTTTTTGAAAGAAATTTTGTATTTGGTGAAAAAGTGGACTAACTTGACATTGCTATGCCTTCGACCATGACAAAAAGAATTTCTACCTTCAGTCAACTGCACCTATCTACTGGCGCGTTACAATGGAAAAGAATATCCACTGAACATTGACTTTCAGGACTTGGTCAAAAATCACATGAATTAATGTCCATAGCTTTATTTTGAAATAATTCTGAATTATACTATCTTTCCTCCTTTAGATATCTTTGTCTGCTTCTGTATATGTATTGCAGCAACAATCCTCCAGAATTGAATAAATGATTGAGCTGTACTTTGATTTTAGTCCTAAAATGTCTTCTGTGGATTATTTTTATCGTGCATTTCACAACCTCAGAGTTTGAGGGCAATAGACAGCCCATTTCAAAAGGGAAAAGAAATAAGAATTTTTTTTGAAACCATCTGCTTAAAGAGAGATGCAGAGAAAAATAAAATAATTCAGTTCATCTTTCGCCCTTGTCTATAATGAGGTAAAACCAGATAAGTACCTTCTTCACAGAAATAGGACCAGTAGTTGGACTCAGGTCACAGACAGCGTGATGTAAGTGAAAATCCTGAAATTATGAAACAATTGTATAGTTTAATCGGGGTGACTGCCAAGTTTTTCAGGATGGATTAAGTAAGATCAAAATGACCTTACGTAATATAATTATGATTTGGAGATGCCAGTCTTGGAATGGGGTGTACAAAGTTAAAAATGGCACGATGCCAGGTAATAGTCCAACAGGTTTAATTGGAAGCACTAGCTTTCAGAGCGCTGCTCCTTCATCAGATGGTTCATCAGGATATACTCCACAACCACCTGATGAAGGAGCAGCGCTCTGAAAGCTAGTGCTTCCAAATGAACCTGTTGGACTATAACCTGGTGTTGTGTGATTTTTAACAATAGATTTATCCAACGAATTGATAATTATGTAAGATATAATACAATGTGCATCACAATGCATTGGATAATGTCGCAGTACATGATGTCCTAAATGCTGCAAGTATTGTCTCTGTGTGTCAGTTTGGCTTGTTTTATTTTATGATATAATTTCCTTAGTTGCAGTGTGCTTTTACCCTACCAGGTACAGTGACTGTTACGGGTACCATAAACAGTATGTGCTCAGTCTTTTTTTGACTTAGGGAATTTTATTTTTGCAACTTCTTTATGTAATAATATTGGGATCACTATTTCTTTTAGCTAAACTAATGTTGTCTCTCCTACAGTGATGGCTTCAAGCAACTTGCAATTTACGATCATTTTCAGCCACTTCCTCGGTATGTACAACTCCTATCAAATTGCAATCTACCAAACACTCTAAAGTCAATTGTTAACAAGAAATTTAAAGAACTTATTAATTTTCAGACTCAAAACAAATCAGTTGATATTTTACATTATTATTAACAGAAAGTATTACAAAGATATGTGTTTTGTTTCTAAACCTTTTGACACATTTATTGATGCAATGCAGTTTTTAAAAAAGAATTGTTAACTACCCCCTGAGCCAGCATTTATTCTCCCTCTCCAATTGCTCAGGGGGTAGTTAAAAGTCAACCACATTGGAGTGGGTCTTGAGTCACATGTAGGACAAAGCAGGAAAAACAAATGTCAGATTGGGGTTATACAACAATCAGCAGTGGTTTCTTGGTCATCATTAGACTTTTATTTCACTTCACCACATCTGCTGTAATGAGATTTGAGCCAAGATCCACATGACAATTAAACTAAAGTAAAATAATAAAATAACACCTAAAACTGTGAATGCTGGAGATCTGAAACTAAAACAGAAACTCAGCAGGTCTGGTGGTATCTGTGGGAGAAAGCAGGGTTAACATTTTGAATACGGTGACACTTCATCAGTACTGTTAGCAGCTAAGAACAAGTGATATGGTTAGGGGGCATCCTTTTGAATTTAGGAATAATTGGGAGAAGAGGATGGTGGCTAAAAATACCAACCCCCATGCCCTTGTCCCC
Source organism: Chiloscyllium plagiosum (assembly GCF_037043375.1). Taxonomy (NCBI): domain Eukaryota; kingdom Metazoa; phylum Chordata; class Chondrichthyes; order Orectolobiformes; family Hemiscylliidae; genus Chiloscyllium; species Chiloscyllium plagiosum. Next base: position 33,996,376 of record NW_028270177.1, read on the forward strand.
CACCCACCCCTCCTCACTACAGCCCTATCTCATGATCTCCACCAAAAAAGCGCACTGGTGCATATCTTTGTGGTTGTACCGACTCTGCCTCCATTAATGCTCTCCAGCACCCAGTGACTGGGCAGCTTCGGGCGGAATAAGGCTTCAGCAGTGTGGCACCTGAAAGACCAAGAAGCTTGCCAGACATTTAAGCACATTATTGGTGATTGATTCGGTAGGATTTCCTGTTGGTGATGAACCTCTCCTTTACTGTGCATGCAGCAGAAACTCATCTGAGCATGTGAACTGGGAGCTTTGGCAATCGTCCGAGATGGAGCAGCTTCAAAAAATGTTCTAGCCCTGGAATTTTTGTGGTTATTACACCAATGACACTAATTCCTTGACATTAGTTCCCAAATGATTCAAACAATTAATTAGGAATGTTTGCTGAATAGTGTTCTATGCAGTTGGCCGTATAGTAGGTGTTGTGGTTTATATTCAGAGTATTATTTGATTGAAGTCTTGTTCCATTAGCCAAAATATTGAGCAGAAAATTGTGGATTTGGAAGTGCAATGTTTCTGTTCTGCATTTTCTTAGTTTGGAAGTATTCTTACTTGTATCATAAGTATTGAATTGCTTTTAGGATTGACATGAGATTTTCCCCTCCACTTATTTCCAATTCCATACAAGTGAAGAAATTGTTCTTTCCAGATCTTGCCTGTCATTGCATGAACTATGAACAGACTAGGTGTTTCTCTGAGTGAATGCTTAGACAGTGCTCAGATCTTAGCGAGATTTGGGAAGATTTGTAGCTCAGGTTGAGGTTCTGGATGTAGGTTTGCTCGCTGAGCTGGAAGGTTCATTTCCAGACATTTCATCACCCTACTAGGTGACTTCTTCAGTGGGCCTCAGGTGAAGCACTGCACATGGTTTCTGCTTTCTACCAGGACTCTCGATGTTGGGTCCTCTACTTTTTGTCATTTATATAAATGATTTGGATGCGAGCATAAGAGATACAGTTAGTAAGTTTGCAGATGACACCAAAATTGGAAGTGTAGTGGACAGCGAAAAAGGTTATCTCAGATTACAACAGGATCTTGATCAGATGGGCCAATGGGCCGAGAAGTGGCAGATGGAGTTTAATTCAGATAAATGCGAGGTACTGCATTTTGGGACAGCAAATCTTATCAGGACTTATACACTTAATGGTAAGGTCATAGGTAGTGCTGCTGAACAAAGAGACCTTGGAGTGCAGGTTTATAGCTCCTTGAATGTGGAATCACAGGTAGATAGGATAGTGAAGAAAGTGTTTGGTATGGTTTTGCTTTATTGGTCAGAGTATTGAGTACAGGAGTTGGGAGGTCATGTTGCAGCTGTACAAGACATTGGTTAGGCCACTGTTGGAATATTGCATGCAATTCCAGTCTCCTTCCTATCGGAAAGATGTTGTGAAACTTGAAAGGGTTCAGAAAAGATTTACAAGGATGTTTCCAGGGTTGGAGGATTTGAGCTATAAGGAGAGGCTGAACAGGCTGGGGCTGTTTTCCCTGGAGCGTTGGAGGCTGAGGGGTGACCTTATAGAAATCTACAAAAGTGTGAGGGGCATGGATAGGATAAATAGACAAAGTCTATTCCCTGGGGTTGGGGAGTCCAGAACTAGAGGGCATAGGTTTAGGGTAAGAGGGGAAAGATATAAAAGAGACCTAAGGGGCAACCTTTTCACACAGGGAGTGGAACGTGTATGGAATGAACTGCCAGAGGAAGTGGTGGAGGCTGGTACAGTTGCACCATTTAAAAGACTTTTGGATAGGTATATGAATAGGAAGGGTTTGGAGGAATATGGGCCGGGTGCTGGCAGGTGGGACTAGATTGGATTGGGATGTCTGGTCGGCATGGATGGGTTGGACCGAACGGTCTATTTCCATGCTGTACATCTCTTTTACTCTATGACTGGGCTGTGTTTGTGACTTTCTGCAGTGGACTGGGTTGATTGCCCTCGTGAAGGTGATGGTGGGCCATTTTCTTGAATGACTGCAGGTACACTTACAATGCTGTCAGGAAAACTAATATGCCTTCCATGTATTGACGCCATCTATACTTTCTGTGCTTCAGGAAGGCAACTCCTCACACCCCCTTATATTCTCTTCCATACTCTCCATTGCGCAGAAGATATAAAAGTTTGTTTACACCTACAAAGAGATTAATGAACAACTTCTTCCCCACTGTTATCAGACTTCTGAACGGATCTCCCAGATTTTAGATTTAATGTTGATCTCACTTTCTGCGCACCTTCTTTGCAGCCATAACATTGTATTCCTCACTCTGTTCTGTTACCCTAATGCACTTTGTACGGTATGATCTGCCTGTACTGCATGTGAAAATTTTTTTACTGTACCGAGGTACATGTGACAATAATAAATCAAATCAAATCAGGGATAGGCAATCACTGCTAGACTAGCCAGTGATACCACAGCTCATGAAGTATTGAAGAAAGAAAAAAGGGAGTTAATTTAGTGCTGTATTTGTTTGTATTTCTTTATTTCATTAGTGGTCTGAACTAACGTGGCAGTTTGCTTTGTAACTACTTTGCCAGTTACTAAGAGCTGACTGGCTTGTTACAACGGGTTCAAATCCTCTCAAGTGCTGCTAACAATTTTCTTTTTCATTTGTTTTTTTTTTATCTGATGTTTGAAAGCATTCTTCATTCCCCTGTCTTCACAGCTTCAGTTATTGGACAAATTCACCAGGATCAAATCTAATGGTTTGAGTTTATTTCCATTCAACGTTTTTTTGTGGTCTGTCTTGCGTATGTGAAAAATGAAGCAGATTGCTAATGTGCTGTCCCAGGAATCAGATGGCTTTCAGTCTTGTATTTTGTTTGTTATAGCTGGTAAAAACATTTTATACTTTCATGTTTTCATCAGTTGATGTTCGGCCCACACAAATGTGAGATCATTTAACATTAAAACAAATGATGGCGTACACTCAATAATATTTAACAATCCTCAATTTTATTTATATTTAAAATTGGACTTATATAGTTGTTTCAGGTCACAAATATCTGAAAGAGTTAATACCAAGGAGTGCTTTAAGCGCTGCCTGCTGTGGTGTCACATAATGCCTGGAGCAGGGACATTATATCAGGCGTCAATAACCGAGACCTGGGGCTCTTGGGGACCCACTGTTCTCACTGTGGTGGGGCCACTGTGATTAGATTGAGAGTTGGGGCCCAAGCCAAGAGCAGCATGATTTCTGTCCCAGTCCCTGCTTGTACGGATTTGGTGGAAAAACAGCTCAACATTTCCAAGGAGTAAGAGCTCCCACCCAGGTCCTCTTTTACAATGCTTGTCATATCAATACAACCTGTGATTAGTTGCTAATAAGCAACATTGTCTTCTTGGTGGACTATGAAGTGTTTTCTTCCACCCACGCCAGACCAGTTCATGTACATCCCGATCCTAAAAGTGGATAATAGTAGCAGGCATTGTGAGCAATACTGCAGGACAGTGGTCTGTACTGAGGATTGTTCATAAGGTAGTGGACAAGCATATGGCCTAAATGCTGGCAAACAGGATTAGATTATTTTAGGATATCTGGTCAGTATGGATGACTTGGAGCGAAAAGTCATACAGCATTGAAATAGACCCTATGACCTTTGCTTATTTGTTAGTTAACCATTTCTTCATTTATTAATGTGAAAACAGCAGCTGCCTGATGTCTGATTTAAAATATTGCAGTCAAACAATTGATAATTAGATGCAGGAACAGAGCCGTTCATGAATGACTCCATTTCAACCAGGGAATATTTATCAGAGAAGAATAGAAATTTATCGCAAGGCAGGATGCCATTCAGCTCAGCGTGTCCATGCCAGTCACAAGTTGAGAGTTCTGAGAGAGGTGGCTGAAGAAATAGTGAAGGTGCTGACTGTGATCTATCAAAAATCACTGGAGTCAGGCAAAGTCCCAGATGATTGGAAAATTATTGCTTTAACCCCCTTGTTCAAGAAAGGATCAAGACAAATGATGGAAAATTATAGGCCGATTAGCCTAACCTCGGTTGTAGGTAAAATTCTAGAATCCATCATTAAAGATGATATTTCTAAATTTTTGGAAGTGCAGGGTCAGATTAGAAAAAGTCTGCATGGATTTAGTAAGGGGAGGTTGTGTCTGACAAGCCTGTTAGAATTCTTTGAAAAGATAACAAGTAGGTTAGACCAGCAAACCCTGTGGATGTCATCTATCTAGACTTCCAAAAGGCCCTTGATAAGGTGCCTCACGAGAGGCTGCTGAATAAGGTGAGGGCCCATGGTGTTCGAGGTGAGCTACTGGCATGGATTGGGGATTGGCTGTCTGACAGAAAGCAGAGAGTTGGGATAAAAGATTCTTTTTTTGGAATGGCAGCTGGTGACAAGTGGGGTCCCGCAGGGTTCAGTGTTGCAGCCGCAGCTGTTCACTTTATATGTTAATGATCAGGATGAAGGGACAGGGGGCATTCTGGTGAAGTTTGCCGATGATACGAAGTTGGGCAGACAGGCAGGCAGTACTGAGGAGGTGGGGAGGCTGCAGAAAGATTTAGATAAAAACAATGACTGCAGATGCTGGAAACCAGATTCTGGATTCGTGGTGCTGGAAGAGAACAGCAGTTCAGGCAGCATCCGAGGAGCAGTAAAATCGACGTTTCGGGCAAAAGCCCTTCGTCGGGAATAAAGACAGAGAGCCTGAAGGGTGGAGAGATAAGCTAGAGGAGGGGAGAAAGTAGCATAGAGTACAATAGGTGAGTGGGGGAGGGGATGAAGGTGATAGGTCAGGGAGGAGGGTGGAGTGGATAGGTGGAAAAGAAGATAGGCATGTAGGACAAGTCATGGGGACAGTGCTGAACTGGAAGTTTGGAACTAGGGTGAGGTGGGGGAAGGGGAAATGAGGAAACTGTTGAAGTCCACATTGATGCCCTGGGGTTGAAGTGTTCCGAGGCAGAAGATGAGGTGTTCTTCCTCCGGGCATCTGGTAATGCAGAAAGATTTAGACAGTTTCGGAGAGTGGTCCAGGAAATGGCTGATGAAATTCAAATTGAGCAAGTGCGAGGTCCTGCACTTTGGAAAAAAGAATACAGGCATGGACTTTTTTTTTAAACAGTGAGAAAATTCATAAAGCCAAAGCATAAAGGGATCTGGGAATGCTAGTGCAGGATTCTCTAAAGGTTGAGTCCGTGATTAAGAAAACAAATGTAGTGTTGTCACTTATCTCAAGAGGGTTGGAATATAAAAGCAGCGATGTGCTTCTGAGACTTTATAAAACTCTAGTTAGGCCCCATTTAGAATATTGAGTCCAAGTTTGGGTCCCACATGTAGGAAGGACATACTGGCACTGGAGCATGTCCAACGGAGATTCACACGGATGATCCCTGGAATGATCGGCCTAACATATGATGATCGGCTGAGAATCTTGGGATTGTATTAATTAGAGTTTAGAAGGTTGAGGGGAGATCTAATAGAAATGTACAAGATAATGCATGGCTTAGTAAGGTTGGAAGCTGGGAAGTTTTTTCCGTGATGTAGAGAGACGTGGGCATAGCCTTAAAATTAGAGGGGGTCAATTTAGAATGGAAATGAGGAGACATTTCTTCAGCCAGAGAGTGGTGGGCCTGTGGAATTCATTGCCACAATGCGCACTGGAGGCAGGGATGTTGGGCGTCTTCAAGGCAGAGATTGATAAATTCTTGATCTCGCAAAGAATTAAGAGATACTGGAAGAGTGCAGGTAAGTGGAATTGAAACACCCATCAGCCATGATTAAATGGCGGAGTAAACTCAATGGGCCGCATGACCTTGCTTCCACTCCTATGTCTTGTGGTCCTATGGTCTATCAAATATCCATCCAGATCAATAATACATTCCTGTTCTTGGCGCATAGTTCTGTATGTTATAGAACTGTAAAGTACACATCTATATATGTTTTATATATTATTAGGGTTTTGTTTTGCCTCTACTGTCCTTGAAGACAATGAGTTCCAGAACTAAACGAGTCTTAGTGTGTAAGAATTTCTCCTGGAATCCTATTTAAGCCTTCTAACTTTTATCTTGAATATGTTGACCTTGCAATTAATGGGAATCGGGCATTCCTGTCCAGTCTATCTAGAATCCTCATCATTTTGTATAGTTCAGTTTGGTCTCCCTTTGGCTGAACTTCGAACTGAGTTTCAAAATTGTGGTTCATGAGAAGCCATACTGGATTAAAAATGTTAGCTTTGTTCTCTGTCATCTGATACTGCTAACCCAGCTACATTTCTCCGGCACTTCTGTTTTTAGCTGATATGAAAGCTCCTGTTGTGTGCTCCACCACAACGTTATCTATCCACCCCCAACAGAAGAAGCCATTTGCTTATTTTCACTTGCATTATTTGCTCTATTTCCCATCTCATTCTCACTGATATTAATGCCAAGGCTGAATCAAAACAGATCAATCTAACCCAAACCAAAATATCTCGAAACAAATATTTGCATTTCTATAATCCATTATCTTCGAAATAAAATGTCTACTCAACTGATGGAAACATTCATATTCATTTTGTGTTTGATTTTATCATTCATTGCATTCTTTGGATTTTTCCCTTTTAAAAATTGCACAAGTATTTATCTGGTATTTTAATTGGTGCTGGTTAGGTAATAAGTCCAAATTGTAATAAAATATGTGATGGTGGGAATCAATCTGCTAGTTTGTGTGAGTAAATGTACTTAAGCAAGTGAACCCATTTACAAAGGAAATAATTGTGCAATGTTGTTTAAACATTTTTGCAAGTTAATGGGTCCCAATTCACTGAACTCAAAGTAGGAAAGAATTAGTAACATGCAACAAGCTTACCTAATACAGAGCATTGTCTGGAAATTACTTTGAGCGATTTTATAAATACCGATTGCATAATTATTTGGATCACATTTTTTTTCCCTCTGCCATTAAAATTGAGGTGTTAAACTGCTTATTTTGCAGAGTGGAATTTGCTTCCAGTTTGTTCAGATATTTATAGTTTTCATTACTTGTGTGGTCTCTGTTCATTTGTAAACAAGGTACGCTCTAATTCTGCTCAGGAAGGGAAAGAAAAGCATGTGTTTATGACCTTAGGACATTCCTAAATGCTTTACTGCTAATGAAGTACTTACTTGAAGTGTACTCACTGTTTATATTGTAAAAAGCACAGCAACCAATTTGTGCACAGTGAGGCCTATAAAGCGCAGTATAATTATCAACCAGATAATCGATCTTGGTCAGGAAGTTTTCGTAGCCAGAGCATAAAACAGAACTGTAGTCTACAATTTTGTGGAAAATACGATGTAAAATAATAACCGCTTTTGTTTACAAGAAGGTTTGGGCTTTAATTAAGTTCTCTACTTTAAGAAGATCATTTTTTAACAGGAGGAACCCTGCAGTAGACAGGACAAGACAATCTGGAACACAGGTTCTATAAGCTGTGACTATATCAGTATCACCAAGATTGGCTGACAGAAGGATATGATTATGTTAGTTTTCCCTGACTGTGAAGTTAAGTTTCCAGATGTTCCTTGGCATCCCAAATAGTGTCCAAACAGAAAATTAACCAGAAACATTCCTCACAGTGACAGACACATTCAAATGGCAGCAGTCCTGTAGCTGAAACTCAGAACATATGGCAGTGAAGGCAGCTACTCTGCTACCTATTTATCTTGCTACTTTCACCAATATTCACCCTCATAATTAATAGTTATGTTTATTTAAAAAAATCTTTGCTGGCTTTGTACTGTGTTTCATGAGTAGGGATCAGTTGTAACGAAATAATTGTATTTTGTTATTTGCACCTTGTTTTATGGTTCTGTCTCAAGCATTTATACTGATTGTGATTGGAAGGGATCTCCTTGTAAATAATGAAACAAACCTCTATTTTGCAAAGATTAAAGATCGCTGCTCCCTGATTATTACAGTTGCTAACAACTGGGTCTCAGTTCAGTTGGAATCTTAGAATCTCTGCAGTTTGAAAGGAGACCATTTGACCCAACGAGTTCACATCAATCCTCTGAGGAGCACCCTACCCAGACATTGCACCCTATCCTTATAGCTCCGCATTTTCCATGGCTAATCCACTGAGCCTTACACACCCCTGAACGCTATGGGCAATTTAGCATGGCCAAACCACTTAACCTGCACATCTTAGGACTGTGGGAGAAAACTGGAGCACACAGAGACATGGAGAAAATGTGCAAAGTCCACACAGACAGTCACCAGATGGTGGAATTGAATGCAAAGTTCTTGATGCAGGAGAGACCACTGTGCCACGCCAGTCAGGTCGGTCTGAGCAAGAAATCCTTTCCTTCCAGGCATCCAAAATATTTCTTCCAGGTGAGGCAGCAACTTATATGAATATATCTTTCAGTTTAGCTGCTCAATACATCATCTGTGTATTGGGGAGATGAAATGTAGATTGGTGACTCTTTTATTGAGCACCTCCACTCAGTCCACAAGTGTAAGTCCAAGCTTCAGTGCACTTCTACCCTTTTAATTCCAGACCTGATCTCTCAGTTCTTGGCCATCTACAATGGCCCAATGAAACTCATTGGAATCTCATTGTTAGACACTTCACAGCCTTCCAAGTTAAATATTTAGTTCAACAATTTTGAATAGAACCACAGCCGTCAGTTCTTCTGACAGCAACTGCTGGCAATGATTTTGCAATTCCCTATGCTCTGGGATCATGGTTTGATATTTTCCTTGTCCTATTACCATCTCTTTCATAATTTAGTCTCGACCCCTGTCCACTGTATCACAGTGCTTTGTTTTTGGCTCCCATCACACTTTCCCTACCTCTGTGTTTCTATAAAATCTGTTCCTCTGTAATACCTTCCTAATCTGATAATCGATCACCAGGTGAACAGGTTAATTCTGCTTCTGTCCCCACAGCTGCCTACTAATCGACACCTTTTACACCTTGTTTATATTTCAAATGTCAAGCATTTGCTGTGCTTTACTTTTGTGTTGGAGATTGTTATGGACGTGGACGAGTGCCTCCTCCGCTCTTCAATAAGATCATGGTATATCCTTTATCTTATGCCATATTCCTGCTTTCTTTCGATCCCCTTGATTCCTATAAAATGTAAAAATAAATCTATTTCTTGAATATGTTCATTGACTTGTTCTCCACAGCCTTCTGTGGTTGAGAATTTCACAGTTTCACTACCTTTCTCTTCATCTCAATCCTAAATGGTTTATGCCATATTCTGAGACTATGGCCGCTGGTTCTAGATGCTCCAAACAGGGAAAACATCCTCCTTGCATCACATCTGACCAACCCTGTTAGAGCTTCATACGTTTCAATCATATCCCCTCTCGGTCTTCTAAATTCTGATGAATACACGCCCAGTTGAGCCAATCTCTTCTCTTAGGATAGTCCTACTATCCCTGGTATCAGCCTAGTGAACCTTCTTCTATGGAAAGCATAGATAGTGAGACCAAAACTGCCAGCAATAACTCCAGACATGGTCTCCACAAGGCCCTGTACAATTGCAGCAAGATATTCCAACGTCTGATCTCAAAGCCTTTTGTAATGAAGGTCAGTGTACCACTTCGCTTCCCAACTGCTTGCTGCACTTATCTGTCAAGAGTGTGGTGCTGGAAAAGTACAGCAGGCCAGGCAGCATTCGAGCAGCAGGAATCCTGATGAAGGGCTTATGCCCGAAACGTCAATTTTCCTGCCCTCGGATGCTGCCTGACCTGCTGTGCTTCTCCAGCACCACACACTTGACTCTAATCTCCAGCATCTGCAGTACTCACTTTCACCCTGCTGCACTTATCTGTCTACTTTCATTGACTGATATACAAGGACATCGTAATGGTCCACATAAATACAGAAAACATTTTGAAAGAAAGAAACCTCCACAACATAATATGAAAGGAACCTGAAGGGTGTGGGCTCACTTAGAGTCATAGAGATGTATAGCATGGAAATAGACCCTTCGGTCCAACTCGTCCATGCCGACTAGATATCCCAACCCAATCAAGTCCCACCTGCCAGCACGTGGCCCATTTCCCTCCAAACCCTTCCTATTCATATACCCATCAAAATGCCTTTTAAATGTTGCAATTGTACCAGCCTCCACCACTTCCTCTGGCAGCTCATTCCATACACGTACCAACCTCTGCATGAAAAAGTTGCCTCTTAGGTATCTTTTATATCTTTTCCCTCTCACCCTAAACCTAACGCCTTCTTCACGATCCTATCTACCTGCGACTCCACTTTCAAGGAGCTATGAGCCTGCACTCCAAGGTTTCTTTGTTCAGCAACACTCCCTAGGACCTTACCATTAAGTATATAAGTTCTGCTAAGGTTTGCTTTCCCAAAATACAGCACCTTGTATTTACCTGAATTAAACTCCATTGGCCACTTCTCAGCCCATTGGCTCATCTGATCAAGATCCTGTTTTAATCTGAGGTAACCTTCTTCCCTGTCCACTACACCTCCAATTTTGGTGTCATCTGCAAACTTACTAACTATACCTCTTAAGCTCGCATCCAAATTGTTCATATAAATGACGAAAAGTAGAGGACCCAGCACCGATCTTTGTGGCCCTCCACTGGTCACAGGAGCTCCAGTCTGAAAAACAACCGTCCACCACCACCCTCTGTCTTCTACGTTTGAGTCAGTTCTGTATCCAAATGGCTAGTTCTCCCTGTATTCTATGAGGTATAACCTTGCTAACCAGTCTCCCATGAGGTATCTTGCCGAATGCCTTACTGAAGTCCACATAGATGACATCCTCCCCTCTGCCCTCATCAATCCTCATTGTTACGTCTTCAAAAAACTCAATCAAATTCATGAGATATGATTTCCCACACACACAATCATACTGACTCTCCCTAATCAGTCCTTGCCTTTCCAAATATATGTACATCCTGTCCCTCAGGTTTCCCTCCAACAACAACTTGCTCCCTACCGATGTCAGGCTCAATGGCCTATAAGTTCCCTGGCTTTTCCTTACCACCTTTCTTAAATAGTGGCACCATGTTAGCCAGCATCCAGTCTTCTGGCACCTCTCGTGTAACTATTGATGATACAAGTATCTCAGCAAAGGGCCCAGCAATCACTTCCCTCACTTTCCATTGACTTTTCAGGTATACCTGATATGGTCCTGGGGATTTATCCGCTTTTATGCATTTCAAGACATCCAGCACCACCACCTCTGTAATATGGACATTTTTCAAGATGTCACCATCTCTTTCCCCACATTCTATATCTTCCATGTCCTTCTCCACAGTCAACACTGGTGCAAAATATTCATCTAGTATCTCCCCCATCTCCTGTGGCTTCACACATAGGCTATCTTGCTGATCTTTGAGGAGCTCTATTCTTTCCCTAGTTACCCTCTTGTCCTTCATGTGTTTATAAAATCCCTTTGGATTTTCCTTAACTTTATTTCCCAAAGCTATCTCATGTCCCCTTTTTGCCCTCCTGATTTCCCTCTTAAATCTACACCTACGCCTTTATATTCTTCTCAAGATTCACTCCATCTCTGTTGTCTGGACCTGACATATGGTTCTTTCTTTTTCTTAACCAAAACCTCAATTTCTCTAGTCATCCAGCATTCCCTATACCTACCAGCCATGCCTTTCACCCTAACAGGAATATGCTCTTATTATCCTATTTTTGAAGGCTTCCCATTTTCCAGCCAACCCTTTACCTGCGAACATCTGTCCCCAGTCAGCTTTTGAATGTTTTTGCATAATACCATCAAAATTAGCCTTCCTCCAATTTAGAACTTCAACTTTTAGATGGGGTCGATCCTTTTCCATCACTATTTTAAACCTAATAGAATTTTGGTCACTGACCCCAAGTGCTCTCCCACCTCAGTCACCTGCCCTGCCTTATTTCTCAAGTGTAGGTCAAGTTTTGCATCTTCTCTAGTAGATATATCCACATACTGACTCAGAAAATTTTCTTGTACACACTTAACAAATTCCTCTTCATCTAAACCCTTAACACTATGGCAGTCCCAGTCTATATTTGGAAAGTTAAAATCCCCTACCACAACCCACTCTATTATTCATACAGATAACTGAAATCTCCTTGTTTTTTTTACTGTGGCAAACAACCTAAATCAATATCACTCAAATGTCAATTAACAAACTGCTTGATTATGTCAAATTAAAACAAGGTACAGGTTAGCTAGCGACAGTAACACAGTTTATACTGTATGCAATACTTCTGGCAGATACTTAACTTGAAAGGACCAATTTCAGTCGTACCTAGCTCTCCATAAGAAGGTTTCCTCTTTCCACCTTGCCAGATTCTACTTTCCAGGGTCTTTCAGCAGTTGTTCCACCACGTCTGATTTTTCCAGATCTGATTGCCACCTGTAAGGAACATCTTGGCAAATCCCTGTTCTGTCAGTCTTGAGAAGCTGCATCAATTCTGTTTCATTTCTTTTGTACAGTAACTGAAGACTTAAAAGCATTGCCATTTAATATAGTTTTCCTTGCTTCTCCACAGCAAAGACTTTTGCTCTCTGTGTTGCCTGCATCACTGCAGCAATCTTTCTTCTGTTACATTGAGTTCCTGTGAAACGTTGATAAAACTGCTTAATGCAGTTCTATTAAAGTTTTATTCCCCATGGCAAATTGTGATCACATGGATGTTTCTCCACATGGAGGAGTTTTTAAAATCATTCTCAGCATGAGTGCGTCACTGGCTAGGCAGGCATTTATTTCCTGTGCCTAGTTACCCAGAGAGCAGTTAAGGGTCAAACACATTGTTGAGTGTCTGGAATCACATGTTGGCCTTAAAGGTCATTAGTGATCAAGTGAACCAGATGAGTTTTTCCAACAATTGACAATGAATTTGTGATCATCATTAGACTCTTAATTCCAGACTTTTATTGAATTCAAATTCCACCATCTGTCATGGTGAGATTTGAACCCAGTCCCCAGAACATTATCTGGTTCTCTGAATTAACAATCTCGTGATAATGCCACTAGACCACTGACTCACCTGAAAATTCCTGGTAAAAAAACTATAAGCACCAGGAATTCAATAAAAATCTGGAATTAAGAGTCTAATGATGACCAGGAGTTTACTATTCACTTTTCCTGAAGAATCACTCTCCCTTTATTATCCTACAATCAGCATCAGACCTGCCAAATGCTGTTGATCAGTCAGAAAACTGCGTATTCACCTGGATATCAGAAAATGTTCATCTTCTGATGCAAGGTCCTGAAGAGCACCCTCAACACGGGAAACCATTCGGAAACCTGTAAAGAGGATCAGCTCTTTTTACAGCACTAGCTTTTGTTTAAATATCCACCATAAATATTAGTGAATGGATGAAACAATAAGCTGGGAAGGTAAATGGATAAGCTTGCAGGCTTGGCGATAATCGTCAATTGTGGAATTACGCAGGAAATAGATTAGGATTTTTCTGTGTAACGTTCCCTGCAAACTTTCAGGAATGGGTTTGAGCAATGTCCCATATCTCAGAATCTAATTCCGAGTCTCGAACTTTTCAGGAGGAATTCGGGAAGCAGTCGGGAAGAATTTCCTATCGGAATAGATTTTTAAAATAGAATCCCTGCTGTATGGAAACAGGCCATTCAGCCCAACAAGTCCACACCAACTGTCCAAAGGGCATCCCATCCAGACTCTCCTCTCTCCCCTATCCCTGTAACCCTGCACTTCCACTGGATAATCCATCTAACCTACACATTTGTGGAGTGTGGAAGGAAAACAGCACCAGGAAGAAACCCACGCAGAAATGGGAAGAATGTGCAAATTCCACACAGGTACTCGCCCAAAGCTGGAATTGAATCTGGGTCCGTGATGCTGAGAGGCTGCAGCACTAGCCACTTTCCAAGCAAATCCCACAGAGTTTGGTGTGTCAGCAGTTAGGTGGAGTCCGGATACACAACCAGGCTCTGATGATCTACAGAATGAGATTTGGGCTCTTCATCTTGTAACGTTTGTTCACCAATTATGACGATATATGGTGGCTCATCCACTTGGTAGTTGTATCACGATGGAAATCTCACTTTCCCAGAGTCATAGAATCCCAACAGTATGAAACAGGCCCTTCAGCCCAACAGGTCCACACCAACCCTCCAAAGAGTTTCCCAACCAGACCCATTCCCATTCCCTATTATCCTATATTTACCCCTGACTCATATACCTAGACAACACATCCCTGAACTCTATTGGCAATTTAGCATGGCCAGTTCACCTAACCTGCACATCTTTGGATTGTGGGAGGAAACCCATGCAGACACAGGGAGAATGTGCAAACTCCACACAGACTGTCGCCTGAGGCTGGAATCGAACCGGGGTCCCTAATGCTTTGAGGCAGCAGTGCGAACCACTGAGCCACCATGCTGTATCATCGTATGGGTTCACAAAATGGAAATTCCCTAATTTACCTGTCATCTAGGCCCAGGCTGACAGAAAGCATGAACCAGATTGCTACTTACTATTTTTTATTTCAAGTATTCAGCCTCTAGCTACAGATAAACACTTCTAAACAATTGATATGTGATGCTACAATCAAAGCTCTAATCCCCTTATGAACTGTCCTGTACATACACACATGCACACGTGCACAGAGATAGATGAAACATTGATTATGGTCTGAGGGAACACTGGGACAGCAGTTCAGTGACTATTTGTTCATATGATCTGTTAAGATTATTCTTATGATTCTTGGATTGTTTAGAACATGACTTTTCAGTTGTCCTTCTCCAATGCTTCCAGTGGTTTGCAAGAGGCGCGCTTGATTCACTTATTAAAGATCTCTGATTTATTAATGAAAAGTCATGGGTTATTATTAACTGCTGAAGGAAGGATAAATTGGATTTCTTTAGGCTTCTAGTGGCTTATTGTGGAGAACAGACAGCGTGAGCTCTTAAACTGATCATGTCCAGAGGCTTCTCTATACCTTGCTCATAATCCCAAGCTGTTCGAGTACCTGAGAATAAATCACATGCTTGTTGACGAGCAGAAGACCTTTGGTTGATGTGCGAGTGACCAGTGAACAATGGCAATCTGCAGTTTGTTGATAACCAAAGGCCCATCTGTACAACCTTTGACTCTAGTTCGTCTGCAATCTCTAGCTGAAACCCACGGTTATGCAAACAGTTTTTACAAAGAGTATCAAATTTCTTGCTTTCAAGTCATTGTAATTCTTGTAGTCCCTGGTTCTTTCCTCATTCCATCCCTTATTAGCAAAGCACAGAAATGAAATAAGATGTTTTTTTACATTTGTGGGATTTTGCTATTAGCACATTGGCTGTTATGTTTAACAATGTAACATCAACTGCACATCAAATGTAATTCCTTGTTTACACTTCCAGTTGGCCTGAAGCAATGAAAAAACACTGTAAAAGGGTGGATAGGAGCTTCTCAAGACAGGTGCAATAAAATAAATATTGTTTTATAGCATTTTGAAATAAACTAAGTTAAGCTTTTATCTCCATGAATAATTTTGTTAGGATCATTTTAACTTGTGTTGATCATTGCTTATAGAATGTTCACCAACTGGTAGCCCAGTGTTTGTTTAATGTGAGGTAATGGATCCTATATCAGTTGCAGTATATTTGTGAAAGAAGCAAGAAGCAAAAAGGTAGAGTTTCAAGGGACAGGATCAGAGATAGGGAATGCCTGATAGTGTCATAGTTATAACTTGCATTCCCATTGGACAACATGCTTTTCTGGAAACAGCATCTTTGGAGAAACTTTGAAGAAATAAAGCGACTTAATGAGTGTTCATGGTTTTGCCAATATTCTCACTAAAAAGCTCAAGCTGTTTAAGGAACAGTAAATATTTAATACCTTACCTCAGTTATACAATGAAGAGTCTTACCGAATCTGCTTTATAAAAACAATGGTTAAACCATTGCATTCAGATTCTCCCAAGTCTTCAGTGAAAATCAGAAAATGAACTCCAGATTTTCACTCCCAGTGAGCAACACCAGCAAAGATCTTTCAATATATAGAGATTTATTCCAATGATATTTTTCTCACTGTGTTTTATTTTGCTAGTTGGGAAAGCAACCCTTGGACTGCGTGTTCAGTTTTCTGTGGAGGTGGAATACAAACTCGAAGTGTGCCTTGTGTCGAAGAGAACATGTATGGGGAAATTATTCCAGTGGAGGAATGGAAGTGCATGTATGCCTTTAAACCAGTAATGATTCAGAACTGCAACCTTTTTGACTGCCCGAAATGGATTGCCATGGAATGGTCACCAGTGAGACATGCTATTTCCTTTTTAACAAAATCTCTTTCTTCTATAGTTTTGCTGGTTAATTGGTTACCCTGTATAGTCAAGTCAGGTAACAGCTCAGCTGTACGCTGATATATTTGCCAGTGATATTTCACTTTGGTTTCCTGTCAATAGTAAAGCTCTCCAATAGGGAAATACTTTGAATAATGAAAACCGATACTGTGTCATTTTCATGGAATAATTTGATAACTTTAAGAATAGACAGCCAATAAAGTGAGTTTATGTGGAATGTTGATTATAAATATTATGAAATATAAATATATGTAAACTTTCAGTGTTGATTATAAATTAATATTGATTTTTTGGAGTGTAAGTGAACAACTGTAAGAGTATCATTAATTAGATTGTTTTAATAACTGATGAATACTCTTTTTGAACATAAAGCCAATAAGAATCTCTTTTCTCACAGTGCACTGTCACATGTGGCCGGGGTCTGCGATATAGAGTTGTGCTGTGCATAGACTACCGAGGGCAACACACTGGTGGATGTAGCTCACAACTCAAACCTCACATAAAGGAGGAGTGCACTGTGCCAATTCCATGTTATAAAACAAAAGGTGATTTTATAACAATTTATGACAATCCTGTTCCTTCATTTGCTAAATGGAAGAAATGATCTTCTGTTGGGATTCATAAAATAGAGCAAACTTGCAAAAATTAAATTCTAAAGGTCCAGTAATGCATTTAATAGATCTGTTTATAGGAGAGTTGGAGTTTGGATTTTGCTTTAGTTATCCATGTTCAGTAATGTCCATACCATGATTTCTGAAACATACTGCACCTTATATAATCTTTCTGCTTCAACTCCTATTACTGTTGAAGTGCGTCCTTTGGTGTTTCATCTCAGTCATGAGTTGTTGTCAGAGACATTATCCACATGCAAACATCCCTTTGCAACAAGTTCTGCACATGTACAGTTAGCTTCCGTAGCATGTCATTAACACCTTACCTTATCTCTCCTATACTACCACTGATTTACCAATTCACATTGCCTCAACATTGGAAAGCTGGGACTCAACCTATTCCATTCTGGTCACAGTTTGATTTCTGACACAACTTTTTCTTATTCATTCACGGAATGAGGGTGTCGCTGGCTGGGCCATCATTTATTGCCCATCTCTAATTGGCTGTTAAGAGACAACCACATTGCTGCAGATCTGGAGTCACATGTTGGCCAAACTAGGCAGATTTCCATGGCAGATTTCTTTCACTAAAGGACATTAATAAACCAGATGTGGACAACGGATTTGTGCTCATCATTAGTCTCTTAATTCAGATTTTTATTGAATTCAAATTCCACCATCTGTTACAGAGGGATTCAAACCTGGGTCTCCAGAATATTACCTGGGTTTTTTGGATTAATAGTCTAGCAATAATACCACAAAGCTATTGCCTCCTTTGTCATCAACATCAAATGTTTCTCTCTTGAGAGATGCTGCTAAACTTGTTGGGTATTTCCAGTATTTTGTTAACAGGCATAATGAGGCACTGTTCTGACCATCTGGTGACCTCCTTAAAGAGTCAGTTTATTTAATCAGGATTTTCCTACTCTTCAGAAGTCCGTGCTGGCTCTCTTTGATCAGATAATTGTCTAAGTGTTGTTGGTCATTCTTTTTTGACAATATTGTTACTTTAAAAAAGTTATTTTGTCCTTTTTTTTGAAGAGAGGTTGTAAAGGCAGAAGTGCCAAAGACTATAGTTTAACAGTGGAAGGGGAGTGGCCAGTTCTCCATTTCCGGTTTTTCCAATTTGTTTTAAGCTGTAGCAATCACAAGATGTCAGATTCTAGGAGAGTTGCACGATTCAGCAAAGAATTGCTCTGAAGTTCTCTGAAATCTCTCTCTGGATGCTATTCCCTCCTGCTTGTAAGAATCTGTGTTTGAATCTACATTTTTGCCAATGAATGCTTATGGGATGTTACTATATTGGAACAGTTAATTAGTAATAGGTACTGTATCAGGTCAGTTAGGTTTTCCAACAGTTAAGTTATTCTAAATTCTGCTTTTTTTGTGTTTTTCAGCTGTAGTTTTATCTAAATTTTGTTTTGTTTAAAGCAAGTGGTTTGCATCACACCTGGAATATCCACTTCACATTTGCCTTTGAACTGAGAAAACGTTAGGTTGCAGGCTACCTTTTTAAAAAAAGTTGGAAGGGGTCTGTTTAATGATTGATTCCAGTAGAGTTCCTACAATTGATTCTGGATCAGTGGTGCTGGAAGAGCACAGCAGTTCAGGCAGCATCCAAGGAGCAGCGAAATCGACGTTTCAGGCAAAAGCCCTTCGTCAGGAATAAAGGCAGTGAGCCTGAAGCGTGGAGAGATAAGCTAAGGGAGGGTGGGGGTGGGGAGAGAGTAGCATAGAGTACAATAGGTGAGTGGGGGAGGAGATGAAGGTGATAGGTCAGGGAGGAGAGGGTGGAGTGGATAGGTGGAAAAGGAGCTAGGCAAGTCGGACAGGTCCGGACAAGTCATGGGGACAGTGCTGAGCTGGAAGTTTGAAACTAGGATGAGGTGGGGGAAGGGGAAATGAGGAAGTTGTTGAAGTCCACATTGATGCCCTGGGGTTGAAGTGTTCCGAGGCGGAAGATGAGGCGTTCTTCCTCCAGGCGTCTGGTGGTGAGGGAGCCGCTCCCTCGTTGGATGCTGCCTGAACTGCTGTGCTCTTCCAGCACCACTAATCCAGAATCTGGTTTCCAGCATCTGCAGTCATTGTTTTTACCTTCCTACAATTGATGCTAACCCGTCTGGGCTGCAGGCAGAACAGTTTTAAAAAATGTCCCCCTGCATCTATAACATGCTGCTGGCAACCTTGATGAGCAGAGTGTGGAACCGGTGCCTTCTCAGTGTGTGGAGGTCATCACATTGACTGTTGTTCTAGCAGTCCCATCTGTACCAGAACTCTGTAGTGGGCACAGCAAAGATGAGTGCATGGAGAGAGATTCGTCTGGGATTTTGGAGGTAGAGAGATTGGGAGCTCAGGGAGACAGGCAATTAGAAAGCAGGAAGGGGATTGGGTTTTAGAGGCCAGGTGTGGGGGCTTAACACCTTCTGGAGAGAGATTGCCCCAGTGCAGACAGGACACCCTCCAAATGCTGTGCACTGCTTCATACCCACCTTTTCGACAGATTTTCTTTCAAGGAAAAGAACGCTCCCACTGTCTGCCATGTGCCCACATGTTGTGGGCAGTATAATATCCAACTAAAAAACTGAATTGCATTTTAATGATCATTACAATGATGGGTGGGTCATTTTAGTTTCAGCTGCCACCCATTTGTCACATCATGGGCCCAGGTTAGGCATGGGTCTGAGAAATCCCCTACTGAAAACATTGCTAACAGTGTAGGGAGGTGGCAGGGGAAATATAATCCAGCCATTGGTTTCCTCCCCCTTTATTATGGTGATAAAGTAACATTCACAATTCTCTAAGGCAGAATTCTCAAGGCAGAATTCTTGTTCTATACTGAAAGCAGGAATTTAATAAGTTGTACTATGAATTAGTATGAAAATTGTGCTGTGAACTTACAAAGTCTCTGGTGTTACCTGTGTGGCAGACTAAACATGCCACTGGTATCTTACTGAACTGCTTTAAAGATTATCTGAATGGACTATAATGAATAGCGAGCCCAGAGGACTGCTCCAAAAAATGGAAAGTTCAAATGGAGAGAGAATAAGTCTCAGGGCTCCTTGTTCTGCAGACGATATGTATGCCATGGGAATAGTACCTCATTATTCTAGAAAATAGATCCATGGATTATATATCTGTTTAATTTAAATGCTCTACAATATTTTGAGGACTTCAGTTCAGAAGCTAATATGATTAACTCAGCAGGAAAGAATTCTTAATTGAATAGTACAATGTAATTATTGTTTTGAATGTGTCTGGGGACCCATGGGTTTGATATATGTATGGTATTTCCAGAAAAACTTCCTGTGGAAGCTAAAGTACCTTGGATTAAGCAAGCACAGGAACTGCAGGAACCAAAAGCTGCATCTGAGGAGCCAACGTGAGTTCATGGGTTTTAATTTTCACATTATGCTTAATGCAGTGTTTATTTAATAGTGAGTCAGTTTGCACAGCACATTTTAGTGGTCTGCAGTTTGTCCAGTTGGATTCTAATGTTTGAGGACTGAACACTAAATTGTGTTTTCCCACGAGCTTTGGGACCCTGAAGTTGGCACCAAGTCTTAATTGGCAGTTACCGAATTGCAGTGTGCCTAAGGGTGAAATCTGCCTGGCGGAGCCCTCCTACACTTGCCACCCGATTGAGAGTATCAGGTTGGAACCTAATGCTGTTGACCCAGTTGGAGAGCCAGCAGCATTGAAGACTCAGCAACACAATTAGGAGAGCCTGGTGTTGCTGAGGATGATCAGTGGAGATTGAGATAAATGATTATTTCTGATTTATGTCTTGTTAATGGGTGTTATATATGCTCATTGTGAATTTACATGGACCTGAATTTCATCCTCTATACATGTTTTGAAATGTCCTGGTTCAAACTCATTAATGGTTCTATAAACAGATAGACATATAATTGATAGTCTTGCTCACAAGAGTGCAGTTGGTTATCCTAACAATT
Organism: Chiloscyllium plagiosum; assembly: GCF_037043375.1. Taxonomy (NCBI): domain Eukaryota; kingdom Metazoa; phylum Chordata; class Chondrichthyes; order Orectolobiformes; family Hemiscylliidae; genus Chiloscyllium; species Chiloscyllium plagiosum. Next base: position 34,017,208 of record NW_028270177.1, read on the forward strand.
CTTTCTTGATAGTTGATTGAGGTGGAATAAAGGCCATTAAAAAGTCAATGCCAGATGTAAGGGTGACAATTTGTTCTGTCTTGGCAAAAGAAATAGTTCAATGGCTAAGCAGCTGAAACCAAATACAATTACAATCTTTTTGATAACCTTTGTCTTCATCCATGTCAAAGCATGACTTTGAACACTTGCTTGATCTTTGCTTCCAGTGTAGTTGTCTCTTGGCTCAGGCACAGCATAAAAACTTCCAAGTTTCACTTACAGGCCCCTCATGTTTGCACACCTCAATCCCAGTGCAAAGTTCTGCCCGTACACTGTTCCTTCCATGTAGCCAGCAGCGATCCAGAAAGGAAATCTTGGCCCACTGCTTTTAATTTTTTTAAGTATGGGAATGTTGTCTAAAAATCTGCTAACAACATTATTATAGGCAGTTGGCACTGAATTGTGCATCAGTTTGTAACTCCCATGGGAAATAATGTCTGTACTGTAGAAATGACAAGCAGTTCAGTAGCATAGCCATTCCATCATCGAGAGATCTTATAGTGAATGGGCTTAATGTGCCAGTAAACCTTCACCATATATCAAAGTAAGTTAAATATTAAGAACAGTCATTGACGGATTTAAGTAAAGCCATAATGAATAAGAGTGAGTGATGCTAATATGAGCTGAGCTTAGAAGTATAAAGAATGCGTTCCTGAGAATTTTGGTGAGCTGTTTAAACTGCAGCAGAGCTAATCCAGATCCATTTGTCTCAATTTTGAAGATTTGCATTGTGGAACATTGATGATTCTTTACTATTAGAACTTGAATTTCATAATTCTCATCTTGGACCTAGTGGGCCACCTTATTAAAAATGTGCTTTAGTTGAACAATTGAATGTGATGAGAGAAAAAAAAAACTTGTTCATAGAGGAGAACTTGGAGACTGAAGATGTGTTGTGTATTTGACCGATCGTACCGGGTAATTCCTTTTCAAAAATTAAGTTTTGCTTTGCAGAACAGAATCTTAATTCCAAGGTTTCAATAATTTATGGAGGAAACTGTAGTGATGCATGTTATCATATAAAGGGGTCAGTAGAGGGGCAAGAGGACACAGTTAAAGGGAGGCCCAATCTAACACAAAGCTAAAACAGCACAGAACAAAGCAAGAAACTGTTCTCTCTTTAACCAGTAGATTAAAGAACCATTTCATGAATCGCACCAAGTCTGACCTAGAAAGTATGCATTAAAATAATGAATTCAGTGATGAATTTTAAAAAAACATAATGAAAGACTGGATTAACAGAGCATGATTAAGAGTAGTTGAAAAGCAAGTTTAAGAATATATTTTGCTTTCTTAACTGAAGGTTAAATCTCCAACAATGACTAAAAACTGAAGGAATACGATTGCACAATTCTCAAAGTTAATTTGCAATGCCAAAGAGGTTGTTTCACATTAATAGGATTTGCCATGCCATTAAACAAGTACTTAGACTGAAATGGACAAAGTCTAACTTTCTGTGTGATCTTAGTCCCTATCAATGACATTAACACAGGGACTTCACACCATTCAGTATAAGTGATGGGACAACCACAGAATTGCAGAAGTGCTACAACATGGGAGGAGGTCATTCAGCCCAAAATGCCTGTACAGGCTCTTCAAATGAGCATCAATCTCCTGCCTCTCCCCCATACCCCTGCACTCTATTTATATCCAAATACTTATCCAATGTCCTCTTGTATACAATTGACCCTGCCTTCTCCATACTTCTGGATAATGCATTCCATATCCTACTTAATGTGTGATGACACTTCTTCTCATGTAGCCCTTTGTTTTGTTTGCGCATCACTATAAATCTATGCCCCTGCCCCCCGGCTTCATTTGTTTTTATTTTTACAAGTTGGAACAGTTCCTCCTTATCTATTCCTTTCTGGTCCCCTCATGTTTTTGAAAACATCTGTCAGATCTCCTCTCAGCTTTCTTCTATCCAAGAAGATCAGTTCCAACTTCTTCATCCTATCCTCATAACTGAAGTTTCTAATTCCTGGTACCATTCTTGTAAATTGCTTCTCTCCAAGCATTCACATCTTTCCTATAGTGTGGGATTCACAACTACACGCAGTACCCCAGCTGAGGGCTAGCAAGTGTCATACACAAATTCAGCATATTGTTTCCTTGTTCGTGTACTCTATGGCCCTATTAATAAAACTAAGGATACTTTATTAACTGTTCTGCTTACCTGTTCTGCCACCTTTAATGATCAGTGCATATATACTCCAGGTCCCTCTGATTTTTTTACTTTCTTTTGAATTGTACCACATAATTTGGGTTGTATTTCAGTGTTCTTCCTACCAAGGCACATCAGCTCAGACTACTCTGCATTGAGCCTCACCTAACACCAATCCGCCCACCCCATCAACCAGTCAATGGCGTTGTGGAGTCCACACTGTCCTCCTCCACAGTTGATAATTCTCCCAAGTTTTGAGTCATCTGCAAGCTTTGAAATTATCTCCTGCACACTAAGATCCAGATCACGAAGAATCTATCAGGAAAAGCAAGAGTCCCAACATCAACCTGACAGTCAATGAGATGCCTTTTGGATGAGCAGGATTTCTCAGATAGCAACTTTTGGATTTCTATGCACCTCTCTAATGACTTAAATAACGATGGGGGCTGCTGATCTCACTGTTCCTTTTCCAGCAAAATCTGAGCATGGAGTGAAACTTTCATGTTCCCAGACATATTGTTGACTCATCTCACTAACATCCCGATCATAGGAAGCCACCTTGTTGCAGTAGCACCATCACATGGAGTAGAGAAACCAGATTGTTCAGTGGGATTTTAGTTCTGTGGAGCAAACAGCTGGGACATTGTGCCTAAAGTTTAACTTGATCCTAATTTCTCATGCGCATTTCTTAACTGACCTTTGATTAACATTGACTACATAGGCAATAGACTCATTGCGAATATCAGAAATTGTGGCATTATCATGCTGAAGATGAATCAGCTAGAGTCTTTAGGAACACGGAAAGGGTGCAATGAGGCGATTGAACTGTTACTACCAACAAAAGAAAAGTAACATTGCTCGCATCAGAATATTACTCGTCGAAATGTTGTGCATTTTGGTAACTCCTTATGGAAGGTAACAGTCACATATCTGGATTATCAAGTCTTATGTTGCACTATGGATATTATTGACCATTATTTTCTTGTTTCTTCACAGATTCATTCCTGAGCCCTGGTCACAATGCAGTACTTCTTGCGGAGTTGGTGAACAAGTACGGATGGTCAGGTGCCGTGTCCTGCTTACATTCTCCCAAACAGTGGAGGAGCTTCCCGATGAGGAATGTGAAGAAGAAAAGCCGCCCACTCAGCGAACTTGTTTCTCTGCTCCATGTGAAGGTGGTACTGCAACATATGATTTGGAGGTGGCTTCCTATGGTCGGGATGACAATGAGATGGAAGAACAATTTGACTGGGAATATGAAGGTTTCACCCCATGCTCAGCTTCCTGTTTAAGAGGTACTTTTTATATAGATATTACACAGTTGACTTCCTTAGCTGAGTTTGGCCCTGGATCTTTGCAGATGAGTCTGCTACATAATTATTGCTTCTTTCCATTACACTGCAAGAACATTGACACAAATTAATGTCAACAAGTTATTTGATCACAAAAAGTATTGCAATATAAGCTGAATTTCGTAGCTGTTTATTTTCAGGAATTGATTTAGGACCATGAGTCCCAGCTACATTTTCTTTCATAGAATCAAAGAATGATTACAATAGAATCATAGAATTATTACAATGAAAGAGTGCATGCAGTACATTATATATGTGCTGATTTCTGGTAGAACATTTACCTAGTGCCATTTCCCTGCCTTTTCACCTGTAGCCTTGCATTTTTATTTTCCTTTTCAGGAATAATCCAATTTCCTTATGAAAGCTTCAACTGAACCTGCCTCTTCTGAACCGGAACCTACACATCTTCTCAAAACTTGCTGAGCCTGCCTGGATCACACTCAGTGAAATGCAGATTTTAACTGCATTAAAAAGAGTTTTCCTCGCACCGCTGTTGCTTCTTTTGCAAATTACCTCAAACCTGTGTCCTCCTCTTCTCTTCTCGATCCATCCAATAGGATCCGTTTCTTGCCATGTGAAAACTTGATGGGCCGAATGGCATAACAATCCTGTGATTTGTATTTTGTCCAGATACCTCATGATTTTAAAAACCGCAACCAAAAGTCCGATCAACTTCTTCATCTGCAAGGAGTACATCCCAAGCTTTTCCAATTTATTTTCATAACTGAAGTTCCTCATCCCTTGTACCATTCTCATGATTTATTTTCTGCACTCTATCTAATGCCTTCACTTCCTTCCTAAAGTGTCTTGGCAGAATTAGACACAGTATTCCAGTTAGACCAATTCTCATTTTAATGCAGATTTAGCATAGCTTTCTTGCTTTCATGCTGTCTTAAACCCTACCTTCAATGATTAATGCATATCTACATCCAGATACTTCTGGTCCTGCATTCACTTTAGAATTGTAACCTTTGTTTTATGTTGTCCCTTTTTTTACTACTTGACACTTTTCTGCATCTTTCCGTTCACCAGTGTTGTTTAAATAGCTTCCATTATTCTCCTCCTATAGTTCACTACATTTCCAGGTTTTGTATCAGCAGCAATTTTTTTAATTGTGCAATGTGCATCTGTATTGAGACACAGGGAGTTTCCGTGTTAAAGTTGGAACACTAGAAGCAGCCTAAATGGGTGGGGTCAAGCTCCCACAGAATCAAGCTTTTTAGTTTTAGTTTTCAGTAGGAGTTGTAGGGGTGTTGAAGCTGGATGTGGAAGCTGTTTTTCCTCTCTTGGTTACAGTTAAAGTGACTGGTTCTCCTGCTACTAGAATTGCATGGGAGACGATCTGTATGACTGAATTTGCCTTTGTCAAGGGTGTGTTTATGGGATATTACAATATTGGAGCAGTTACTGTTTAGTAGTTAACTATTATTCTGTTAAGTTTTCCAATAGAGTTAAATTATTCCAATTTCTTTCTTCCTTTGTTGTCTTTTAACTATAGTGTATGAATAAAGTGTGTTTTGCTTCAAATCTGGTGGTTTAACCAATTGAATTGCATCCAGAAAGCAACATCTGACACTTGCTTTTAAAAAAAGAAAAAGTTAGGGTCCAGGCTCCCTCCTTAATATATTCTGAGGGTATTTGGTCTGGTCCCTAGCAATATACTCTAGTCCTCATATTCCCTTAGCTTTCTATTTAAACTTAATAGTTGTTATGGACTGTGGATATTGGTTCCTTATTTAGTTAAGGAAATCGAATAACATGCTCACTATTTCATGGTGAGTTAACAAAAATTAAAATAGAATGCAAGATCAAATGTAATATTTTTTGGGACACATCTTAAGGATACCTTTTTTTAATTCTCTTGTGGGACATAGGCATCACTGGCTGGGCCAGCATTTATTGCCTGTCCCTAGTTGCCCTGGAGAAGATGGTGGCAAGCTGCCATAAATATCAAAATAACAAGTAGGTACATTTTGCCTATGTATCTGATGGTGTACGTTATCCACAGAGGCTATCGCCTGAAAGATATTTTATTTCCCAGTAATTAACGGGTTAACAGAACATTTCTTATTGTTTTTGGACTTTACTGTGCTCCAATCTTACTGTAATCTGGAGCTGGATTGGAAATTGGGCTGGATTTTATGCAGCCCATGATAACATGAACCATGGAGACCAGGACCAGTTAATCACAGGAAGGAGCTCATACAGGAACCCCTGCCTCTGCCAGAGAAATATCGATTAGCTCCATTAATGAGCCTAATTCCAAATTCCGGAGAAGAGTCATGGGATGCCGAGCATTAACTGTTTCAAGATTAGAGTGGTGCTGGAAATGCACAGCAGGTCAGGCAGCATCCGAGGAGCAGGAAAACCGACGTTTCGGGCAGGAGCCCTTCATCAGGATGTTTCCTGTTGAAGGGCTCCTGCCCAAAACGTTGATTTTCCTGCTCCTCGGATGCTGCCTGACCTGCTGTGCTGTTCCCACACCACTTTAATCTTGACTCTAATCTCCAGAATCTGCAGTCCTCACTTTCGCCTACAACGTTAACTATTTCCCCACTCCACTGATGCTGCCAGAGCTGCTGAGTTTTTCTCATATTTTCTGTTTTTATTACACATCTCTATCATCTGCAATATTTTCCTTCTATGAAAGTTTGATTGTTGCACCTTCAGTACCTGTTTACTCAGCAATGCTGCTAAATAATTACATATTGCTAAAGAATGCAATGTTGCTGAGGGAAAAGACCCTGCTGGCATGTTAGACCATAAACATGTTGGTACCTCTCAGGATATTCTATACTCCTATGTGATAGTAATGAGCAAAAGTTTGTGGAAGGTGTGAATGTGAGAATGTGGGTGAGGTAATGAGGTTGGGTGGGTGAGTGAAGTGTGGGCAAGGGAGGGAGGGAGAAAGGGGGAGAGAGGTGAATGGGTGGGTGAGTGTGTTTGAATGAGTGAATGTAGATGACTGGGTCAGTGAGGATAAGTGGAATCAGGAAGGCTAGCGCGTTGTGTGTGGGAGTGGGTGGGTAAATGTGTCTATCTATCTCTCACTCTCACGCAGTCACTCATGCACACATATACATACATCCACCACCATATTTCCCCATTAGCTTATATCTAAGGCAAGCTGGAAATGGAATCAAACTGAAGTTGAAAGGCAGCCCACTTCCAAACTCCACTTTCATGAAAATTCTGCAAAGGCAAGCTCGGAGTGTGTTCCTCCAGAGCTGAACCAAGGCCAGAGTTAGCTAAACTCAGTGCCTTAGCTAGACTCTGTTCCTTCATGGTGTCTCCATGGTTAGCACTGTTGCCTCACAGCTTCAGGGGCCTCGGTTTGAAGAAGTTCAGATCAGATGGATTGGCCATGCTAAATTTCCTGTAGTGTGCAGGGAAGGTGCATCAGCCATGGGAAATGCGGGGTTACAGGGATAGGATGGAGGGCGTTTCTCTGGGTGGGATGCTGTTCAGAGGGGTGGTGTGGCCTGCTTCCACACAGTAAGGATTCAATGATTTTATGAACTTCACTAATGTTCAGGATTTGGATCTGGTCTTTTTCTCTCTCTAACTCAGCATCTTAACCAAAACAGCCAACAAAAAAGTTTTATTTTTTAGCTCTGCTGCTTGACATTTTTGTGGTTATTTTTATTGATTCCTCACTCAAATTATTCATTTATCAATTTGTTGCCTTGTAATTAATTTCTTTAAATGCGTGTTTCCTGCTGTGGTAAACTTCATCTGCTCATTGGCTGTCATGAGTAAGAGAACAATTGAAATGTTCCCCACCCAACTTCAGTGAAAAATTATCAGTTGTGTGAATAAAGCATCTTCTACATTCTGATTACACCATGTTCCCATTATGTCTTGTTAAATCATCCTGGAGAAAAGTTAACTCCTATTGAAGAACATTTTTCTGATTTTAAAATAGGAAACAATTCATAGTCTTTTACTTTCATGGGTTTAAGTAAATAAAATGGGCAAAAAAAAGTGCATTTTTTTTGCACTGTTTATTACAGAATCTACTGTGGCAGTTGTGTTTTGTATTTTCATTGTATTCTGAAAGTTTTTGCAGAACGCTACAAGTGACTCACCAGCAAATTTTTTTTAGTATTGCCTTTCGATGAATAAATTAGTGTAATATGTGCACCGTATCCAAATCCTTTGATAATTCTGTGTGTAATTATACTTCCAGGGAAACAGGAAACAATAGTTGTGTGTCGAAACAAACAAACGCAGGAAAATGTGGATGACACTTTGTGTGACAATTTCAAACGGCCTCCACACATGGTCCGAACTTGTGGTACCGACCCTTGTCCTCCCAGGTATGTATCATTTCTGGGCAACAGCCTTCAAAGATATTTTGCACTTTTAATTTACAGCCTGAATTGAATATCACAATGAGGAGTATATTCAATTAAATGAGATGAGCCTAGAGTGTTGTGAAGGGAAATGTGTAGAAACCTATTCATGTCTTTCATTCCTGCGTTGAGCTGTAGTTTTAAGGAGGGAAGAGTATGTTTTGTGAAGCTCCGTATAGCTTACAGTTCATCTGATGTCAATGTAATGCAAAAATCATGACCTGGGATCTTTCCTTGTGCAATCCATCCTGGCACATTAGAGTATAAGAGTGCCCTTCTGACAGATGCATAGCCAACTTCAGTCAAGTATCCAATGTCAAATTAATCTGCATTCGTTTATTGGTCTGAAATTTTGTCATCACAGAAATGAATGGGTGAAGGTGGGGAAGTGGGTGGCAGGAACGCTATGAGGGAGCCAAGTGACTGCTGCTGCTCGTGAACTCTGAATCATGCAGTTCGAGTAGCTTCAAGGACCAGGTAGCAAAACAGTTTAAACGTATCCACTAATTTGACTTGCATTGTCCCTTTAACTTCTGCTTGACATCACACTCAGCTCGACTGTGATGGAATGCTTTGCATCCAGCATCATTGAACTGACAATGACAGGTAGTACAGCATTTAACGTCTGGCAAGACTGTTATTTATGGTTCAACTGAGCATACTATTTGGACAAATGCTATATTATGCTAAACAAAAATGGACAGCAACACAGCATTTCCACCTAATTCTGTACCTAAGTATGGGGTCTGTAGGATGATTTCAGCTTGGCTTGGTAAAGAAGACCCAGCAGAAAGCGAGGCAAATGCAGCCTAGTCTATTCCAAGCACTAATTTGAAGTCTAAAACTTTTTTATAGGTGATCCAGTCACACTTCATATTCATAACCTTCAGGATTATTGGGTGATACAGTAAAATATAGGACAAATTCAGCCATGCAGAATTTCTCTGTGTTACTAGTCTAGTCAAATAGTGACTGGGCTACATGCTTATAAAAAACTAAGACTTTAAATTAAAATACATAAATCTATCCTTTAAATTCATGATTCATCAATTGCTTAAATAATCAGCTGTTCATGTTTGGAAGTTGCAGATCGAGCTATCAAAATGCCTGCCAAAGTTTGGGATAGACAGTTTGAGCTGCAGATTGCACAGGATGTTCACTAATGTGTTACAACGTGATTTAAGACATTGACCTACAGCTCTGCACCCTGTTAATTCCCAAAATGGTGGATCTGCCCCATCCCTGGGAAAGCCCCTGTGTGCATACACCAGCCATTTCCCCGAGGGAACGTTGTGTTCTCCTATGTAATACTCTTGTACCTCGTCAGTAGTCCGTTATATATCAGGATTATAAAGGGTCTGAGAGCAGATTTCTTGCTTACTCTGTCATTGAGGACATGGTGCAGTTGAACTAAGTAAACAGAGGAAATTGGAAGTTGGTTTCCTTTAGAACTCATTTCTGTAAAATTAGAAACACTCTTGGGATTTCATAACCTTTCAAATAACCAGAAACGTGTCTGTGGTATGAGCTGCAGAACAGTATTCTTCCTAATTTTTATGATTGTTTATTTTTTCTACTGATTTGCCTTGGAATGCAAACCTGTTGGAAATATTCTTGAAATTGTGGTTACAATTTTCAGTTGTCCTGCAGGGAATTTTCCTCCTGTGCGTTTATTAAAATGAAATCTGTGCAGCAACTGATCACACTGGTATATCTCAATGCAATTCACTTTCAGGAGTCACTATTGAATTATATGAGCAAACAGGGAGGTCTCACCAATAGTAACTGATAATGAGCTTCTTTTTAACTCACTCTGACACTTCCTCCGTGAGAAACTCAGAAGGAGTTTTGTATTGGGAAGGATACAAATGTGAAAAGCCACATTTTGTTGGAGCTTGCACTCATCAGGATGATTTGCAAGAACACTAATTCAAGGGGAAAGCCAAAATTGATATTGCATGGTTTTTCAAAAATCACTAGTGTCAGGGAGGGTCCCAGATGACTGGAAAATGGCTAATACAGCAGGCCTGTTTAAAAAGAGAGGGATGCAGAAGACAGGGAATTATAGGCCGGTTAGCCTGATCTCGTCGTTGGTAAGATTTCAGAGTACATTACTAAGAATGAGATTACAGAGTACTTGGAAGTGCATGGTAAAATAGGGCTGAGTCAGTGCAGCTATGTCAAGGGAGGTCGTACCCGACAAATCTGTTTGAGTTCTTTGAGGAGAAAACTAGCAAGCTCAATCAAGGAGAGCCAGTGGATGTGATGTTTGGAGTTACAGATGGCCTTTGACAAGGTGTCATGCACAAGGCTGTGAAATAAGATGAGAGCCTGTGGTGTTAGGGGCAAGGTACTGGGATTCTTAGAGTGTTGACTATCTGGCAGAAGGCAAAGAGTAGAGATAAAGAAGTCTTTTTCCAGATGGCACCCGATGGCAAATAGAGTTCCACAAGGGTCAGAGTTTGGAACTATCACTATTCACATTATACATTAACAATCTGAAGGAAGTGAGGACATTGTTCATTTTGCAGGTGACACAAAGGTAGGTGGAGGGACAGGTGGTGTTGGGAAGGCAGGGAGGCCTCAGAAACACTTGGACAGACCAGGAAAGTAGTCAAAGAAGTGGCAGATGGGACACAATGTAGGGAACTGAGAGGTAGCAAGAATAGAGGTGTAGACTATTTTCTAAATTTGGGAAAGAAGCACAGAGGGACTTGGAAGTCCTATTTTAGGATTCTTGTAAGGTTGATACACAGGTTCAGTTAGCAGTTAGCAAAGCAAATGCAATGTTAGCGTTCATTTTGAGAGGAATAAAATACAAGAGCAGGGATGTGCGTCTGAGGCTGAACAAAAGCTCTGGTTAGATGCATTTGGAATATTGTGAGCGGCTTTGGAACCCATATCTATACACTCACATGCTAGCCTTGGAGGGGGATCTAGGGAAGGTGAAGAAGAATGATCCCAGGAACGAAGGGCTTGTCATATGATGAGAGGTTGAGGACTCTGGATCTGTACTTAATGGAGTTTATAGATGTGGTGGGATCTCATTGAAACTTATAGAATCCTGAGAGGCCTAGATAGAATGGACTTGGAGAAGATGTTTCCACTAATGGGAGAGACTAGGACCTAAGAGTACAGCCTCAGTGAAGAGACTACTCTTTAGAACTGAGATTAGACATTTCTTCAGATAGTGGGTGGTTAATCTGTGGGACTCATTGCTGTAGAGGAC